>NC_054479.1:60774933-61126600 GCF_017639515.1 Carcharodon carcharias
ATTCAGTAGGTGCTTGCTCCGGAGCCATCCACCCAGATGACTCTGGGAGTGACCAGCCCATGGGAATCCCCTCTTACTGTGACCTCTGCAGCTCCAGCTCCACAGGCCGAGGAGGATGCCACTGCCACACAGCAGGACCCCGAAAACAGGCTGAGGCCTACCAATTCTCGGCTGTCCAGAGGCCTGCCAAAGTCATCACAGACAGGGCGTCACAGTCAGCAGGCTGCCTCCACCTCTGCTGTGGATGGCCGGGGAGCACTAAGACGTAGTGGCAGAGTTAGGAACGTTAGGTAAAAGTAGTTGTACAGCGTGGGCATGGGTGTTGATCACTTGTACCTACTGTTTATTATTGTCAATAAACCCCTAAGAAT
The DNA here is from genome assembly GCF_017639515.1 of Carcharodon carcharias. Taxonomy (NCBI): domain Eukaryota; kingdom Metazoa; phylum Chordata; class Chondrichthyes; order Lamniformes; family Lamnidae; genus Carcharodon; species Carcharodon carcharias. The sequence continues at coordinate 60,775,305 of NC_054479.1, forward strand.
GTCACCCTGCCTGTGGCTCCTTGTTCTGATGAGTTGTGTTCTTGTCACTCAGATGTGAAACCTTCTTGCACAAGATAAAAGGCAGGTGTCTCAGTCCAGGGCCTCTTTCCTGTGCTCTGTGCAGCCTTCAGACCACAGTGATGGTCCAACCTCACACTCACTGGAACCATTACTGATGCCTGCACCTTGGCGGTGCTGGTCATTGCTGCCAGAATGTAGTGGGCAAGCGCCACAGAGTTCTCTCATTCACTCTGTGTGCTCTCAGCACCTTTAAGGTCAGGCTGGCCCCCATCACACCAGCATCTGCGACCAGTAATGCTGTGCACCAGCTCCTGAAGGGCTGAGGTGCTGAAGGCAGACATAGCATCAGATGCGTCCAAAATTTCATGGCTGCATCTCTAAGATGGCCCTGATCATGCAGTGCAAGCAAGCTGCCCTTGGACAGACAGGAGTCAGACATTCTCAGAGGTTATGTGAAGATCTTTGGAGTGTCCTCACTGCATGTTGTCATCATCCTCCTGTGATCAGGAGACTATTAGGGCCTCCACTACATCTCCATGACAGGCACATTCTCATAGAGGGTATTGGTGCTGCCATAAGCCAGACTGGAGTCAAACATTCACAACTGCAATGTGAGGATCTATGGAGACACTTCACTGCATGTCGTCATCATCCTGCACAAATCTGGCAGCTATGAGGGCCTCCCGAATGCGCCTGCTTCATCTAGTCAGTGCAAGAGCCTCATCCCTGTTTTCGTCATCACCGAGGATCCCCTCACCCTCATCCCTATTAGCATCCTCCTCATCCGAGGACACCTCCAGCTCCTCCATCTCTTCCTCAGGCAGTTCGTCTCCCTGTTGGAGTGCCAGGTTGTAAGGGGCACAGCAGACGATGATGCATGACACTCTCTGCGGACTGTATTGCAGGGCTCCACCAGACCGGTCCAGGCACTGGAACCTCATCTTCAGCATCCCAAAGGTCTGCTCCACCAAGTTGCGAGCTGCTGCATGTTATAGCATCGCTCTGCTGCAGTCTGAGGCCACTCCGCGGGTGTCATCAGCCATGGCATGTGTGGGTAGACCATGTCTCCAAGGAGCAAACCCTACAGCTTCTGTGGACCCTGGAAGACTGCAGGGACCTGCGAGCAATTCACAATGTAGGAGTCGTGCACACTCCCTGGAAACCGTGCGTACGCCTTCAGGATGCACTTCTGGTGGTCGCATACCAGCTGCACGTTCATTGAGTGAAAGCCCTTGCAGCTGGTGAAGTCCATCAAGTGCAGCAGTAGAGACCTGAGTGCTACATGAGTGCAATCAATTGTACCCTGCACCTGTGGGAATCCCAAGATCAGGGCGAATCCAATGGCCCTTGCATCCTGGCTATCCCAATCCCGGGCGAAATGCGCAAAGTTATGTGCCTTGGAGAAGACGGTATCCGTGACCTCTTGGATGCATTTGTGGGTGGAGGCTTGTGAAATCCTACAGAGTTCACCTGTGGAGCCCTGAAAGGAGCCACTGGCATAGAAATTGAGCACCACGGTCACTTTCACAGCCACTGGCAGTGGATGCCCTCCATGTCCCCTTGGCACCAAGTCCTGCAGTAAGTGGCAGATGCGAGCCACTAGGTCCCTAGACATACGCAGTCGTCGGCAACACTGGTTCTCGGTCATCTGCAGGAATGGCAGGCAGTGTCTATAGACCCTGGCTGTTACTAGGCGCCAACCAGCCACAGCTTGCTGTCACTCCTGGGTAGCAGGAGCCCCTGTTGCCCCTTCCTCATGAGGTCGCTGCTCCTGCCTTTGCGGAGCCAGGAGCCTCATTCGCTCTCTCCTCAGTCCTTCTACGGTTGCTGTAGGCCATCAGGTATACGGCTAGGTCACCAGGATCCATGATCCTGGACGTGATCCTTCTGCAGCATGAAAGAGAGGGAGATGTTGTTATCATGGCTGTACTTAGCACCTTTCCTGGCCCTGTGTGACCACCCCTTAATGCTTCCTGGCGAGTGCTGGTCACCCCTTGGATGGCCACAGATGAGTGCCCTGTCAACCTGCAACATGGGAGACACTGGTCCAAACTGGGGCACTGAGATTGCAAGGGGCTGTGAGCTACATGACCAGTGCTGGTGAGGAGATTGTACAACATGTGCAGTCCAAATGCTCCGCGGTCCAATAAAGTGGTGGTGGACTTGAAGTCTGTGCGGTGGAGGGGGTGAGGGGGGGAGGTAAGATATGGAGCACTTGGTGGCTCTTTGGTGCCTCTGCATTGCTTGCATGGGCAGGCAGACTAGGAGCCCAACCCCAATTATATCACTGTGGCTGCGCCTGATCTGTCTCAGTTGCAGAGGCATGGTCAGTTTATACAGGTATCCCTAATGCATGGCCACTTCCTTCACTTACCCTGACCCTCACCTGATTGTCTGTGTGCAGAATGCAGCACCAGGACAGCACTGGACCGCCTCTGCCACCAGCCCCCCCACCCAACCACCACCACCACCATACCTGCGGCCTCAGCAGTCACCTCTGAGGCTGGCCGGCACTTGCCCCCAGACACCAATTTATGCTGATGTATCACAATTAGCTCCCTGCCGACTGATGGCAGGAAACGTGGCCCATCATCAGCGGGATGAGCGGGTGACTGCAACCTGCCTTCGTGTCGCTGCGAAGCAGGTCGCACCATATTTTCTGCGCACGCCACCTATCACACCCACCGCCAGTGGGCTCAGAAAATTCCACCCATAGAGAGGCAGAAAGTTTTAGGGAGGGAATTCCGGAGCTCAGGGCCTAAGCAATGGAAGGCATGGTCACCAATGGTGGAGTAATTAAAAACAGGGATGCTCAAGAGGTCAGCTTTGGAGCATCACAATGAGAGCTCTGAAGATGATTGAGTTGGAGAAGATTGTAAAGATAGGTGAGGTCATGGAGTCATTTGAAAACAAGGATGAGAATTTTAAACAGGCATCAGGGCCAGACTGTTTACACCTATACCTACTAACAAACATGAGGCACATTTCAGCGCACTATTGCTGCACTGTCACAGTGCCATCTTTCAGATGAGAGGTTAAACCAATATCCCATCTGCCCTCTCAAGTTGATGTAAAAGATCCAATGGCACTATTTTGAAGAAGAGCAAGGGAGTTCTCCCTGTTATCCTGGCCAATATTTATTCCTCAATGTTGCTGTTTGTGGGACATTTCTGTGTGCAAATTGGCTACTGTTCTTCCTGTATTACATCAGTGACTACATTTTAAAAGTTCTCCATTGGCTAGGGAGCACTTTGGGACTTCCTGAGGTAGTGAAAGGTTATGTTTAAATTCAAGTCTTCCTTTTATTCTTCCTGCGGAAAGGTTGAAAAAAACAGCAGAAATTTTTCTATTTTAAAAGCCTTAAAAAAGTTGGTTCCAAATAAGCACCAACTCACCTTTAAATAAAAGGCTTGCTTTCTTTCTGAAATAGCCCAATTATTAAATAATCAAACTTAACAAAGTGCAGTGAATGTACTAGCTAGGAAGAAGGTGCCTATATGACACTGTTGACATAATACAGTGTCATTTACATCATCCAAATATAAAGTAAATAATTGTTGAGCCATATTTTGTTTTTGTTGACAGGACTAAAACTAAGATTAAATTCCTTTAAAACATTCCAACTAAAAATGGATGTGACCAAAAGTAAAATTATGATTATCTATAACAATAAAAGAATCCTGGATAATATCTATAACTCATGGAACAGATGTTGGAACTTGAAACCAACAAAGCATTCAAGCTCCAATTTGTAACATCTTATCATTGTCAGCTACATGTGACCTAAAATAGCAATTCTTCTTTCCCTTTTAATAACATTAATTTTGTAAAAGGAGATCCCTAAAAGAGTAGAATTAAAATATGGAAAACAAAATTTAGCGTTAAATACTTCCCCAAGGATTAAACAAGTGCACAAATAAAAACAGACTTATCCAAGGGGGCAATTTTCCAAGTTTGTGCTATCTTTTGGGAGCCTTGCCTGTGATTTCCCAAAGCATCCAACTCCCTGTTGGTGGCATAACTCTGGAAAATCTGCCTTTAAAAAAAGGAAGATTTTGCATATATTGTTGTTCATGACCTCGGGTTAGAGCCAATGAAATTGTTTTTGAAGTATGGGCACATATATAATTTGGGGAAACAGAGCAGCCAATTTGCACTCAGCAAGGCCCCACAAATTGCAAAGCGATAATGACCAGATAATCTGTTTTTCAGTGTTGATTGAGGGATGAATGTTGGCCAAACACCTGGAAGAACTCCTCTGCACTTCTTCAAAATAATGTTGTGGTATATTTTACGTCCACCTGAAAATAAGACTGTTTGTTATGAAGAGCATAAACAAAGTAAGGCTACATCTGCATGACAGCTGTTGCTTCCCTGTTGAAATAGTTGGAATAAGTGTATCCTTGCCCACCAGGGACTAACAATTATAAAATTATTTGGGCAGGATGAGCAACAGTCAGTCCTGGGAGTGTCCATGTGGAAAATCTGTCCTTGTAAATTAAGTACGGGGCATTTACACTACAACTGCAATGTTGGTGCAAAGTTTAAATCCTGAATGTCAGCCTTTACTAGCAGATTCTGACTCCAAATGCACAGTCCAGTTTGAAGCAGTTGACCGACACTACAGCTGTAGTCTAAATGCTGCTAGCTGGGCTAAAACTTCAATTCAAGGTTCACTTAAAGAAACTTAAAGAAATGTTATCACTAGGATTAAACAGCATGATATCAAGCAATGCAATCAGTCCTCAAGGGGCTGTTCTGCTCCTTGAAGTTGAAAATTTATGACCTAACCAACAATGCCCTTGAGTGAATGTAAACCTTTAGGGCAATGATTCATAGCATCAAGCGTCAGGTCACTATGAAAGGTTCAGAGCAAATTGGTCTGGATTTTAAAGGCAGTGTGTCTTTTACTGTCCAACACATAGCATTCTAAAGACATAAGGAAAAAACAAATGGATACAACTCAGACTTCATATACCTCAATCACAATTAAAAGATGATACTTTCTATAGCCTTCAGTATGATACCAATTGAAACACTTTAAAAGGGAAAAGGTCGCTGTCTAAGACCTTTCAGCAATAGTGCACTGAGAGCTGGGAATTGTACAGACCCCTCGGGCTGTATGACTCACATTGAATGTATACACTGAATATTACATGTATCACAATTGTATTGAAGCACCTCAGTGTGCAACACGATCTATGTAGATAACTTTAATACCATTGCAATGTCTGACTGCCTGCAATGACCATGTTGAAATGTCTGTAATGTTCATTGATTGTATTGAAGCACCTCATGGTCTTTGTGGAAAACTTGAATATGATTGCACTTTTTGTGATGGCCATTTTGAAACGATTTGTAATGTTCTTTCAGATATTTTGTGAATAAAGTATATATTTTTTTAAAAACACTTTAAAAGGGGTTCTGCAGCAAATACCACTGAGTAGTGATTGCGTGTAGGAGCACTTTTGCACTTTTACCACAGCTAATTCAGCACAGCCCAGTCACCAACCCTGGAGACCTCTTGGTCAGTGTATGGCTCGGCAACAAACGATTCATACTTCGAATTCAAAGATTGGAAAGTGGGTTACCTTCGATCACGGTTTGATTCTCGTGCCAGTGAAGGTAATTCCGGGATAGCAGGAATCCTAGGGGAATGTTCCAGCCTGCCGTTTGTCTAGCACCATTATGACAGCTTCTCTTTCCTCTTAGCTGCTGAATATCCAGACTCTCATTTCTCACTACTGCCACAGAATACAAACAGCCGCCTTGCAGACAGAACAGGAAGGAAGATAGTTAAATATCAGACTATAAGACCTACAGCAAAAATCCCTTTTATTCTTTGTGTGAGGAGAAGGAATTTCTGTATCTCTATTTTCTCACTCTTACGCTGATATTAAGCACTCTCAAGTCAGTTTCAGCGTGGGTTTAGATCTGGAGCATGTGTTTTAAATTACCGTGGCTCAACAATTTGACGTGCTTAGTGTGACATCAAACCATAACAGGGAACAACAACAACTTATATTTATATAGTGCCTTTAATGCAATAGAATGTCCCAAGCTGCTTCACAGTAGCATTATAAAACAAAGCATGACACTGAGCCACATGAGGAGAAATTAAGTCAGATGACCAAAAGCTTGCTCAAAGAGATAGGTTTTAAGAAGCATATTAAAGGAGGAAAGAGAGAGAGAGGTGGGGAGGTGTAGGGAGGAAATTGCAGACCTTGGAACCGAGGCAACTGAAGGTGCGGCCACCAATGGTAGAGCAGTTACAATTCGGAATGTGCAAGAGGCCAAGATTAGAGGAGTGCAGATATCTTGATGGGTTGTGGGGCTGGAGGAGATTCCAGAGCTAGAGAAGGTTGAGGCCATGGAGGGATTTGAAAACAAGGCTGAGAATTGTAAAATCAAGGAGTTGCTTGACTAACAGTCAATATGAGACAGTAAGCGCAGGGCTAATAGGCGAACAGAACTTCCTGCGATTAAGACATGGCCAGCAAAGCTTAAGATGACCTCAAGTTTACAGAGGGTAGAATGTGGGAGACCAGCCAGGAGTGTGTTGGAATATTTGAGTCTAGAGGTAGTGAAGGCATGAATGAGGGTTTCAGTATCAGATGAGCTGAGACAGAGGTGAAGTTGAGAAATGTTACGGAGGTGGAAATAAACAATCTTAGCGATGACATGAAAATGAGATTGGAAGCTCATCTCATGGATCAAATGTGACACCAAGCTTATGAATAGACTGGCTTAATCCCAGACTGTTGTCAAGGAGAGGGATGGAGTTGGTCGTTAGGGATGGAGTTGGAGCACGGACCGCTGTGTATTACAGATACTATACAGAACTCACCCTCACTATACAGAGGCTGGGGAGCTTTGTATATTATGGATACTGCACAGAACCCACTCTGACTACACAGGGAGTGCTGTGTATGGCAGATACTGCATAAAGCTCACCCTGACTATACAGAAACAATACTGCAAGAACTCGCCATCCTTATACAGAAAAAGCAAGCTCTGTTTATTACAGGTACGAGAAGGAACTCACCATCCTGATACATTTCTTTTGCCACAACAGTGAGGTCATAAAATTTTGCAGCAGTGTAGACATCACCAGCATCTAATGAAATTGCATCCGCCTTGTTTCCCTACAAAAAATATAGTTTGTTTAGTCTTGTTAGAAACCATCTGTGTAGAAATTTGTCCTGGGAGCTGATGCAAATTGGGTAGTATCAGATCAGCTACCAGTTATACTCAGCACCTGATATTTAATTCCATTGCAGTTAATGGAACTGAAAGCTAGACACTACCTGTAATGGGTGGCCAATCAGATGCCTTCCATTTGTGTCACCCCTTGAGAGAAATTTCTAACCTACCATGTCCAAACAACTGCATCATTTATTAACTGATGTCAGTCTTTGTTCAATAGATAGCACTTTTGCTTCTGTTAAAGTTGCGGATTCAAACCCCACTCCATGATTTGAGCACGTAATCTAAGATGACACTTAAAGGCAGTAATTGACAGAGTGCTGTGTTGTTGGAGGTGCCACCCACTGAGCTAGACAATTAATATGCAGTGGTCCACACTCCAAACTCCATTCCCTAACTACCGACTCCATCCCTCTACCTATCTACCTGCTTTGACTGAATGCCATTTGGAGGGCAGAAAGAAGTTCCTTCCAGTATCCCAGCCAACATTCACTGCCTCAAGCACCATCTAGAGTAGAGCAACTGGACACTCATCTTATTGCTGTTTGTGAGATCTTCCTGTGAATCAAATTGGCTGCTGCATTATGACAGTCACTGTCTACAAAAGTAAGTTGTTTTATGTGCAGCACTGTAAAACATTTCATAAGGTACTTCTTGTAAATGCAGAAGTTCACTTTAATAAGGAAACATGAACCGATGGCCTCATGCTTGACCTTTGCTTCCTTACCCGTATCTTTTTGATGCAATCCTTTGTACTGTGTGCTTTAATGCAAGACAACTTGGTGAATGAATTCTTTGTTGTGGGAGGTAACGCTGCTTGGAGTGCCTTGGAAAGTTCAGCACATTTTCTCTGTTCCATTTCAGATAAGTTGCACCACCTGAATTTCTTTGCTGCAAGTTCAAAACAAGTATTCATATCAGGAAAAGCTTAGCAATTCCATTCAAATTAGGGCAATGGGTCTGAAGTGGTGAGATAGCTTGGAGATAACACAGGGACTGGAGCATGTCAGACCTGATTCAAGAGTAGAGACAGCCTGGCTCTCACTTTTTGCCCAGTCCAAAATTGGGCAAGTTTAAAAACAGTGTGATATGTCCCACATATGACCCATAAAAAGGGTCCTCACACTCAGCTATCAAACTTGCCCACTCATTTGCCTACATGAAGTCTGATCTATTTGTTCATGTGCACAGCATCTTTATAAATACAGGGTTACAAATCTTAGGTGAGGTCGTCCCAGATTTGCACTAAGTGTGGTAGCGGGCATGAAAAAGTCGTTTTATCTGCCCGCTGCAACAGCGGGTTTTTGTGCTGTATCATCCACTTCCTGCCTCATTAATTATGCAGCCACAGGAAACACATTGGTTCACTGGCTGATGGTCTCTGAATCGCCTGCCATGCCGTTACCTCACTGTTTCTTCTCTCTAGGTGCTCTAGCTAGACTGTAGCCCAGCACACAGTGCTTAATTACTCTTCTTAATTCATTTACAGGATGTGGGCATCGCTGGCTAGGCCAGCATTTATTGTCCATCCCTAATTGCCCTTAAGAAAGTGGTGGTGAGCTGCCTTCTTGAACCACTACAGTCTCTGTGGCTAAGGTACACCCACAGTGCTGTTAGGGAATGAGTCCCAGGATTTTGACCCAGTGGCAGTGAAGGAATGGCAATATATTTCCAAGTCAGGTTGGTGAGTGGCTTGGAGGAGAACTTACAAGTGTTGATGTTCCCATGTATCAGCTGCCCTTGTCCTTCTAGATGGCAGTGGTCATGGGTTTGGAAAGTACTGACTAAGGAGCCTTGGTGAGTTTCTGCAGTGCATCTTGTAGATGTTACACACTGCTGCTACTGTGCATTGGTGGTGGAGGGAGTGAATGTTTGTGGGTGTGGTGCCAATCAAGCAGGCTGCTTTATCCTGGATGGTGTTAAGCTCCTTGGGTATTGTGGGAGCTGCACTCATCCAGGCAGGTGGGGAGTATTCCATCACACTTTTGACTTGTGCCCTATAGATGGTAGACAGGCTTTGGGAGTCAGGAGATAAGGTACAGCCCAGGACTGCTCCAGTGAAAACATAACACAGAAAGCCAAGAAGAGTTCAGTGACCTGTTACTGGAATGCCTTTTGGAGGCCCGCATGATGTCCCCCACCCCTGCTCTGGCCGCAAGAGGTACAGCAATCTCACCACTCCAGCTTGGGAGGTGGTAGCAGTGGTGGTCAGTGCCAATGCTGCACAGAAGAGGTTGGCCTTCCAGTACAGAAAGAGGATAAATGTTCACATCCATGCTGCCAAGGTAAGGCAACCATCTTATCACTCTAAACCCGCACACTCACAAGTCCATCACACATTCACTCACTCACTGCTAGCTTAAGGGGCATCACCACTTACTCTCTCAAACACACTCTCACATCTCCATCTGGCCTCATCTCCTCTGGACACTGCCTCCTTAGCTCTCACCATCCTGAGGCCACCTGAACAGATCAACTTGTGCCCCCATACACAGCCTGGGATACTCCCCTTCCCCAGTGCAGCCCTCACCCTGCAGCCCCTTCCCTTACCCAAAGCCACTTCTACCCCTTCCCCAAGCAAGTCCTGGCCCAGCAACCATTGAAAAGCGACCCCTACCTTGCGGCTGGTCTGGTAGTTAAAGGTCTGCCCGTGAGTCCCCTAAAAGTGATGTGGTGCTGTCTGCAAAGCCTGGTGCTGAGGACCACGAGTGTTGACCGAAGCAAGGTAGGCAAATTAAGTCCCGAGCGAAGTTCAGGTTGCCAGGTGAACTTCGCTTATGTACAGTTTTGAAACACCTTGGCATGTAATCACACTGACGTTCCCAGGTAATCCAACGTAAGGGGATGTTTCCGGCGAGTAGAGTTTATAATGAGATGCTAATGTATTGAAATTAGGTTCCTGATGTGAGGCAGCGGGAAATGCAGCCTGCCAGTGACAGGTGCAGTGGACAGTTGCAAACTGGTTTCATGACGGCGTAAAAGTGATTTTTGGCCTTCTCGCCATATTGTTCGCTCACGTTCACCATGATGCCCACCACCAGTGGGACCGGACGATTCCACCCCTTGTGTTTATTCTCCAGCATTATGTTGTTAAAATAAAGTGGTTCTATCCTTGAATCCAGATCATTCAGTACAGAACCAATTTTATTTTCAGAGTGAGAATTGACATACTATTGAGGCCAGAGTGTCAGTATTGAGGTCATTTCCAGGGAGAGTGTGACAAAGAGTGAAAACAGCCCAAGAACCCAGCAAGGTCGGGGATGTGGAGTTCCTGCCAATTTTAATAGTTGCACCACATTAATATCTTGTAGCTCTGCCACACACCCGCAGCCAGCCAAATGGACAGCCTGATGACAGGCAGCAGCCATGGACCATTGGGGCTAGTTGGCAACAGTCAGAAGGGTGGAGAGACAAACAATCAGGAGAAGGGGGAAGATTGACAATCAAAAGGAGGGGAGGTCAGCATTTGGCAGGGCAGGGGAGGCTGAAGCTCAGGGCTACAGGTGGGGGAGGCTGGTGATTGGAGCTGGGGGAGCAGAGAATTGGGACTGGGGTGGGGATGATCAGGGCTGGGGGAGGGGGGTTGGGAGTGGAACTAGGGGGAGATCTTGGCTAAGGTGGGTCGAGATCAGGCTTGAGTGGGAAGTGGAGATCAAGCCTACAGGGAAGGAGGAAATGGGGCTGGGAGAAGGGGAGAGCGAGGCTGGGGTGAGGGATGGGATGATTGGGAGTTGGGGTAAGGGAAAACCTAGCTGAGGGAGGGGAAGATTGTAGTTGGTGGGGTAGTGGGTCATCAAGAATGGAGGGAACAGAGTTTTTGCCTGGGGGGGGGGTAGGGTGTGATTGGGAGTGGGGGGTGGGGTAGGATGAAACCCTGAGAGCAGGAGGCTGGTGATTGGGGTTGGGAGGAGGGCTGTTTGGGGCTGGGGGAAAGAGGAGATCAGGGTTGGGGAAGAGGCTAGAGGCTTTGGCTACAGGATGGGGGAGATTGGGACAGGGGAATAGAAGAGATCTGGGACTGGGAGAAGGGCACTGGAAGGGGTGGGGAGGTTGGGGTTATGGGGTGGAGGGAACAGGAGGATTCATTAATTTGTTGATGGGAGCATTCCTGCTCCTCCTGGCCCACAAGCAATGCTGTAAAAATGGAAACCTAGCTGAGCTGGCAGCTCCAGCTTCTCTGGCACCGCTGGGTTTCCTGAACTTTGGGTAGCCCATGAAGCAGAAGCAGAAGAATTTTAGGAGTCCAATTTAAATCTGCTAGAAAGCGTGCAGATAGGACATCCTGATATTCAACAGCAAATAAATAGCAGAATTCCCATGCGCGGCAGGTTGGGGTCACTTTTCATGTATTTTACTTTTTAACCCCCTTCCCCACCTATTATGGAAGGGTAAATATTGAAGCCACTGTGCCAGCTAATGAGTTGGAGATGGGGCAGAAGTTAAAAATCTCTACAGCAAATAGAATCCACCCACCCACCCCCTCCCCTCCACTCCCGACCCCAACTACAACAGGATTTCTCCAGCAAAATACAATGAGTGGGGGATGGTTACTTAACACACATTATGTGATTCATTCAACCCAAGTAATTTATGGCAATGTGGTCGCCATGTGCGGTTAATGGGGGAATTACCCAATCATGTCCATTCTGACCAGGACTTGTGATGTTACTGAATGCAGCCATTTGTTTTTGGATGGAATGGCATATCTGTAAACCCACCACTGAACAAAACTACTGAGCAATCTACACTTATACAGTGTCTAGTCAATGCAGGGTGCACAGTGGGGTTTCCCCATAGGGACACTTAGCTAACTCCAGAGGACTTGATGCTGTTACAGCAATAAGCTTTCACCCAAGTGTTTGCAAGAGCAATGTGGGATCTAACCAGCCAAATCTACACCTAAACCTAGGAGTGTAGAACTTGGGAAGGTTCTAGAACTCCTACTTTGCCAGGCTACTGTGCCAGATTTGGATTGCAGCCTTAGCTGGAGCTGAGTGGGGAGAATCCCACCCAGACTGTCTGATCAATCATCAATTGTGCCCTGGGGTGGGCACAGATCTGCCAATCTCAGGTTTACATGATCATGTACCATGCAAACTGAATTGGTTCTGAACTTTCACCACCAGGCATGTCATTTTGGAGCCACCTCAACCCCAAAGATACCCACCACCCTCCCCAAAAGGAGCAGAATCACCTGTTGGGAGTGTGTTTCATAGACAACATTAACCACAGAACTTTGATTTCCCTGTTATCTGAGTGAGAAAATGGCATTTACCCATTCTTCAGGAGATTATTGTAAATACAGATTATCAGATCAGCATATGATTTGCATGCTGTTTGCAGGTAAATGCATTAAGGGCTGGGGACAGCTGTTGGAGCTTTCCATGTGTTGGGAATAGCATGTGTTTTAGCATCAGGGAAGTTGGGGTGATGTCATGTTTGGATGAACTAGGCGGGAGGGTGGGGGTGGCGAATCTACCTAAACTGGATTAGTGGCCGATGCATGCTAGCACCCTGTCTTAAACTAGAGTTTGGGTAATGTATAGACTGTTATGCCCTCCGACCATAAGGTTTTGTGGTCATCACATCTGATTTGTTTAATTCATCTGAACCCCGAGATTCCTCCTTGAAACATACTCCAGTTGTACTATCCACCAGCATCTATCTTACGAGTTGATGCTCTTGGTTTGGAGCTTCTCTCACTGGGGACTTAGATGTGGTGGATCATGGATGGAAAATTCTGGTGGGTCCAAATATCCAGTATACACTTCTGGTGAGTGAGCGTCGATCTTTAAAATGTACCATCCTATATGAGTAGCTAGATTTTGTGTACCAGGGGCTTATTTTTTGGTAGTGAACATCAACTTGGACAATAACTGCTGTAAGGCTCTGAGGGTGGGTTGAACTTATGTCCTGAAATGAAGTGCTTTTGTAGTGTGTGATCTGAATAGGTGATTACTGGTGGTCCCATAGGCAGTAATGCTCATATGACCTTGTTTAAACCAGGAGCTCAAATTGTTTATCGCATTTTTATCCATGTCAATTCTAGCTCAGTGGTACCACTCTCACTTCTGAGTCAGAAGATCATACATTCAAGTCTCATCCCAAAGTTGAACACAAAATCTAGGCTGACACTAGTCAGTGCTGAGGGAATGTTGCACTGTCTGAGATGTCTTCTTTCAGATGAGATACAGAGCCAAGGCCCTGCTTCTCCTCACTGGTGGAAGGCTTGCTGCAATTGTATTGAGCCTTGGTGAGACCACATCTGGAGTGTTTTGTGCCATTTTGGTCTCCTTACCTAAAGAACGGTATACTTGCCATAAAAGAATTGCAACAAAGATTTGTCAGACTGATGATCCCTGGGATGGTGGGATTGTCCTATGAAGAGATTGGGCCTATATTCTCTAGAGTTTAGAAAAATGTTTTTTTTATTCATGCATGGGATGTGGGCATCACTAGCTAGGTCAGCATTTATTATTCATCCCTAATTGCTCTTGAGAACTGAGTGGATTGCTAGCCATTTCAGAGGGCATTTTAAGATTCAGCCACATTGTTGTGGGTCCTGAGTCACATGTAGACCAGACCAGGTGAGGACAGCAGGTTTCCTTCCCTATAGGATATTAGTGAACCAGATGGGATTTTACGACAATCAACAATGATTCCATGGTCGTCATTGGACTTTCGATTCCAGATTTTTATTGAATTCAAATTTCACCATCTGACATGATGGGATTCGAACCTTGGTTCCCAGGGCATTATCCTGTGTATCCGGATTACTAGTCCAGTGACAATACCACTGCACCACCTCCTCCTCCCAAGAGAGGAAATCTCATTCAAATGTGCAAAATTCTTACAGACTTGACAGGGTTGGTGCAGGAAGGATGTTTCCCCTGGCTGGGACGGTTTGGGGGGTGGTGGCTGCTGTTTTTCAAATAAGTTGGAAAGAGAGACTCTCCATGTTGAAGCACAATCTCTGTTCCTTACCATCCATTACTACCTGCTCCTCCTCTCAAGTTGCAAGGTCTCTGATTAGCCCCTCCAGCATCCAGAGCACCATCACGGCCCTTAATCGGACATGGAACCCATCTCCATGCCATGTGGTGGTGGGTGGCTCTAGAACCAGGCACAGAGTCAAAATAAGAGATAGGCTACTTAGGATTGAGATGAGAAGGAGTTTCTTCACTCAGAGGGTGGTGAATCTTTGGAATTCTCTACCTAGAGGGCGGTGGAGGATCAGTCAGTGAGTATATTCAAGACAGAGATCGATAGATTTCTAGACGTTAAAGATATCAAAGGATATAGGGATGGTGCGGCAAATTGGCGTTGAGTTAGAAGATCAGCCATGGTCTAATTGAATGGCAGAGCAGGCTCAAGGGCTGAATGGCCTACTCCTCTTTCATACGTTCCTTTTGAAGAAGAGTAGGGAAGTTCTCCCTCCGATGGTGTCTTTTATCACTCAACCAACAAATTATCAGTCATTATATGTTTGTAGGACTTTGCTGTGCACAAACTGCCTGCTCTATTTCCTACATTCCAACAGTGACTACTTTTCAAAAGTACTTCATTGGCTGCAAAATGCTTTGGGACATCCTGAGGTTGTGAAAAGCAGTATCTAAATATCAGTTTTCTATCTTACTGCTCAGGTCATTCCACCTCACCTAACTGATGGTGAAAGTAATGAAAACTGCCTTTGTAAACATGTCACGCTGTCACACTTAACCTGGATGATTTCCTCTTTACTGCCAACCCCAGGAACTGTCAGGAGAAAGGTGTTAGCATATCCTAAGTCAGCAGCGACAGACCCACTCTTTCAAAGGTCGGAGGGGGAAGGGTCACGCAATAGGCATCCCTCACTCTCTTTAGGCCCAGGAAATTGATTAGCAGCTGTAGTAACTAGATGTATTGTCCCTCCCTCCTGTCAATCACTCATCATGTGATGCGATTATGGGGACTTCAACGAATAAGCTTATTGTGCCAGTGATCCAGGGGGTGGGGATCCAACGGAGAGATCGCATCTAGCATGCAAGCACCTCCACATGTCTCCTAAATAAAGTTTAGCCTTTTCTTCACCAAACCTGCTGCTCCATCAAATTATTACAGTAGCATATTAAAGGTCTTGCAAATGGCACGCCCTTCCCGTGCACATTAATTTAACTTTATGAGTCATGACTTCTGAGTCACACTTTGTATGTTAGCATTTATATAATGTAAATGTTTGTGCCAATATTCTCAATGTTATGTATATGGCAACATCTGGCTGCCATGTTTCTTGATAAAATGTCTCATCAGTCTCCAGATTAAAAGGTGGTACTGTTGTGTTAATCTCACATCTCCCACACCTTCCATCTCTGCTTTCAACAAAACTCAGAAGTAGAAATTAGAATATCATCAAAGAGTGTAAAGAAATCAACTTTTGAAATAATGTGAATTCAGAATATAGTTAAAATACTTTCTGGTCCTGTTCCAGTTTAGGCCTGCGACACTAGCTTTATTCCTCTTCCCGCTGTTCAACACCCAGTTCTGTCTGTGGTCTTGCTCCCATTATATTTAGGTTCTGTAACGTCCATGCATATTTTAAATCTGAAGATCAGCCCTTATCTCACCCCACCCCATTTCCATTTCTGGTCATTTTCCACCTCGGCAACACTTTTACCACTGCCCTGCTCCTACCGGAGCCCATTTCCTCACCATCCAGCCTCTCCTGGTTCTAGTTCCAGTCCCTCTCATGTTAGGAGAAAATGCATAACCCACCCTAATGCTTTCAGACCCTGGGACCTGATTCCTTATTGTTCCCCAATCTTAGAATCCCTCTCCCAGGGATCCCAGATGTCTTCGAGTCCCACAATCTTGTCTAGACTTATATAAATATAACTTCTTCTTGTTGAGACCAACCCAACCATTCTAGATGAACTAAATTTTCAACTTTCCTGAGATTCTCCCTGACCTCCTCCTTTCCCAAGCTGCCCTTATGGTCTTCATGCCACCGAATCTGTATTAATGGCTTAGATGAAATGATGGAGAGTAATGGATCTAAGTTTGTTGATGATGCAAAATTAGGTGGGAAGGTAAGCTGTGGAGAGGACACAGAGAGGCTGCAAAGAGATTTAGACTTGTTAAGTGGGCAACAAGATGGCAGATGGAGTAAATGTGGAAGTGTTAAGTTATTCACTTTGGTTGTAAGAATGGAAAAGCAGAATATTTTTCGAACGGTGTGAAACTTGTAAATATTGATGATCAGAGAGACTTGGGAGTGCTCGTAAAAGGAACACAGAAAGTTAGCATGCAGGTTCAGCAAACAATTAGGATGGCAAATGGCATGTTGGGCCTTATGGCATGAGGCTTGGAGTACAGGGTTAAAGAAGTCTTGCTACAATTGTACAGGGTTTTGGTGAGACTACATCTTGAGCACTGTGTGCAGTTTTGCTCTCCATATGTAAGGAAGCATATACTTGCATTGAAGGAGGTAAAGTCAAGGTTCACTAAATTGGTCCCTGGGATGAGGGGGTTGTCCTATGGTGAGAGGCTAGGTAAATTGGGCCTATATTCTCTGAAGTTTAGAAGAACGAGAGGCAATCTCATTGGAATGTACAAGGTTCTGAAAGGGCTTGATAAGGTGGACCCGGAGAGATTGTTTCTACTGGTCAGGGAATCTAAACCACGGGGGTCCAGTCTCAGGATAAGGGGTTGATCATTTAGGACTGAGATGAGAAGAAATTTCTTCACTGAAAGGGTTGTGAATCTTTGGAATTCTCTACCTCAGAGGGTTGTAGATGTTCTATCATTGAATATATTAAAGGCAGGGATAGACAGATTTTTGGTCTCTCAGGGAATCAAAGGATATGGGGAATGGGTGGGAAAGTGGAGTTGAAGCCATTATGGTACAGCAATGGTAAATGCTGAGTTGTTCAAATCCCAAAGTGAAACTTGAAACAATTGCCACAACTTGTTTTGCAGTTTGTATAAATTTTGAGACGTGTGCCTTGAATTCAGTAGTAATAAGATCACCAAGTCTTATAGGTTTCTGCAAAACTAGGTTAAACATTTCCTAATAGGAGAAATTATTTTAAGTACATACATAGATCTACAAATTACTACTATGATAACTTCTAAATCCCCTAATCAATCTAACTCCCAATTATACTTTCGCTAAGGCAATAGTAAGACGCATAGATTTTAAAAGATCCATGCAAAGAAACATGATACCCTGAACAAGTTGAATACAAAGTGAGTTTTCCTAACCTCAGTCCTTTGAAGACAGCAGCTTGAGATATAGATGCTGAAGACTTTTCGCACTTATAAGATCTTAAGATGCTTACCTTTACACACAGCCTTTACTCCTTTATACACATGTTTCCCTTTGAATGCAAATACCCATTGTTTCACTATGTCTTTGGACTTTATCTTCCTGATAATAAAAACCTCTCATAGCACTAGATTTTACCACACACTGGGAAGAATTTTGCCCTTGTCAGGGGTGCTCGGCGGGGGCAGTTGGGAAGCCAATCACCACCTGCGATCGGCACTGCACTGCAATTTCACACTGGCGGGCCAATTAAGGCCTGCCCAGCATGAAACGTGAATGGCAGTGCTGAGCGCTGCCTGTGCGGATGGGGGGAGGAGGGCAAGCAAACTGAGCATGAACTTCATTCAGGCATGAGTGAGCGCTGCATAATCTCCCTGAGGCAGCTCCATGCCTCAGGGAGATGAAGAGAGATGAAAAAAATAAATAAATAAAAATGTAATGAAACATGACCCCTCATGTGACTGTCACATGAGCAGGCACATGTTATTAATTACATTTTAAAACTTTTATTTTATCATTATTTGCTTTTGAAAACCTCATCCTGCCCGTGAATGAGGTTTCCAAAAAAATGCAAAGGCTGCTTGGCCTTTTCGCCTGCCTGCCAACCGTTAGGTTGGACGGGCAGTGGAAAAGTTAATTTAATTGATTATTCAATGGCCTTAACAGGCCTTTTAATTGTTGGCGAGTGTGCAGCAGACTCAGGTGCCCACCTAACGACCAAACTATCACGTGACTCCACGTTGATGTCAGCACACTCGGCTGACGTCAACAAGTGTCATTTCACGCTCGAATGGGTCGGGCACAGACACACCTGCCAAGCAAAAATTTCTGCCCACTGTTTCTAAACTTCATCTGGCTAGGTGACACATTTCACCCCTCTTTTGAAAACAATCTAGTCTGGTTTATTTCAAAACGCAAGTGTTCCCTTGACACCTATTTTTCTAAACTTCCCATGTTTACCTAATTAACATTTCAAACCTAACTTCTCTTCTTACATCAAAGCCCAGGCTTGCTGCCTCCAATTCAATTCAGTCTCTCACACACAAAGATACACACATAGACACATCCCACTGTTGCTCTATTTTACAATAAATTCCAATAGCATTATGAAAATTACGGCCAGGATTTTCCTGTCGGTGACCTTAAGGTTGGCGGGCAGGCTGAGAGCCCTGGCGGGCATTAGAAAAAGTATGAAACCTCATCCACAGGCAGGATGAGGTTTCATGTAAGTTTTTAAAAATTTAATTAAAGTATTTTTAAAAGTTATGGACATGCCCCAACTCATGTGACAGTGTCACATGAGGGGACATGTCAGGGAATTTGTTTCTTCTATTACTAATATTTTGTACAGTAGAGCCGAACTCCCTGAGGCAGCACTTAGCCTCAGTGAGATGAGTGCGCTCTTTCGTGCGCATGCGTCACGCTGGACGAGTCTTAATTGGGGAAAATCCTGGCCTATTACATGTTCCTGACAAAGCCCAATATCAGCCATCATCGTATGAAATGGTGGAGCAGGATCGATGGGCCATACAGTGTACTCCTGCTCCTATTTCTTGTGTTCTTGTGAAATACCTGTCTCTGAAGTACCCCAAGACCCCTTTCTGCACTTCCATGACATTTTCTTCCTCCTCCTTAAAATGTTTTTAATCAGCCTGGACATTGTGGCAACCCTACACGTGCACAACCTCAATGCAACGTTAGATTCAAAGTATCAGGGTATAAAAGAAACCTTCAAACAGTCACAGTGCAGTGAAGTACATGAATTCAACTATATTTGAAGAAAGGATAGATAAAGCATTCGGATGACCCCTCCCTCTGGATTCTTACCTTCTCTCGATCTTTTCATTGAGAACTGTCGGCGCGACATTAGTCGTCTCAATTTCTCTGCTCCTCTCACCCATTCTAACCTGTCTCTCTCTGAACTTACTGCACTCCATTCTCTCAGGTCCAACCCTGACATTGTCATCAAACCCGCTGACAAGGGTGGTGCTGTTGTTGTCTGGCGCACTGACCTCTACCACGCGGAGGCTGAGCGTCAACTCGCAGACACTTCCTCCTACCTCTCCCTGGACCATGACCCCACCACTGAACATCAAGCCATTGTTTCCAGGACTGTCACTGACCTCATCTCCTCTGGGGATCTCCCTCCCACAGCTTCCAACCTGATAGTTGCCCAACCTCGGACGGCCCGCTTCTATCTCCTACCCAAAATCCACAAACAGAACTGCCCCGGTAGACCGATCGTCTCAGCTTGCTCCTGCCCCACAGAACTCATTTCTCGTTATCTTGACTCCCTTCTCTCTCCCCTTGTCCAGTCCCTTTCCACCTACATCCGTGATTCCTCTGACACATTACGTCACATCAACAATTTCCAGTTCCCTGGCCCCTACCGCTTCCTCTTCACCATGGACGTCCAATCCCTCTACACCTCCATCCCCCACCAGGATGGTCTGAGGGCCCTTAGCTTCTTCCTCGAACAGAGGCCCGAACAATCCCCATCCACCACTACTCTCCTCCGTCTGGCTGAACTTGTTCTCACGCTGAACAATTTCTCCTTCAACTCCTCTCACTTCCTCCAAATAAAAGGTGTGGCTATGGGTACCCGCATGGGCCCCAGCTATGCCTGTCTCTTTATGGGGTATGTGGAACATTCCTTGTTGCAGTCCTACTCCGGCCCCCTTCCACAACTCTTTCTCCGGTACATCGATGATTATTTCGGTGCTGCTTCATGCTCTCGTCAGGACTTGGAAAAATTTATTAATTTTGCTTCCAATCTCCACCCCTCCATCATTTTCACGTGGTCCATCTCTGACACTTCCCTTCCCTTCCTTGACCTCTCTGTCTCAATCTCTGGTGATAGACTGTCCACCAATATCCATTACAAACCCACCGACACCCACAGCTATCTCGACTACAGCTCCTCACACCCCACTTCCTGTAAGGACTCCATCCCATTCTCTCAGTTCCTTCGCCTCCGTCGCATCTGTTCCGATGATGCTACATTCAAAAACAGTTCCTCTGACATGTCCTCCTTCTTCCTTAACCGAGGTTTTCCACCCACGGTCGTTGACAGGGCCCTCAACCGTGTCCGGCCCATCTCCCGCGCATCCGCCCTCACTCCTTCTCCTCCCTCCCAGAAACATGATAGGGTCCCCCTTGTCCTCACTTATCACCCCACCAGCCTCCGCATTCAAAGGATCATCCTCCGCCATTTCCGCCAACTCCAGCATGATGCCACTACCAAACACATCTTCCCTTCACCCCCCTTATCGGCATTCCGTAGGGATCGCTCCCTCCGGGACACCCTGGTCCACTCCTCCATCACCCCCTACTCCTCAACCCCCTCCTATGGCACAACCCCTTGCCCACGCAAAAGATGCAACACCTGCCCCTTCACTTCCTCTCTCCTCACCGTCCAAGGACCCAAACACTCCTTTCAAGTGAAGCAGCATTTCACTTGCATTTCCCCCAACTTAGTCTACTGCATTCGTTGCTCCCAATGTGGTCTCCTCTACATTGGAGAGACCAAACGTAAACTGGGCGACCGCTTTGCAGAACACCTGCAGTCTGTCCGCAAGAATGACCCAAACCTCCCTGTCGCTTGCCATTTTAACACTCCACCCTGCTCTCTTGCCCACATGTCTGTCCTTGGCTTGCTGCATTGTTCCAGTGAAGCCCAACGCAAACTGGAGGAACAACACCTCATCTTCCGACTAGGGACTTTACAGCCTTCCGGACTGAATATTGAATTCCAGTTCTGTCGAAGGGTCATGAGGACTCGAAACGTCAACTCTTTTCTTCTCCGCCGATGCTGCCAGACCTGCTGAGTTTTTCCAGGTAATTCTGTTTTTGTATTGAATTCAACAACTTTAGGTCGTGAGTCCCCTCCCCCATCCCCACCCCCTTTCTGTTACCCCCTTTTTTTCTTTTCCCAATAAATTATAAAGATTTTCCTTTTCCCACCTATTTCCATTATATAAAATATAAAAAAAACCCACTAGAGCTATACCTTGAGTGCCCTACCATCCATTCTTAATTAGCACATTCGTTTAGATAATATCACCAACTTTAACTTTAACACCTATGTGTTCTATTGTACTATTGTTGTTGACATCTTTTGATGATCTGCTTCTATCACTGCTTGTTTGTCGCTACAACCACACCAACCCCCTCCACCTCTCTGTCTCTCTATCTCTCCGCCCCCCACACACACACCTTAAACCAGCTTATATTTCAGCTCTTTCCTGGACTCGAACTCAAGTTCTGTCGAAGGGTCATGAGGACTCGAAACGTCAACTCTTTTCTTCTCCGCCGATGCTGCCAGACCTGCTGAGTTTTTCCAGGTAATTCTGTTTTTGTTTTAGATAAAGCATTCTGTAGCTTTTAGACCAGTTCTTTTTTCTGCTTATTATAGCAGGATAATTGTTTCCAAGGCATGCAATCTATATTTATCACTATGCTTAGGCACAGGTGGATAGATGAACAATCATCAGGACTGTTTTTATTACTGCAGAATGGGCATGTAGGGAGAGGAAGCAACATATTTTGCTTAAAAATCTGACTTCGCTGTTATTATTATGCAATTAAATAACACTAGAGAAATGAATGGGAGGACTTTTGGCTTTGAAAAGAACAACACATTTAACAGTTAAATTCTTGAATGAAGTAGGCTGCATTATGTTTGTTCTGTGCAAATAGGAAAATTGTCACTGTAATGTGCGACTGGAATAACTCTTAGTCAATTGGGATTTAGACTTCCTTCATTCACCTATGGTGGCTGGGAACAATTTAAAACATCCACAACACACAGAACATCGCTGATATTTTAACACACTGAACATAGTCCCTTCTTACTATACTTTCTTTTAAGGGCGATCTCCTTTTGATTCCCTCCCTCTTTGCTTTGTATTTTTCCTCCCTTTTCTCTTTCCTTTCCTGGGCTGATAGCATAATCAGGTGATCAAACGCAGATCCAGCCATGGGTTTCCTCTGTAGCCACCCAGCAAGCAATGGCGCCTGCTGCCCAGGGGATGACCCTCTCCCTTCAAGATTTTCTCCACTCTCTGCATATCTGCTTTTCAGGGCTCATGCAAGAAACAGATCAGATCGGGGCTGTCTGATCTCCACCAGTCCCTGCTGCTGCTCCGCCCCATTCAATGGCATTCAGAATTGTGAGGGATTTTGATAGAGTAGATGGGGAGAAACTGTATCCACTGGCAGCAGAGTCAGTAACCAGAGGACACAGATTTAAGGCAATAAAATTCAGAGGGGAAGTTGAGAATTTTTTTGACATAGCATGTTGTTAAGATCTGGAATGTACTGCTTGAAATAGTAATTTTCAAAAGTGTTTTGGACATACATTGAAAAGGAAAGATTTGCAAGACTAAGGGGAAGGACCAGGGGAATGGGACTAATTGGAAAGCTCTTCCAAAGAACCAGCACAGGGTTGAGTGGTCTCCTGCTGTGCTGTCAGATTCTATGATGACAACAATGCACTCTCTTGGTAATGTCAGGCCAGGCTGTGCCCAGAATGGGGCTTGAACCTCTGTCTATCCCTGTTCTGCAGAACCTAGTATGTTAAACCTCAATTCCACTGCAGCATTCCAGCAAATACCCCTTTAAGTCTGTGAAACAAAGAGAAATTTGTATTCATACACCACCTTTCACAGTCTTAGAATAGCCAAAAGCTCTTTTCAGCCAATTCAGTACTTTGAAGTGTAGTTACTGTTGTAAATTACATTGTCAGCACATTACACATTACAACAGAACTTCAATTTTCATTTTGCCTTTGACAAAATATCCCAATGCACTTCGCAGCAGCATTATAAAGCAAAATTTGATGCTGAGCCACATAAAGAGGTGCCAGCCTGGTCAAAGAGGTAGGTTTTAAAGGAAGAAAGAGAGATAGAGACACACAGAGGTTGAGGGATGGAATTCCCAAGCTTAGGCAGCTGACGGCACGGCCGCCAATGGTGGAGCGATTAAAATTGGGGCTGCTTGGGAGACCAGAATTAGAGGAGCGCAGAGATCTCTAGAGGGATGTGGGGCTTGAAGGGATCACGGGGCAGGAAGAGGAGATGAAACAAGGATGAGAATTTTAATAACCAGATGTTGTTTAACCAGAAGCCAATCTAGTTCAGAAAACACAGGGGTGATTGGTGATTAGGACTTAGTGGGAGTTCGGACATGGAAAGCAGAGTTTTGGATGACATCAGGTTTATGGAATGTAAAGTGTGGGAGGCCGGCCTGGAATGAATTGGAATAGTCAAGTCTAGAGGTAACAATGGCAGGGATGAGGGTTGCAGCAGCAGATGAGTTGAGACAGAGCAAAGTCGAGCGGTGTTACAGAGGTGGAAATAGGTGGTTTGAAATACGACACCAGGTTGCAAACAGTCTGGTTCAGCCTCGACAGCTGCCAGGGAGAGGGATGGAGTTGGTGGCTAGGGAACAGATTTTGGTGGGAACTGAAGACAATGGCCAGTAAATTACACAGGGTGGCATATTCCCAGCACATTGCACAAAGAAGTACTTTACCAGTACATTATGCAGTGTAGTATATTCCAGCCTATTACAGCGAGAAGTGCTTTACCAGTGTTTTATGCAGTGAAGTATATTCCCAGCCTATTACACAGAGAAGTGCTTTACCAGTACATTATGCAGTGTAGTATATTCCGAGTCTATTACAGCGAGAAGTGCTTTACCAGTACATTATGCAGTGTAGCATATTCCGAGTCTATTACAGCGAGAATTGCTTTACCAGTGTTTTATGCCGTGAAGTATATTCCCAGCCTATTACACAGAGAAGTGCTTTACCAGTACATTATGCAGTGTAGTATATTCCTAGTCTATTACACAGAGAAGTGCTTTACCAGTACATTATGCAGTGTAGTATATTCCCAGCCTATTACACAGAGAAATGCTTTACCAGTACATTATGTAGTGAAGTATATTCCCTATACTGGCTAGCATGTTCTGTTTGTACAAGTTCAAGAGAGCAAACTTACCAAAAGCAATTGCAATGAAAGAGATTAAAACAATTGCTCCCTTCATAGTGCAATCTTCAATGTCTCTCTTCACTTCGCACGACCAATCTCCACCCTCCTGTGACAGATTCCAGCAAATACAAAGTGCAGTGCGAGGTACAACTCAAAGAGCTGCACCATTCCCACTAGGATACAAATAGCATTCCAGACCGTACCTGGCAACAACTGGGTCCAAAGCAAGTTTAGGAGTGAAAAGTAGTACCCTATCCTTCACTGAAAAATGACATTCAGAAGCTGCTGGTAACTGGATTTGAAATCACAAATCTTCATATGGAAATAATTATCTTTCTTTTTCTTTATTACAACCAGACTGTGATCAGAGGTTGAAAGGGATGGAAACTGGCAATATTGTATGCACTTGTCAAAATCTCAGCAAGGTTCTACTTTCCAGCATTTTAACTGTTTCAGGTCTATGGTCCTAATTACAGCAAATTTGTCAAAAAAAAAACTTGTCAAAGAAAGTTCAAAGCTATGCCAACCTTTCCAAAGTTGGGAACAGCAAGACTTGAGGTCTAACAGTTGGAAGGTTTCAGGTTCAAAGGTCTCTGGTTTCAAGGAAGAAGAAAAATTTTTCATTCCACTTGGTATTTTGTACACCTTTCTCAGGTAAGGCAGTATAAATTTTTCTCACCATTCTATACAGCTCATTCCTCAAGCACTTGGGAGTTTCTCACATCCCACCCAGGGCTTGGAAGCCTTCCTTGTTTCTCACTGACCAGAACTGAATACTATAAAGAAAAGAAGAAAGGTTTGTAATCAGGATGTCCCAAAGCACATTACAGCTGATTAAATGCCATTAATGTGTAGTCACTGTTGAAGCGTAGGAAATAAGGCAGCCAATTTGCACACAGCAAAAAAGCTTGATCAAAGAGACATCTTAAAGGAGGAAAGAGAGGGTTGTGTTACCCATTCACATGGTGTGTGCTTCACTGGCAAGCAATGTTACCTCTAAGCTGCGACAGTGTGCATGAACCCAACAATCCAGAACTTAATGCACAGGAAACATCAGGCCACACACAAAAAAACGGTCTCTTTAAGATGTGCGTGTGTGTGGCTGCACAACAAACTTAAGGGAACCAAGCAGTGCAACAAACAGGCCAAGCAAAGCAAAGGGAAATGATAAGGAATACTGCTGACAGGGCTAGCATTTATTGCCCACCCTAACTGCTCCTGAGAAGGTGTTGGTGAGCCCCCTTCTTGAACCGTTGCAATCTTTTTGGTGAAGATACTTCCTCAGTGCTAATAGGTAGCGAGTTCTAGGATTTTGACCCAGCAACAATGATAAAACAGCAATGTATTTTAAAGCCAGGATGGTATGTGACTTGGTGGGGAACTTGCAGGTGGGAGTGTTCCCATGCATCTGTTGTCCTTGTCCTTCCAAACAGTAGAGGTCACAGGTTTGGAAGGTACTTTCAAGGAAGCTTTGACGAGTCAATGCAGTGCATCATGTAGACGCGACACACTGCACCACAGTTCGCTTGTGGTGGAGGGAGTGAATATTTAAGGTGGTGGGTGGGATGCCAATCAAGTGGGCTGCTTTGTCCTGGATGCTGATGAGCTTCTTGACATTTCTTGGAGCTGGATTTGTCCAGGCAAATGCAGAGTGTTTCATCACATTCCTGACTTGTGCCCTGAAGGTGGTGGACAGGCTTTGGGGTGTCATTCACCAGTTATACTCAGCCTTTGACTTGCTTTTGTAGCCACAAGATTTATGTTGTTGATCCAGTCAAGTTTCTGGTCAATGGTGATGCCCAAGAAATTGATGGTGGAGGAATCAGGGAACATAAGAACATACAAATTAGGAACAGGAATAGGCCAATTGGCCCCTCAAGACTGCTCCTCCACTCAATAAGATCATGACTGATCTGATTGTGGCTTCCTGCCTACCTCTGATAACCTTTCACCCCCATGTTTATCAAGAATTTTTCCACCTCTGCCTTAAAAATATTCAGACTCTGCTTCCACTGCCTTTTGAGGAAGGGAGTTCCAAAGACTCATTATCCTCTGAGAGAAAAAATTCTCCTCAACTCTGTCTTAAATGGGCGGCCCCTTATTTTTAAACAGTGACCCCTAGCTCTAGATTCTCCCACAAGAGGAAACATCTTCTCCACATCCATCCTGCCAAGACCCCTCAGGATCTTAAAGGTTTCAATCAAGTCACCTCTTACTCTTCTAAACTTCAGTAGATACAAGCATACGCTCTCCAACCTTTCCTCATAAGACCACCCGCCCATTCCTGGGATTAGTCTAATAAACCTTCTTTTAACTGCTTCTAATGCATTTACATCTTTCCTTAAATAAAGAGACCAACACTGCACACAGTACTCCAGATGTGGTCTCACTCAAGCCCTGTACAACTGAAGCATAACCTCCCTCCTTTTATATTCAATTCCCCTCGCAATAAACAATAACATTCTATTAGCTTTCCTATTTACTTGCTGTACCTGCATACCAGCCTTTTACAATTCATGCACTAGGACCCTAGATCCCTCTGAATCTCAAAGCTCTACAATATCTCACCATTTAGATAATAAGCTTCTTTTTTATTCTTCTTGCCAAAATGGGCAATTTCCCATTTTGCCACATTATAATCCATTTGCCAGATCTTTGCCCACTTAACCTATCTATGACATTTTGTAGCTTCCTTACGTCCTCTTCACAATTTACTTTCCTACTTATCTTTGTATCATCAGCAAATTTAGCAACTATATCTTTGGTCTCTTCATCCAAGAAATTTATATAAATTGTAAAAAGTTGAGGCCCCAGCACTGATCCTTGTGGCATATCACTCATTATATCTTGCCAACCAGAAATGACCCATATATGCCTACTCTTCATTTCCTGTTAGCTAGCCAATCTTCTATCCATGCTGACACATTACCCCCCTACACCATGAGCTTTTATTTTCTGCAATAACCTTTGATGTGGTACCTTATCAAATGCCTTTTGGAAATCTAAGTACAGTACATCCACCAGTTCCACTTTATCCATAGCACATGTGACTCCTTCAAAGAACTCCAATAAATTGGTTAAACATGATTTCCCTTTCACAAAGCCATGTTGACTCTGCCTGATTGCCTTGAATTTTTCCAAGTGACCTGCCACAACATCTTTAATAATAGCTTCTAACATTTTCCCTATGACAGAAGTTAAGCTAACTGGCTTGTAGTTTACTGCTTTCTGTCTCCTTCCCTTTTTGAATAAGAACATAAGAAATAGGAATAGGAGTGGACCATTCAGCCCCTTGAGCCTGCTCCACCATTCAATAAGATCATGGCTGATCTTCTTGTGTTTCAATTTCCACATTCCCATCTAACTCTGATAACCTTTGATTCCCTTGCCCAAGAAGAATCTATCTACCTCTGCCTGAAAAATATTCAATGACCCTGCCTCCACCATCTTCTGAGGCAGAGAATTCCAAAGTTGCACAACCCTCTGAGAGAAAAAAATTCTCATCTCTGTCCTAAAAGGGAGACCCCTAATTTTAAAACAGTGCCCCCTAGTTCTGAACTCACCCACAAGAGGAAGCATCCTTTTGATGTCTACCTTGTCAAGGCCATTCAGGATCTTGTGTACTTCAAACAAATCACCCCTCGCTCTTCTAAACTCCAGTGGAAACAAGCCCAGTCTGTCCAACCTTTCCTCATAAAATAACCCACTCATTCCAGGTATCAATCTAGTAAACCTCCTTTGAACCGCCTCCAATGCATTTACATCCTTCCTTAAATAAGGAGACCAAACTGCACACACAGTATTTGAGGTGCAGTCTCACCAATACCCTGTATAGCTGAAGCATAACGTCTTTACTTTTATGTTCAATCCCTCTCATAATAAAGGATAGCATTCCATTAGCCTTCTTAATTACTTGCTGTACCTCAAAACTAACTTTTTGTGACTCATGTATTAGAACACCTAGATCTCTCTGCACCTCAGAAGTATGCAGTCGTTCTCCATTTAAGTAATACTCTGCTTTTTTGCTCTTCCTGACAAAGTGAACAACTTCACATTTTCACACATTAAACTCCATTTGCCAGATCTTTGCCCACTCACAACCTATCTATATCCATCTGCAACCTCCTTATGTCCTCTTCACAACATACTTTCCTACCTATCTTTGTGTCATCTGCAAATTTAGCTACCATGTCTTCACTCCTATCATCTAAGTCATTGATGTAAATTGTAAAAAGTTGAGGCCCCGGGACAGACCCCTGTGGGATTCCAATTGTCACATCTTGCCAATCAGAAAAAGACTCATTTATGCATACTCTCTGCTTTCTTCCAGACAGCCAATCTTCTATCCATGCTAATATGTTACCCACTACACCATGCGCTTTATTTACCATAATAATCTTTGATGTGGCGCCTTATCAAAGGCCTAAGTACAGTACGTCTACAGGCTCCCCTTTATTCACTGCACATGTTACTCCTTCAAAAAACTCCAATAAATTGGTTAAACATGTTTTTCCTTTCACAAAACCACGCTGACTCTTCCCTATTGCCTTGAGCTGCTCTAAGTGCCCAGTTATAACCTCCTTAATGATTGATTCTAATAACTTCCCCATGACAGGCTTCAAGCTAACTGGCCTATGGTTTCATGTTTTCTGCTTCCCTCCCTTCTTGAATAGAGGGGTTATATTTCTACTTTCCAATCAGATGGAACCTTTCCAGAATGTAGCAAATTTTGGAAAATTAACACCAACTACCTCATTAGCCACCTCTTTTAAGACCCTAGGATGTTGTCCATCGGGACCCGAAGACTTGCCAGCCTGCAGCTCCATCAATTTGCTCAGTACCGTTTCCCTAGTGATTTCAGTTTCACCAAATTCCTTCTCCCATTCACCTCCTGATTTGCAGCTATTACTGGAATGTTTTTTACATCGCTACAGTGTACACAGAAGCAAAATATTTGTTCATTTCTTCCGCCGTTTCCTTATTATCTACTATTAACTCTCCACTGTCACTCTCTAGAGGACCAACACTCACTTTACTCTTTTCCTTTTTAAAATACATGTAGAAACTCTTGCTATCTGTTTTTACATTTCTAGCTAGCTTCCTCTCATGCTATAAAGGAGTTACATTCGTTATTTTCCAATTGAATGGAACATTCCTCGAATCTAGGGAATTTGGAAAATTAAATCCAATGCATCAACCATCTCACTAGTTACTTCTTTCAAGAGCCTAGGATGAAGTCCATCAGGACCCTAGGGCTTCTCAGCCCGCAGCTCAACAATTTGCTCAGTACCAATTCCCTGGTGATTGTAATTTTCCTGAGTTCCTCTCTCCCTTCCGTTTCCTGATTTACAACTATTTCTGGGATGTTACTTGTATCCTTTATAGTGAAGACCGATGCAAAATGCCTGTTCAATTCATCTGCCATCTCCTTATTTCCCATTACTAATTCCCCAGACTCACTTTCTATGGGATCAACGCTCACTTTGTTAATTCTCTTTTTTAAATATCTATCAAAACTCTTCCTATCCGCCTTTATACTTCCAGCTAGCTTTCTCTCATACTCTAGTTTTTCCCTCCTTATTAGTCTTTTTGTCATTCTTTGTTGTTCTTTATACTCTGTCCAATCTTCTGACTGGCCACCCATCTTTGCACAATTATATGCCTTTACTTTAAGTTTAATATTGTCTTTAACTTTTTTTAGTTAACCACGGATCATGAGTCCTTCCCTTAGAATTTTTCTTTCTCATTGGAATGCATCTATTCTGTGTATTCTGAAATACCTCCTTAAATGTCTGCCACTGCATCTCTGTTGACCTATCCCTTAACCTCATTTACTAGTTCACTTCTGCTTTCAAGCCCTCATAATTGCCCTTATTTAAGTTTAAAATACTAGTCTTGGATCCACTCTTCTCTCCCACAAACTGAATGTAAAATTCAATCATATTATGATCGCTGCTGCCTAGCAGTGCCTTCACTATGAGGTTATCAATTAATGCTATCTCATTGCACAATACCAGGTCTATTATAGCCTGTTCTCTGGTTGGCTCCAGAATATGCTGTCTAAGAAACAATCCCAAAAACATTCTATAAACTCCTCATCTAGGCTACTTTTGCTCATTTGATTTTTCCAGTCTATATGTAGATTAAAAACCTCCATGATTAACACCGTACCTTTTTGACAAACTCCCATTATCTCTTCTTTTATACTCTATCCCACCATGCAGTTACAATTGGAGTACCTGTACACCACTCCCACAAGTGACTTCTTGACTTTATCATTTCTCATCTCAACCCAAACTGCTTCTACATCCTGGTTTCCTGAACTTAGATCATCCCTCTCTAATGTTCTAATACCGTTATTAATTAACAGAGCCACCCCTCCACCTTTTCTTGGCTTCCTGTCCTTCCTAAATGTCATGGAGCTATCAATATTCAGGTCCCAATCTGTGTCATCCTGTAGTCATGTCTCTGTAATGGCTATCAGATCACGCTTATTTATTT
Organism: Carcharodon carcharias; assembly: GCF_017639515.1. NCBI lineage: Eukaryota > Metazoa > Chordata > Chondrichthyes > Lamniformes > Lamnidae > Carcharodon > Carcharodon carcharias. The sequence continues at coordinate 60,806,331 of NC_054479.1, forward strand.
CTATTTGTGTTATCAGTTCATTTGTTTTGTTTCAAATGCTAGGTGCATTCAGATACAGAGCCTTTAGTTTTGTTCTTTTATTATTTTTGTAATGGATAGCCTTATCTGTTGAGTTACTCTTAGATTTGTACTCTGTCCCTTCCTGTCAAGGTCTGTTTATCATTTCCCATATTGCTACCTTTTTCTCTTGCTTTGTCTCTACTCTTTGGTTTACCACATCTTCCCAAATTTGATCCCTTGCCCCCACTATGTAGTTTAAAACCCTCTCTGTTTCCTTAATGGCACAGCTCACTAGAACACCAGCCCCAGCATGGTTCAAGTGTAGACTGTCCCAACGATACAGCCCCTGCTTTCTCCAGTACTGGTGCCAGTACCCCACGAACTAGAACCCACTTCTCCCACATCAGTCTTTGAGCCAGACATTTATTTCTCTAATCTTATTTGCCCTATGCCAATTTCCACATGACTCATCTCTGGATTCTTACCGTTGAGGTTGTGTTTCTTAATTTGGTGCCTAGCTCCTCATACTGACTATGCAGAACCTCCTTCCTTGTCCTGCCTATGTCATTGGACCACAACAATTGGATCACCCCGTCCCACAGTAAGTTCTTCTCCAGCCCTGAGCAAATGTTCCGAGCCCTGGCACCAGGCAGGCAACACAGTCTTCTGAACTCTTGTTCTTTGCTGCAGAGAACAATGTCAATTCCCCTCACTATACTGTTCCCTACTGCCACTACATTCCTGTAAATGGCTCCCTGTACCACAGTGCCATGGTCAGTCAGCTCATCCATCCTGCAGCCCCCACTCTCATCCAAGCAAGATGAAAGAGCGTCAACCTGTTGGACAATTGCAGAGGCTGACACTCCTGCACTCCTGCTCTCTAGGTCTCCTTATCTGCCTCAGCTGCAATCACACACTTATGTCCCTGACCACCGGCCAAATCAGAAGGCCCTATCCTAAGGGGTGTGAATGCCTCCTGGTACAAAGCATCCAGGTAACTTTCTCCCTCTCTGATGTGTCGTAGTGTCTGCAGCTCAGCCTCCAGTTCAAAGCCAAAGCTCCTCGAGCCGCAGACAATTACAGCAGACGTGTTTGCCCTGGATCACACTGGCAGCCAGGTGCTCCCACATGGTGCAGCCATGGCACATCGCCTGTCTTGCCATCCTTATGTGTTTTAACTACTTAAATATTTTATTCAATTATTTACTTTCTTTTATGTATTTTATTAATTTTTCCACAAATTCCTGTTCTATTTAAACCTTAGGAATAGAATAGACCTTAACCACTCATCAGATACTCACCAAACAGCTAGATTCTTCCCTGTAGTAGAGTTAGAACCAATTCCTACAGGATGAAAATGTTAGAAAAAGCAAAGGAGCACCATACTCCAGCGCTTCGTTCAAAGTCGCACTCCAGTGCTTGATCACACTGAGATGTCTAAATTTACATGTTCTGAAGCTAAAGAGACTAGCTGAGCCCAGGTACAGAAAACCAGTGCAAGCTAGTTTCTTTAATTAATAATCTATTGCTACTCCCCAGTGGATAGCTTCTATCTCCCTGCTTGGGTCCCTGGGTGAGATTTAGCATTTAAGAAGTACTTTTAGTTAAATGTTAGATGTTAAATACAAACAATATTAGATTTTTAGAAAGGGATTTAAGATTACTTCAATTCACCAAACTCTAGCACTCCGTTCAAGGTTGCACTCCAGTGATGATAATACCATTGAATATCCAGCGAATATGGTTGGATTCTCTCTTGTTGGAGATGATCATTGCCTGGTACTTGTGTGGCATGAATGTTACTTGCCACTTATCAGCACAAGCCTGAATGCTGCCCAGGTCTTTTGCATGCGGAATGAGCTGTTTCATTATCTGAGGAGTTGCAAATGGAACTGAACACTCCACATTCATCAGTGAATATCCCCACTTCCAACCTTATGATCGAGGAAAAGTCATTAATGAAGCAGCTGAAGATGATCGGGTCAAGGACGCTGTCCAGAGGTGATATCCTGGGGCTGAGATGACTGGCTTCCAATAGCCACAATTTTCCTTTGTGCCAGGTATGATACAGCCAGTGCAGAGATTTCCTCTCATACCCATTAATTTTAATTTAACTAGGGCTCACGTTCAGTCAAATGCTGCCTTAATATCAAGGCAGTCAACTCTCATCTCACCTTTGGAATCCAACTCTTTTGTTCGTGTTTAGACCAAGGCTGTAATGAAGTATTGGAGCTAAGTTGTTCTGGCAGAACCCAAACTAAGCAATGGTGTGGTTACTGGTGATTAAGTGCCACTTGATAGCACTGTCAAGCCCTTCCATCACCTTGCTGATAATTAATAGTAGACCAATACAGTGGTAATTGGCCAGATTGGATTTGTCCTGCTTTATGTGGGAAGGACATATCTGAGCAATTTTCCACTTTGTTGGGTAAATCCTGCAATGTAAATATACTGGAACAGGTTGGCTAGAGGCACAACCGGTTCTGAAGCACAAGTCATCAACAGCACAGCCAAGAGGTTGCTACACTGGGAGCAAACGTAGGTCAGAGAGCACAGGGGTGAGAGTTGAATGGAACTTGATGCAAGTTAGGACGTAGGCAGCAGATTTTTGGATGATGTCAAGCTTATGGAAAGTGGAAGATGGGAGGCTAACCAGGTACATGTTGGCATACTCAAGTTGTGAGGCAACAAATTATGCAGAGATGAGGTTTTTGGCAGTATATGAACTGGGGCAAGGCACAGTTGAGCACAGCATTATGGAGGTGGACGTAGGCAATCTTAGTGATGGCATAGATATGTGATTGAGCATCCAAAACCCAACACAATATTAGTAAAACCAATCAGATTGCAGTAATCTGATTGAAATGGAAGAAACATAGAAAATAGGAGCAAGAATAGGTCAAACAGCTCTTCAAGTCTGCTCCGCCTTTCAATATGATCATGGCCAATCCTCTATTCCAATGCCATACTCCCATGCTCTCCCCATGCCCCTTGATGCCTTTGGAGGCCAGAAACCTATCTATTTTCTTTGTATATATATATTCAGTGACTTGGCCTCAACAGCCTTCTGCAGTAGAGAATTCCATAGGTTCACCATCCTCTGAGTGAAGAAATCTTTCCTCATCTCAATCCTAAATGACCTAGCCCATATCCTGAGATTGTGACCTCTTGTTCGAGACACCCCAGCCAGAGGAAACATCATCCCTGCTTCCAGTCTGTCCATCCCTGTCAGAATTTTAAATGTTTCAATGAGATCTCCTCTTATTCTTCTAAATTCCAGTGAATACAGGCCTAGGCTGTCCAATCTCTTCTCATACGACAATCCTGCCATCCCAGGAATCTGTCTGGTGAACTTTTGTTGCACTACCTCTATGGCAAGTATATCATTTCCTAGGTAAGGAGACCAAAACTGCACACAATACTCCAGGTGTGGTCTCCCCAAGGCCCTGTACAGCTGCAGTAAGATATCCTTGCTCCTGTACTCAAGTCCTCTCACAATGAAGGCCAACATACCATTTGAGTTCCTAACTGCTTTCTGCACCTGCATGTTTGCTTTTGGTGATTTGTGTACAAGGACACCCAGGTCCCTTTGTACATCAACATTTCCCAATCTATCACCATTTAAATAATACTCTGCCTTTCTGTTTTTCCTACCGAAGTGGATAACTTCACACTTATCCACATTATACTGCATCTGCCATGTATTTGCCCACTCACTCAACCTGTCTAAATCATTTTGAAGCCTCTTAACATCCTCCTCATCGCTCACACTCCCACCAAGTTTCGTGTCATCAGCAAACATGGAAATATTACTTTTGGTTCTCTCATCCAAATTATTGATATATATTGTGCATAGGTGGGGCCCAAGCACTGATCCTTGCGGTACCCCTTGAGTCACCATCTGCCACTCCGAAAAAGACCCATTTATTCCTACTCTCTGTTTCCTGTCTACTAACCAATTCTCAATCCATGCCAATATGTTACTCCCAATCCCATGTGCTTCAATTTTACATACTAACCTCTTATGTGGGGCTTTATCAAAAACTTTCCAAAAATCCAAATACACCACACCCACTGGTTCTCCCTTATCTATTCTGCTAGATACTTCCTCAAAAAACTCCAGTAGGTTTGTCAAACATGATTACCCTTTCATACATCCATGCTGACTTTGTCTAATCCTGTTGATATTTTCTAAATGTTGTATTATCATATCCTTTATAACTGACTCTGGCGTTTTCCCTACTACTGATGTTAGGCTAACTGGTCTGTAGTTCGCTGTTATCTCCCTCCCTCCTTTTTTAAATAGTGGGTTACATTTGCCACCCTCCAATCTGCCGGGAATGTTCCAGAATCTACAGAATTTTGGAAGATAACAACCAACACATCCACTATTGCCATGGCCACTTCCTTTAGTACCGTGGGATGTAGATTATTGGGCCCTGGGGATTTGTCAGCTTTTAGTGCCATTAATTTCTCCAGCACTATTGTTTTAGTGATACTAATTCTTTCAATTCCTCCTAATCACTAGACCCTTGGTTCCCTAGTATTTCTGGGAAGTTATTTATGTCTTCCTCCATGAAGGCAGAACTAAAGTAGTTTAACCGCTCTGCCATTTCCTTGATCTCTATTATAAACTCTCCCATTTCAGACTGTAAGGGATCTACATTTGCCTTCATTAACCTTTTTCTTTTTACATATTTATAGAAGCTTTTACAGTCCGCTTTTATGTACCTTGCAAGTTTATTCTCATACTCTATTCCCCTCTTAATCAATCTCTTGGTCCTCCTTTGCTGAATCCTAACTGCTTCCAATCTTCAGGATTGCTACTTTTCTAGCAACTTTATAAGACTCCTCTTTGGATCAAATACTATCCTTAATTTCTTTCGTTAGCCATGGTTGGACCACTTTTCCTGTTGTGTTTATGCGCCAGAAAGGAATGTACAACTGTTGCAATGCATACATTCATTCCTTAAATATTAGCCTTTGTCTATCCACTGTCATGCCTTTTAATGAAGTTCACCAATCCATCTTAGCCAACTCACACTTCATACCTTTGTAGTTTCCTTTGTTAAGATTTAGGACCCCATTTCAGATCGGACTACTTCACTTTCCAGCCTAATGAAGAAATCTATCATGTTATGGTCACTATTCCTTAACGGACTCTGCAGAACAAGATTACTAATTACCCCCTTTTCATTGCACAATACCAAATCTAGGATAGCCTGTTCTCTAGTCGGTTCCGAGACATACTGTTCTAAAAAAAACCACCTCGTACACACTTCAGGAATTTATCCGCACAGTATTATTACTAATTTGGTTCGCCCAGTCTATGTGTAGATTAATGTCACCCATGATTACTATAGCACCCTTGTTACATGCATCTCTAATTTCTTGTTTAATGCCATCCGCTAACTTATCACTACTGTTTGGAGGCCTATAGACAACTCCCCCAATGTTTTCTGCCCCTTGTTGCTTCTTAGCTCCACCCAGACTGATTCTACATCTAGAATTTCTGAGCCAATATCCTCTCTCATTTCATCCTTAACTAACAACACCACTCCACCTCCTTTTCCTTTTTGCCTGTCCATCCTAAATATCAAGTATGCTTGGATATTTAGTCCCCAGCTTTGGTCACCCTGCAGCTATGTCTCCATAATCACAATCATATCGTACCCGTTTACACCTATTTGTGCTTTTAATTCATCTACCTTATTGTGAATGCTCTGTGCATTCAGAGATTGTGCCTTTCGACTTGTCTTTTTTAACATTTTACACATTTTTTTTGTACTATGGCCCTATGTGCTGCTATTCCTTGTTTCCTCTGCCTTCCACTTTTGCTTTCTACTTTTCTGTCTTTCATTCCTATCATTGTTTCCCTCTCTTGTGTCTCCCCACTCAAATTCCCATCCCTCTGCAACGCTAGTTTAAACCCTACCCCACAGTACCAGCAAATACCCCTGTGAGGATATTGGTCCCTGTCCTGCTGTGGTGCAACCCGTCCAGCTTGTACAGGTCCCATCTTCCAAAGAATCTGTCCTACTGCCTCAAGAATCTAAATCCCTCCCTCTTACACCATCTCTCCGGCTGCGCATTTATCTGGTCTATTCTCCTATTCCTGATCTTGCTAGCCCACGTGGCACTGGGAGTAATCCTGAGATTACTACCTTTGAGGTCCTGCTTTTTAATTTATTTGCTAGCTCCCTATATTCTGCTTTTGGGACATCATTCCTCTCTTTATCTATGTCATTGGTACCGATATGGACTACGACCTCTGGCTGTTCATCCTCCCACTTCAAAATGTCCTGCAGCCACTCAGTGACATCCCTGACCCTGGCACCAGGGAAGCAACATACCATCCTGGTTTCACATCTGCGGCCGCAGGAATATCTATCTGTCCCCCTTATGATAGAATCCCCTATCACTAAGAGCACTAATGAAAGGGCCAGCTTGTGGCTTCTAATGAAGGAGATTGGATTAGAAATGCAAATCAGCCATGATTAGCTTTACTCAGCCAGCAAATCATCTCCTATCCCTACCAAGCACTCAGAAAACATAATTGTAAGCAATCCGTTTACAAGGTTTTGATTCTTCAATTCACACGGAGAAGATGTTTCCACTTATGGGGGAGTCCAAAAACAGAGGCATTAAATATAATGTAGTAACTAATATATCTAAGAAAGGGTTCGCGAGAAACTTCTTATTCCAGGAAATGGTTAGAATGTTGAACTTGCTCCCACATGGAGTACTGGTGGCAAATAGCATAGATACCTTTAAGGAAAAGGCAGATACAGGGTAAGTACATTAGGCAGAAAGGGATAGAACGTTAAATGAAGTGTGGTGGGAGGAAGTTTGTGCTGAGCAGGTTTGGGGAATTGTCCCTAGTACTGTAAATGAAGCCAAACCAATGATGTTTTGTAGGAAGTTATTAAGTAAAAAACAGCCCAGGGCTCTTACTCCTGACCACTGTCTAATGGAAAATTAAAATACAGCAGATGCTGGAAATAAGAAGTAAAAACAACATGTCCTGGAAATATTCAACAAGTCTGGCAATATCTGTGGAGAGAGGCAACATACCATCCTGGCATGTTGTCTACTGTATGGCATGTGTCTACTGTAAAGCTCCCTCTAAATTCTCCCTGTACTGGGTGGGCTGCACATTCCTCAGAGCACCACTTGTTTGTCCATGGGCAGTTTACATTTCAGTAGTCATGACTTACATCATGTTGGAAATCCCAATGAACTGACAAAGGTTTGAGCTGCCTGTTTATTTCAATATGCAGTACACTCCAGATTTCTCTGTGGCCACAGAGGGAATGTTGGTATGAGTGTGTGAATCTTACCTTGGGACATGATGAGCCTTGGCCATGGCATTCTCCACCATCAGGTAATCTCCCATCACACTTCCCATGTACACATATGAAGAATGGTTCAAATTGGTTTGGTCAATACTCTTAGAATTGTATCATAACATGAGCTGTGTGGTACCTTCATCAGAGGAGGAGAGATAGAAGAGGAATTACCAAATTCAGGTTAGAAAATCATGTTTACCCTTATAGTGATTCTGCAGATAGTCAACCCACCCACCCAAAAGTTTCTCTTTTCCTGTCAATTTCAAGTTTAAAAATGTTAAATAAGCGGAAGACAATTAAGGAGGATACAGATTGAAGGTAATTAGCAAAAGAATCAGAGGAGTTTTTCTGACGTAGTAAGTTGTTATGATCTAGAATGCATTTGTGGAAAGGGTGGTGAAAACATACTCAACAATAACTTTCAAAAAGGAATTCAGAATATTACTTGAATGGAAAAGTTTTACAGGGCACTGGGGAGAGTATGGAAGAATGGGTCTAACTGGTAGCTCTTTCAAAGACCCAGCACTGTCACAATGGGCTGAATGATCTCCATCTGTGCTATAAGATTCAATGAATAAAGATAATTTAAATGTGCGTCCTTCCCTGTGAGCAATGAGAGGAAGAGGTTAGGTAGGGATATTTTAGTTTTTAACAACCATGGAACTTCCCATAGCATTGCTCATGGATCAACATCTTTATAAAATAAGTTGAAGATATAACTCAAAGGGGAGAGAAGTGACTACACAACAGCACCACGGTGACTGAATGAGGAGCTGGGATGTACCAATGTGACCTCACATTGAGTCCTACAGCATGTACAGGTAGCTCTCCTTTTAAAACTAGAGGCAGAATTTTCCCTGCCCGCTGGCAGAGGCCATGATAGGTGGTGTGCACGGACAATATGGCGTGATCAGTTTCACGACTGCAGGAAGGCAAGTCTAGATCTTCCACTCAGCCCGCCAACAGCGGGCTGTGTTTTCACCAACCGTCGTTGGGGAGCTCATTGTAATACATCAGCACATCATTAAAAGACCATCCCGCCAGTCTCTTGGATCTCCGCAAGATTGTCCATCGAAAGCAAGTCGACGTGTTTCACAACGGCACACAAGCGACATGCACTTGGCGGCCTGTACTTTGGGGGAACTGAGGTGAGTGAACAGCATTGTTTTCCACAGCTCACCCAGGGTCACCTGTTGCTTTGCAAGCTTCAGAGGCGCCAGGGGACCTGGGTGAAGCGCTGCCCTGCCTCGGAGGTGACTGTTTTCGGGGTGGTGGTGGGCGGGGGCAACTGCGGCTCAGCCTTGGAGGCGACATTGCTGTTGTCGGGGTGGGGGGAGAGCAACTGCTGCCCTCACGTTGGATCCCATACACAAGAAATTGAGGTGGGGGCCAAGGTAGGCGAGGGAAGTGACCACGCAGTAGGGACACCTCTATAAAGTGACCATTCCTCTGCAGCTGAGACAGTTCAGGTGCAGCAACAATGATATAATTGGGGTTGGGCTCCTAGCCTGCCCGCTTATGCAAGCAATGCAGAGGCTCCAAGGTGCCACCAAGCACTTCAGACCCTACCCACCCGCCCCCCTACCCGCACCCCGCCCCACCCGCACCCCCAACACAGACTGAGAATCCGCAACCACTTTACTGGACCGTGGAGCTGTTGGACTGTACCCATTGTACAATCTCCTCGACAATGCTGGCCATGTAGCAGTCACTGCTGGAGGTGCTCACAGCCCCTTGCAATGTCAGCCACCCAGTTAGGAGCTGTCTCCCCCATGTCACAGATTGGCAGGGCAGCCATGCAGCGCACTTATCTGTGGCTATCCAAGGGGTGGCCAGCATTCTCAAGGAAACGTTAAGGGGCCATCACACAGCGCCAGGAAAGGTGCTAAGTTCACCCACACTAACCACATCTCTCTCCCTCTTTTGTGCCGCAGGAGAACCATATCATGAGCATGGATCCTGGTGACCTAGCTGTATGCTTGATGGCCTACAGAGAGCGAAGAAGGCGGCAAAGAGAACAACTGAGGCACCTGGCCATGCAAAGGCAGGAGCAGCAACCTCAAGAAGAAGGGGCTGTTGGGCTCCCACACACCAGCGCTCAGGAATGACAGCGAACCGTGGCTGGTCAGTGCCTAGCAACAACTAAGGCCTATAAACACCACCTGTCATTCCTGCAGATGACCGAGAGCCAGTGTCGCCGACAACTGCAGCATTCTTGGGACCTGGTTGATCACATCCGCCACTTACTGCAGGACTTGGCGCCAAGGGGATACGGAAGGCATCCAGTGCTAGTGGCTGTGAAAGTGACTGTGGCATTCAATTTCTATGCCATTGGTTCTTTTCAGGGCTCCGCAGGTGACCTCTGTGGGATATCACAAGCCATTACACACAAATGCATCCATGAGGTCACGGATGCCATCTTCTCCAGGGCACACAACTTTGTGCATTTTGCCTGGGACTGTGACAGCCAGGATGCAAGGGCCATTGGATTCTCTCTGATCTCAGGATTCCCACAGGTGCAGGGTGCATTCGACTGCATCCATGTGGTGCTCAGGTCTCTGTCACTGCACATGGTGGACTACATCAACTCACTGAATGTGCAGCTGGTATGTGACCACCAGAAACACATTCTTCAGATGTGTGCACGGTTTCCAGGGAGTGTCCACGATGCCCACATCCTCAGTCGATCATAGATCCCTGGAGTTTTCCAGGGTCCATAGAAACTGCAGGGATGGCTTCTTGGGAACAAGGGCTACCTGCAGAGGCTGTGGCTGATGACACCCGTGCTGCGGCCTCAGACTGCAGCAGAGCAACACTATAATGACGTTCATGCTACAGCTCACAGCTTGGTAGAGCAAACCATCAGAATGCTGAGGATGAGGTTCCGGTGCTGGGACTGGTCTGGTGGAGCCCAGCAATACAGTCCTCTGTGGTGTCACACATCGTTGTTGTCTGCTGAGCCTTTTACAACCTGGCGCTCCAACAGCGAGATGAGCTGGCTGAGGAGGAGATGGAGGAGCTGTCCATTGAGGAGGACAGCAACAGGAATGAGGTTGAGGAGGTCATCAGAGGTGGCAATGACAGAGATGAGGCCCTCGTATTGGCTAGATGAGGCAGGCGCACTAGGGAGGCCCTCATAGCTGCTATATTTGTGGACGGTGATGACGACATGCAGTGATGTGACCCCATAGATCCTCACGGTGCATTTGTGAATTTTTGACTCCAGTCTGGCTTATGACGGCACACATACCCTCTGTGAGAATGCTCCCGTCATGGAGATGCAGTGGAGGCCCTAATAGTTGCTCGATTGCAGGAGGATGATGACGACATGCAGTGAGGACACTCCATAAATCTTCACATAGCCTCTGAGAATGTCTGACTCCTGTCTGGCTGAGGGCCCTTGTTTAAGCTCCGTGATCAGGGTCATATAATGGAGACGCAGCTAAGAAACTTTAGAAGCATCTGATGCTTTGTCCTCCTTCAGCACCTGAACCCTTCAGGAGCTGGTGCACAGCATCAGTGGTCACAGATGCTGAAGACATGGGGGCCAGCCCCTCCTTAAAGATGCTGAGAGCACATTGAGAGAATGAGAGAACTCTGTGGTGCCTGCCCCTTACATTCTGGCAGCAATGACAAGCACCGCTGAGGTGCAAGCATCAGTAATGTTCTCAGGGAGTGTGTGGCTAGACCATCACTTTGGCCTGAAGGTTGCACAGAGCACAGGGAAGAGGTCCTGGAGTGAAACACCTTCTTTTATGTTGAGCGAAAAGGTTTCACATCTGAGTGACAAGAACACTGCTCATCAGGACAAGGAGCCATAGGCAGGGAGGCATTCTTAGGAGTTTATTGACAATAGTGAACAGTATGTATAAGTGGTTAACACCTGTGCACAGGCTGTGCAACTAATTCTTCTTAACTTTCCAAACCCTGCCTCTACGTCTTGGTGCTCCTCATATATCCACAGCGGAGGTGGAGGCAGCCTGCTGACTGTGACGCCCTTTCTGTGATGACCTTGGCGAACGTTCTCTGGAGGGCTGAGACTTGGAGGGCTCCAGACTGCTTTCAGGGTCCTGCTGTGTGGCAGGGGCACCCTCCTCGGTCTCTGAAGCTGGAGCAGCTGAGGTCACAGGAAGAGGGGATTCAGATGGGCTGGTCACTCCCAGAGTCACCCAGGTGGATGGGCCCGGAGTGTGCATCTGCTGATCCTCCTCCCTATGGGTGCCTGCAGGCCACTGGCTGACTCCTTGAGGGGAATGGGTAGCTGAAATGAGACCGAGCTGCCCCGCGCCCCTCTCACGGACACTGTTGTAGACCAACTATGGCATCAGCGATGGAGTTGAGCCCACGCAGCAGTGCAGGAGCGACGTCCTGGTCTCCATGGCAGCCGCCATCCTACCAGCGTTGACCTCAGTGAATTGATATGCTGGCACTATCACCTCAAGGCGGATGGACTTCTTCATCATGCCTTGCAATCTGAGGTGTGCAGAGGACATCCCTTCCTGATGTTCCCAAGCTTGCCTTTGCAGCTCCAGCAACTATGACATGACCGAGTCCAGAGGCTCGTCATCTGTCTCAGACTCAGCAAACTTCTGGCCTCCAGCAGTCTTCAGAATGCCAGGGACATGAGAAGTCCCTGCCGCTGCCTGCTGTGGATCAGACAGTGCGATGTGCTCATCAGATTGTGATCCTGTGTCTACTCTAAAGCTGGATCCCACCAAGGTGTGTGTTTCTGCCCAGGTGGAGGATGTGGGTGAGCGCTGTGACGGAACTTCGAGAAGGGTGCCTTCAGATTCCCCTTCAGAGGTTCCTTCGGGGCTTGATTGAAGGCTCTGGGTCATGGACTTTGTCAACTGTTTGGCAGATGTGCCTGTGAAAGCAAGGCAAGATAATTAGTGCATGGCAGTGGCCTGTCAAAAAGGACACATCACTCACAGCATGATTGTCTGATGGATGTTGCACTACTGGATCCTCACTTGGTAGAGCAGCGCCAACCTCACCATCAGCACAGGAGCGGTCCAGATTCCCACCGGCCAGCTGGATGGCTCTGTTTTCAAAGTCCATGAGGACCTTGATTTCAGCCATTCTGCCACCGGTCTGCGACCTCTCTCCTTCTTGTTGTGTGCCAGCTTGACCTGCATGAATAGAGATAGGGTAAGTGTAAGTGATGCCTGCCGAGCCAGATGATAAATGTACCTGGCCTGTGTGGGTGGTGGGCGGTCCCATGGACGGGCTGAGAGCAATGAAGGTGTGTGTGAGAAAATGAATGGTGGTGTGCCTTGAACTAGCAGTGAGTGAGGGCCCTGTGGATGTGGTCTGGATTTTTAAGTTGGGGCTAATGATAAGAGTAACTTACCCTGGCAGAACGGAGGAGATCATTCATTCTCTTGTGTCACTGAGTGGCTGTTCTCTTCTGAAGGGTGTTGGCGCTGACCACTGCTGTCACCGCCTCTCAAGCTGGATTGATCACGTTGCTGCTCATCCTGCGGCCAGAGCGAGGATACAGGCTATCCCAGTGGGCCTCCACAGAATCCAGCAGTTGCTCGAGGGACCCATGATTAAACCGGGGGGCAGTGGTCTTTTTTCCTTTGCTGGCTATGTCTCATGGGCAGTGGTGGTGAGCTGGTAGCAATGAGCGGCTTGCTGGTGGCTGCCTTTTAATCTGGTAGCGGCTGGCATGATGAAATGGGGGGGCGGGGGGGTGTGATGGCAGGAGGGCGAATAAGAACCCAATCCGCTATGGAAATGGTGTGTTTCTCGGGAGTGCATAAATAATGAGGCGGGTTTGGGACAACACAGTGTGAAAACCATCGGCGGTGAAGAAAAGAGTTGACGTTTCGAGTCCTCATGACCCTTCGACAGAACTTGAGTTCGAGTCCAGGAAAGAGCTGAAATATAAGCTGGTTTAAGGTGTGTGTGTGGGGGGCGGAGAGATAGAGAGACAGAGAGGTGGAGGGGGGGGGGGGTGTGGTTGTAGGGACAAACAAGCAGTGATAGAAGCAGATCATCAAAAGATGTCAATGACAATAGTACAATAGAACACATAGGTGTTAAAGTTAAAGTTGGTGATATTATCTAAACGAATGTGCTAATTAAGATTGGATGGTAGGGCACTCAAGGTATAGCTCTAGTGGGTTTTTTTTTTATAATGGAAATAGGTGGGAAAAGGAAAATCTTTATAATTTATTGGAAAAAAAAAGGAAGGGGGAAACAGAAAGGGGGTGGGGATGGGGGAGGGAGCTCACGACCTAAAGTTGTTGAATTCAATATTCAGTCCGGAAGGCTGTAAAGTCCCTAGTCGGAAGATGAGGTGTTGTTCTTCCAGTTTGCGTTGTGCTTCACTGGAACAATGCAGCAAGCCAAGGACAGACATGTGGGCAAGAGAGCAGGGTGGAGTGTTAAAATGGCAAGCGACAGGGAGGTTTGGGTTATTCTTGCGGACAGACCCAAGAATGACCCAAACCTCCCTGTCGCTTGCCATTTTAACATTCCCCCCTGCTCTCTTGCCCACATGTCTGTCCTTGGCTTGCTGCATTGTTCCAGTGAAGCCCAACGCAAACTGGAGGAACAACACCTCATCTTCCGACTAGGGACTTTACAGCCTTCCGGACTGAATATTGAATTCAACAACTTTAGGTCATGAGCTCCCTCCCCCATCCCCACCCCCTTTCTGTTTCCCCCTTCCTTTTTTTTTTTCCAATAAATTATAAAGATTTTCCTTTTCCCACCTATTTCCATTATATATAAAAAAAACCCCACTAGAGCTATATTTTGAGTGCCCTACCATCCATTCTTAATTAGCACATTTGTTTAGATAATATCACCAACTTTAACTTTAACACTTATGTGTTCTATTGTACTACTGTCATTGACATCTTTTGATGATCTGCTTCTATCACTGCTTGTTTGTCCCTACAACCACACCACCCCCCCCCCCACCTCTCTGTCTCTCTATCTCTCCGCCCCCCCACACACACACCTTAAACCAGCTTATATTTCAGCTCTTTCCTGGACTCGAACTCAAGTTCTGTCGAAGGGTCATGAGGACTCGAAACGTCAACTCTTTTCTTCTCCGCCGATGCTGCCAGGCCTGCTGAGTTTTTCCAGGTAATTCTGTTTTTGTTTTGGGTTTCCAGCATCCGCAGTTTTTTTGTTTTTATAACAGTGTGAAAACCTGCCATTGCGGCCAGCAGGTAAATCATCGTTTCACCCACCTGCTACCACACTTAGTGCAAATTTGGGGAAATTCTGCCCTAGGTTTCAGCTGAGGCTCAGTGGTAGCAGTCTTAACTCTGAGTCAGAAGACTGAGTTCAAGCCCCACTTCAGAGACTTGAGCTTGTAAACTGGGCTGGTAGTACTGCAGGAACGCTGCACTATCGGAGGTAGTGTCTTTTGGGCGAAATGTTAAATCGAGCTCTTGAGCTCTCATTGATGGCTGTAAAAAAGAACCCATGGCCCTATTTGCAGAGCAGGGGATTTCTCCTTGGTGTCCTGGCCAATATTGGTTAAGCAATCTGGTCATTTATTTCATTCCAGCTTTTGGGAGTTTACCACATGTGAGTTGGTTGAAGCATTTTCTACATTATAACTCAAACAGAAGCCAGCACTGGAGTGTCAGTTTAGATTTCATGCTTATGTCGCTGGAGTAGAACTTGAATTCACAACTCTGAGATGCAAGAATGCTACCAACTGAGGCATGGCTGACACCTTTATAACCAGCCTAAGCTGGCAAGTACCCAGAAGTGACTAATCGAAGAGACTGGCAGTGGGAAGTTACATGATGCAACCTCCTGTAACACACCAGAGTTTGCAGCCCCACTTGAAATGGGGGACATTTTGTTTAGTGAACGTCTTTGTTGTTATCCAAACTAATCGGGATGGAACATCTGGTTACAGATGTCACAATTCAATTGACCCAAATATACAAGTTTCTATTCCAAATAGGGAATTCCAAAGTACCAGATCACTTCCCATTGCACAGAATTGATGAGCTAGGAAATATTTTATGTTCATCCAGGAATAATAAATATTTGCCCGAATTATTGTGAGCATGTGCCAGGTACCAGATTGTGCTTGAGAGTAAGAGAATGTTAAGAGCTTTAGCAATGTTTAATAGCATGAAAGGGAACAATTATAGTAGCTTAGTTAAAATGACATCTTATTGTTCTGTGGGTAAAAGTGCTGGAATGAGTCTTTCTTCTTCTCATGGCGCATGAGGCAGACAAAGCATGTGTTAATCTGTTTCTTTAGCTAGTTTTCCTGGGCCAGGTTGCCAGCAACTATAATTTGAGGAACATCATTCCATATCAAGCATGGCTGACTGGAGACTCTCCTGATCTTGCTCCTGCCATAGGCACATTGGAAGGGTTTACAGTTTGATAACCAGGTTACGAACGCACCTTTCATGGCAATCAGGTTTTGGAGTAGGACTCAAATCCAGAGCTTCTGACTCAGAGAAAGGGTCAGGGACACTATCCACTGCAAGACAAGACCTCTCTGGATTGAGTAGGATAGAGTCAAAGAAAGCATCAAGTCTCATAATTACTTGATCTCAGTCAAGCTTTGTTGAGGTGCTACTATTGCCTAAGAGTCACTGGACTAAATAGCGGAAAATCAACTATTTTCATTCCTTACTGCTATCCAAGAATATTACAAAGAATTACATAGAACATGCTGCACAGAGACAGGCTATTCAGCCCAACAATTCTAGGCTCGAGTTTGCACTCCAGACAAGTTTCCATCAACCTTCTCTCAGCATTTCAGCATATTTATTCTCTTTTCTCTCATGTACTCGTCCAGTTTCCTTTAGAAAGCATCAAAACTGTTTGCCTCAGCCATTTCATGTGGTAATGAGTTCCACATTCGAACCATCTTCTGAGTACGAAATTTCTCCTTACTTCCCTATTGGCTTTATGAATAAATTTATGGCCACCTCGCTAGTGTATTTGAAGGCTGGGGAGGGACGTAAATTAAAGGGGATGGCCTACCTTCCTGCCCACTCTGACTTCTTCCGCCATATTACGAGGTGGGGCGGAGGGGGGGGGGGTGGTTGGGTAAGGCGTCAGCCAAGCCTCCCCCTCTTAGGCCTATTGAGGCCCTTAGGTGGACAATTAACTTAACTTAAGGGCCTCACTCCACCTCTGCTGCAATTTTTTGGTCTGCTGGGGAAGGCGGAAACAAAGCAAGAAGCCCAGCAGCTTTGACATCGCAGCTTGTTATTTGGTAGGAAAGGGGGGATACCCCTGTGCCCATCAGGGGCACCCCCCAAGATAGTATCCCCTTTGTCCCTCCCTCCTAACTTCTCTAACCTCCCTCTGACCCTTCTCCCCCTCTCCCTGGGGTCAGCCATGCCCACCACCCCCCACAAAAACCCCCAAACTTGCCTGAAGTCTGGGAGAGATTATCACTTTTGGTGGGGACTGCCTTTAGTCCCAGCAGTGGGCACTACAGTCTTCTGGCAGTGCTTCGTCTACAGAGCTGCAGGTGGAAGTCCCATTCCGCACTAATTAAGGCCACCCCGAGGTATTGCTGCTGCGGGACAACTGGATTTCACATTGGCAAGCTGCTGGCAACTTTTAAGTCAGGTGAGTGAGTATTTTATCCCCTCATTAAAATCCACCCCTTTGTATTTATGGCCCTTTTTGAATTCTCCCACAAGTCGAAACATTTCACATCTACCCTGTCCAACCCATTCACAATTTACCAATCAGGTCTCTATTAAGTCTTCTCTTTTCTAAAGAAAATATTCCCAATGTGGTCAATTTCCCTCAATATAATAAAGCCCTGCCATTTGCGTCTTTCTCTTTCACAAATTCACTTATCCGTGCAAAAGTCCTTTGTACACCAGATTGCCCATTGCAGGCCCAAATGTTCACTTACCCGTGGTTTTAAAAATAAAAAATAGAAGCCATCTTTAGAAAATGCCAAAAAAAAGAGAAAAAATGCCTAAATAAAGTTAAAAAAGGGAAGGTGTCCATGAAGTATTTCCTGCGTGCATCATCTGCCGTTGTTTGCACGTGGGTGTTCCTTGTTTACAGCGATTTAATTCCTGGTCTCAGCCCACCTGCACTCTCAAGTGCAGTACTGTAAGTGTGACAAATTTTACATTGTTCTTGTTTTCTTGTTTCATTAAACAATTTCTCCAGTAAATTTCACTTTAAATTTATTAAAAACATCAGATGGAATTTTCCAGCCCCTCACTCCGGTGGGATTTTCCAATCCCACCGATGTGAGTAGAGATTTCAATAGCTCGCTGGCTCTGTCATGGGTAATCCTGCCGCAGTGGGGTGAGGGCTGGAAAATTCCGGCCGTAGTTTTTGTTGCCCATGATCCTTTATACATGTAAAATTTTAGGATGGCTGGAACCCATCTAATTTACTCCCTATGTAAAGTATGTTCGTTGTTCACGATTTTGCTGTTTGTGAGGTTTCACTGGAACGTAACCCCCACGATATGCGGGACTTTACTGTAGCTGTAATCTCTCAGTTCCAGTATCATCCTTGTAAATCTTTTATACACTTTCACCAGTGCTTTATGTCCTTTCTGTAAATGGAGAATGCAATTCACAGAATCACAGAATCACAGTGCTTCGGCCCATCGAGTCTGCACCGCCATGTGAGAAACACCTGGCCTACGTACCTAATCCCACTTACCAGCATTTGGCCCATAGGCTTGAATGTTATGATGTGCCAAGTGCTTATCCAGGTGCTTTTTAAAGGATGTGAGGCAACCCGCCCAAGCAGTGCATTCCAGACCCTCTGGGTAAAAACGTTTTTCCTCACATCCCCCTTAAACCTCCTGCTCCTCTCCTTGAACTTATGTCCCCTCGTGACTGACCCTTCAACTAAGGGGAACAGCTGCTCCCTATCCACCCTGTCCATGCCCCTCATAATCTTCTACACCTCAATCAGGTCGCCCCTCAGTCTTCTCTGCTCCAATGAAAACAACCCAAGTCTATCCAACCTCTCTTCATAACTGAAATGTTTCATCCCAGGCAACATCCTGTTGAATCTCCTCTGCACCCCCTCCAATATAATCACATTCTTCCTATAATGTGGTGACCAGAACTGCACAACAGTCCTCCAGCTGTGGCCTCACCAAGGTTCTATACAACTCCAACATGACCTCGTAGGGATCTATGTCTCGATTGATAAAGGCAAGTGTCCCATATGCCTTTTTCACCACACCACTAACATGCCCCTCCGCCTTCAGAGATCTATGGACACACACGCCAAGGTCCCTTTGTTCCTCAGGACTTCCTAGTGTCATGCCGTTCATTGTCACTTCCTTGTCAAATTACTCCTTCCAAAGTGTATCACCTCTCACTTTTCAGGGTTAAATTCCATCTGCCACTTATCTGCCCATTTGACCATCCCGTCTATATCTTCCTGTCGCCCAAGACACTCAACCTCACTGTTAACCACCCGGCCAATCTTTGTGTCATCCGCAAACTTACTAATCCTACCCCCCACATACTCATCTATGTCATTATATAAATGACGAATAATAGGGAACCCACCACAGATCCCCAAGGTACGCCACTGGACACTGGCTTCCAGTCACTAATATAGCCTTCTGTCATTGCCCTCTGTCTCCTACAACTAAGCCAATTTTGAATCCACCTGATCAAATTACCCTGTACCCTTGTGCATTTGCCTTCTTTATAAGTCTTCCATGTGGGACCTTGTCAAAGGCTTTGCTGAAATCCATATAAACTACATCAACTGCACTACACTCATCTACACACCTAGTCACCTCCTCAAAAAATTCGATCAAATTTGTTAGGCATGACCTCCCTCTGACAAAGCCATGCTGACTATCCCTGATCAAACCCTGCCTCTCCAAGTGGAGATAGATTCTCTCCTTCAGAATTTTCTCCATTTGTGAACAGAATTTTCTCCATTGGTGAATTGTGAACAGTTCTCTTAAGTGCCTGACCAGGGCAAGTTTAGCACAACTTCACTACTTTTAAATTCTTGGGGCGGGATTTTCATCTCCCAATAGAGGTGCGAGTCAAGTTGCAAAATGCTGAATTTAGTTTTTTTTTGCTGGAAAAACAATTTTCCTTTGTATTCCTGACCCCACACATTATCGTGTGCCTTTTCGCGGGTCAGGGAGGCCTTGAGTGCAAAACACACAAGCACCTCTTCTGAGTTTGGGGTCCCCTTGATGAGGACCTCAGGAAAATTGTAGTTCTTTCCGCACAGTATTTTCATGTGCTGTTGCAGGCTTTGGAAGCTCTAAAAAAACACGCCTACTTGTAGAATTCGTGTCCACTGGGGGAAGCCTGTTGAGGAGTCAGGAACACTCTGAAAGGTAAGTGTAAAATGTTTTCACACCCTCATTAGATGCTGTATTAAAACATAGATGTGTTTTTAATACAGGGATTTATTACAGGGCTCTCTCCTGCAAAGGTAAGTTAACCATTACATTGACCATCATTATGTAAGTATTGACATGTATTACAGTACTTTTTCCATTGGGGAAAGTGTCAGAGTGCATTCAAAAATGTAGAAAAATGTGTTGGCAAACTCTCCTTGTCATGTTTGCTACCGGTATTTAAATATACACACAGCTTTGACTGTGAAAAAACCCTCTGTTTTTGAAAGGTATAAAAAATCTGAGCCCCTCCATTGATTCACAGGCAATATGTTTTGGAATGGAGGAGATACCATCTGTTCTTTCAGTTTCAGACTCAATATTTGCAATAATATTGCAATAATATTGTGATAGCTGTGTCCATTATGAAGGTTTGACTGAGTTTCAAATGTTATAGGTCTGATGACGCTGCTGTTCAGGGGGATGACTGACAGTTTTATGGCCTGTAATAACATACTCAGCCTTTGAGCTGGTTTCAGAGTTCATTGTTGCCTACTTATACAATTTAAAGGCCACTTAAAGGATTTTTTTTCAATGGAGAAGTTTTTTTTGCAGTATCATTAACAGACCTTTGAATGAAAGTTTTACTACAGTGCCACAGGTTTAATTTTTTTACAGTTGCATGTAAAATAATTCCCACTTCTATTGCATGGCTCCTGAGGACAATACATAATGGATACTGAGTAAGTGGCTATGGAGGATACATGGGGGCATAGGATGGTGTGCAATTCAGAAGGGTATAGGGTGGCATGGCAGATCTGAGGCAGCATTGAAGAGGCATGAGGTAGCTTTGGGGGCATGGGAGATCTGAGGGGCATGGAAATGGCATGGGGACCTGTGGGGCATGGAGATCTGAGAGGGGCATGGGGTGTGGGACGTGAAGGCTGAGGTTTATTTTCTGAGGTGTGCTTTTCCCACCAAAATGCATCACCTCATATTTATCTATGTTAAAGTTCATTTACCACTTAATTGTCCAGTCTGCAAGTTTTCTAATATCTTCTTGTGTTGTGTTGCATTCCTTCTCAGCGTTAGCTCTACACCCTATTTGGTATCAATTGCAAATTTTAACATGGAGTTACTTGTTCCTAAGTCCAAATTAATAATGTAAATTATGACTAACAGTGGTCCCAGTACTGATCCTTGTGCTGCAGTCTAACTTCCTCCAATATGAGTAACTAGGTATTACTCCCATTCTCTGCTTTTGATTTTATAACCAAATTCCTATCCATTCAGCTACTTGTGCCCTCGCTTCACATGCCCTAGCCTTTCGCATGAGCCAACTATGTGGTACCTTATCAAAGGCCTTTTAAAAATATGTGCTCGAATATGTGTTCTAACTGGGACTAATTGAATGACTCTTCCAAAGAGTAGACACAATGGATCAAATGCCCTCCTTCTATACTGTATGATTCTATAAAATCCTAAATCTATTAGTATCAGCAACCTAAGACATACACAAAGTGTTCTAGAGTTGTGACACTGGATTAGCAGGCCAGGGGTTGTGAGGTTCTTCAACAGCACCTTGCAAACCTCTGACCTCTACCATCTAGAAGGACAAAGGCAGTAGTTGCATGGGAACACCAACACCTGCAAGTTCCCCTCCAAGTCACACACCATCCTGACTTGGAACTATATCGACTGTTCCTTCACTGTCGCTGGGTCAAAATCCTGGAACTCCCTGCCAGCACTGTGGTGTACCTAAACCACATGGACTGCAGCATTTCAAGAAGGCAGCTCACCACCACGTTCTCAAGGGCAATGAGGAATGGGCAATAAAAACGCTGGTCTCACCAGCGACACCCACATCCTGCTAAAGAATAAAAATACCCCGCCAAAATAAGTTATCAAATTGAATTCAATAAATGAAAACTACAGGACCCTAAATAAGAATCAATACCTTAAGAGAAAAAGTTGAACTGAGCAAATAGGAATATCTAGGACATGCTAAACCATGATCTTTAGAGGCAAGAGTGCAGATAGCAAAGATCATAAAGAATCAAATGGGATTCTGGGTTTTTTTGCAGAGGGACATTGAATATTATAAGGGCCTGGTGTTGGTTGGCCCACAGTTGATATATTGGGTGCAGTTCTGGTCCCCCATTACAGGAGAGATATTACAGAAAAGAGATAGTGAAAATCCACTGCAATAATGAGAGGTTATGGAGTAAAAATTCCTATGTGTTGCACCTTGGCATGCCTTGGGAGAAAATATTTCAAAATTGCTCACTCCCAGCCAAATGCTGTACAACTGAGACTGGGAGTGCATGACTTTGGGGCGTGTACTACTAATGCATGCCAAGGTTGGCCCATTGGAATTAGTTATTATCTAAAATTCTAAAAGTTATGGCCTAGAAATTCAATGACACTGCGCTCATTTAACAGGTGTAAAACAGACACAAAAACATCTAATATGCGCACATTCTGGGTGTGAATTTTAGGCCCCACCAGGGCTAGAATCAGAGGTGGCCAGGAGCTGAAAGCAGCCGCACTGGTCACGTGCTAGTTCTATGACTCCACTTTGCAGGATGGGGGGGAGGTTTAGGCAGGACTACCTTCCCGCACGTGACTGGGATTTTTCAGTCAGCCTCCAGTCTCCCGTGGATGCCAATTTAGGTGCCTGGAGATGGCCTCCCGGAGGCAGAACTAGGGGAGTGGCAGTGCACAGTGCTCCAGGCAGACCTAGAGGCCCTCCCTGCCGACCTGGGTACTGCAACAGTCACAAGCCACCCATAGAGGGGCTCCTACATGCCCCCACCCCTTCCACCCACACAGTGTTGGCCTGGTTGCAAAAGCCAATTTTTAGTTTAAATTTTAAAAGTTGGAGAGAGGCCACCTCCATTTTGGGGCATCCTCTCCCTACTTACCTGCTCCTGCTACTGTACTTAGTTGGACGTCGAGTTCTCCCTTTAGTCATTAATTAGCCGTCCTGGGGAAAATCACATTAACTGAATGTTTGCCATTTGGTGCAGGCTCCGGAACCACATTTCGGCCTGAAAGCAAGGTTCAGAAGCCCACAGGTCTGGCTGGAGCACTGGCCCCATGCCGCATGGTGGAGGGGTGGAACCAGTACGATGCCAGCAGGGCTACTTTTAGCTCCTGCCCACTCTGACCCCAGCCCTCTGAGTGGGAAGTGTGCTACCACCATGTTAGCATAAGCATCAAAAGAGATGCGCAGCATCTGCGCCTGAAACAGATATTAAACCTGTTCCATATTCAAATAAGTTTGGAGCTGCCAATGGCAGTGGTGTAGAAATATAATGGAGCGTTAATGCTGTCTGACAGACCGGAGAAGAGGCCAGGCACTTATGTGTCAGAACACTGCTTTGTTTATTCACCAGCTGCTTTGCGTTACCAAATAATTGTCCTCTTAATTCTAACAGACTTCGTTTGACCTTTTGTTCCTTTCAACATTTTATAGAAGCGTCAGGAGGAAGGGACCTTGCAATACACTTGATAGATTCTGCAGATATTTCCAACCAGGGGAAAAGTTATATTTCAAAAATGGGTATCAGAAATAAAACTGGCTGGAATTTTTATGGCCACGTCACAGGGCCATAAAATGCAGCAAGCCATTCTAACCTCCATTGACTTCAGCGGGAGCGTAAAATCCCGCTTATGTAAAATTCCACCCTATGACTTTTTTTTAAAAAGGGGTAGCAATTCCAGTAAAATGCAAGTGAAATGTTTATTACATACACAGTAGTGGGCAGACTGTTCAAATGCATGCAAAAACTATGATCAGGAGGAAATGTACATTTTTTCATTTTTGTTTTCCAGATTATGGTGACACTGGCAAGTGTGAATTTTTGCTCAACTCTGGCTGCTCTTTGAAGCTGATGGTGGGCCTTCTCCATAACTGCTGCAGTCGTTGTGGTGATGGTGCTCCAGCAATATTAGCTGGGATTAATTATTGGCAGAGAATAATTTGCAATGGAAGTTTTCATAGTGATCAAGAAAAATTAAGGTGGAAGAGGTGTCCAAAAATAATCTATCCGTATGTTAAGAACATAGGAACATTGGAGCAGGTGTAGGCCATTCAGTGCCTTGAGCCTGCTCTGCCATTCAACTAGATCATGGCTGACTGTCCAGCTCAACACATTTTCCTATGCTATCCCCATATCCCTTGACATAATTAGCATCTAGAAATCTATCGATCTCTGCTTTGGACATACTCAGCTTCCACAGGCTTCTGGGGTAAAGAATTCCAAAAATTCACCACCCTCTGAGTGAAGAAATTCTGCCTTATCTCCATTCTAAATGCCTTGCCCCTTATTTTAAGATGACGGCCCCTGGTAATAGACTCCCACCCCACACCCCCCCCAACCCCGCCCACCCGCCCAAAGCATAATTTCTTCATCTACCTTGTCAAGCCCCTTAAGACCTTAAGAATTTTGTATGCTTCAATGAAAGCACCTTTCATTTTTCCAAACACCAGAGAATACCAGCCCAACCTCCTCAATCTCTCCTCAAAGGACAGTCCCACCATCCCAGGAGTCAGTCTGGTGCAGTGCTGCTGGTGCACGTCAGAGCGGCGCTCTGGCATCTTCTCTTGGCTGCCCCGGGCAGCCGCGGTTCCCCAGAAGAGCCCACGAGTCGCCACTTCCGGCTGAAATAGCCCTGTAAGTCCATGACTGAGCCAGTCCTCGAGCCCCAAATCCCAGTCCTGCTTGAACATCCCCACCCATAAACAGCCCCAAGTCCCCCAACACTCCCAAGCCGCCTGACTCCCGCCAAGCCACTGGAACCTGTCACTGCTGTGCCTGCCAAGGAACTATAGTTCCTGGCAGGCTACTGCCTTTCTGATGCCGTCTGGGCCTGCACATTTGCAGTTTATTTTATAGCGTTGTTTCAGCTGGAGAACGGCCCTGCACACATGCGCAGAGGAAAATGCCTCACAGGGACCAAACCCAGCCAAATGACGCAAAACTACACATCCGGTGACCTGAACAGGAGCGCCATTACAGAGGAGGTGGCCCACACAACAAGGGGGACAGGAGAAAAGGTCCCATAAGTTGAAGTAAAGTTAAAGAAAGCTCAAAGTGCAAGAAAGTGCTGCAAAGGGAACAGACTTGAAGAAAGGTGGTCTTGAAATAAGCCATGAAGATCTGAGGAGGCAGCTGAAGGTTGGTGAGTCCTTACTGCGGCCCTTTGGAGCAGTGATGTTCTGCCTGACATGGCTGAAGGTCTGAAGGTATGCTTGGGGTGAAGTTTGAATGTGTGTGCAGATGCAGAATAATTGCAGAAGGCGAGACTGAACAATGTGTCAAAATTGCTTTCCATTTCCAGCGCTGCTGCATTGCGTGCCTGTCATCGCCTTTTTTATGTCTATGTATTTTTTTTCTTGATGCCTGGCTCTCGACACCTCAAAGTGGCAGGTTAACAGCTTATATAACAGCCTAAAATCCACCGGCCTACTCAGTACTCACTGCCAGCCTGAAGGGAGAAAGGCTTCAGCCAGAATTGCTGACAGCTGCCCACAGGAAACAGGAAAATCTGAAATCTCCAAGCCCAAGAGCCTGCTATACGCTAAATAGGGGGAAAAGCTAAGCAAACCTTCAAAACTGCCTGATAGCAACACAATGACCACAAAACAAATAAGCATAACCTCCTCCTTTTGTAGAGAAAGTGAAGGAAGTAAAGAACATTCAAGTACTGTCAGACTGAGTGATGATGGAGAGGAGAGCTCCAGTGTTGTACAGTCAGAGTCAAAATTGAGCACACAGTGTACATCTGAAACTGGGCTTGATAAAGTGGCAGGTCTGTATCCCTGTGTGGATGTGTGGACAGAGGAAATGTGGAAGAGGAAAAAATATACATATCCTTGGATAAACTATAAGGATGAAAAGCTTTGGCATAAAGTGTGTGCAAATATTAGTAGCTTATCACTTTTTGCGTCCAAGGGATTGAAACTTTTGAATGCATGGCATTTGTACCAAGTGTCATACAATGGATCCAACCAGAGCACATATTTAAAACTTCTCAGAAATAAATGTAGAACACAAACTGTCAAAAGCTTACATCACTGCGCAACATGTCGCTGAAAAAGCAGAGGAAGAGACTCTTAGAAAAATTTGTGACAACCTCAACTCATCATGTCTAAATGTGACTTGTGCACTTTTCCGTTCTGCATACTACTTGGCTCAAAACAATATCCCTTACCACTTTGGCTTGCTGGAACTTCAAAGTGCAAATGGTGTTGACATGGGAATTGGATTGCATTCCCCCTACAGTGCTGTCGAAATTATTGACCACATAGCTACCAGGATGAGAAAGAAAATCTGCCAGCATATCAAAATAATCAACGGTAAAATTTTTGATTCTTAGTTGATGAATCTACAAACCTAAACTGATCTGGTAGTTAATCTGAAATGTGAAAGTGGTAAGAAGCATGATCCACACTTCATGTTTTAGATTTGGTTGAACTTCCAGATCAAAAAGCTGATACAATAGTTAAGTACTTTCTTTAATGTCATGAGAAACATGGCTTCAATGACTCCTACCTGAAGCAGCATCTCCTAGCGTTTGCACAAGATGGAGTGAGTATTATGCTGGGCACCAAATCAGGTAGAGTGAACAGACCTATGGAGCAATACCCAGATATTATTATTTGGCATTGCCTGAACTATAGATTAGAACTTGCAGTGAGTGATTTGGTGACAGAAATTAATGGAGTGAACCATTTCCATTCATTTATGGATAAATTATATTCCATGTATAACAGCTCATCTTTCAACTGGAGGCAACTGGGAGAAAGTGCTGCTGAATTAGAGCAACAAATTTCCAAAATAGGCTGCATTGTAAGCAACAGATGGAGAGCCAATTAATTTCGAACAGTATCGGCTGTGTGGTGCAACTATGAACCAGGGAGCAGACTCGGAGGGAGGAGCACCAGAGTGGTGAGTATAAATCTAGCTTACCTCGGGGATTCACGGCCTTGTCTCCAGGGAGCATACTCAGAGGGAGGAGCACTGGAGCGATGAGTATAAATCTAGCTTACCTCGGGGATTCGCGGCCATGTATCCAGGGAGCAGACTCGGAGGGAGGAGCACTGGAGCGGTGAGTATAAATTTAGCTTCCCTCGCAGATTTGCAGCCTTGTCTCCAGGGAACAGACTTGGAGGGAGGAGCACTGGAGCAGTGACCTCGGGGCACAGAGTAACTGAAGCCAAAACTGAAAAAGTGACATCACAGGAAAGCTGTGACCTGATTGGTTGGTAGGAAATCTGCAACAAATTTGAAAAAAAACACTGCAAAGCTAATTAATAAAGTAGAGGTGACTGGGCAGGTGATGTGCTGTAGCTGTATGATGTGGGAGCTGGCAGATCCCATTGCGAGCCGCAGTGACCACATCTGCAGCAAGTGTTGGTTGCTGGAGGAACTCCAGCTCAGAATTGATGAGCTGGAGTCGGACCTTCAGACGCCGCAGCACATCCAGGAGGGGGAGAGTTACCTGGGTGCTTTGTTTCAGGAGGCAGTCACACCCGGTAGATTAAGTACCTCAAATTCGGTCAGGGTCAGCAGGGTGTGACTGCAAGTGAGGCAGGTAGAAGAATCCTGTGCTCAGGAACAGAGGAGCCTCAGCTCTTGACCTTGTCCAACAGGTACGAGGTACTTGCTCCCTGTGTGGATGAGGTACAGGGCTGTAGGGAGGATGAGCCAGCTGACCACGGCAGCAGGTTAGCGTGTGGGGATGGGGGGGTGGGTGGGGAGTGGATTCAACTTCATGGAAAGTTATGAAAAAACTCAAAAGAAAGGAGAGCCCAGGAGAGGCTATTAAAGTCTCCACAACACAAAATAGGACAGAGTGTTTGGAAAGAGCTAGAAATCTAACTTCAAGCACATCAGATAAAGGGACGACAATGAGAAGGGGGATGGGAAATACAGAACTGAAGATGTTGTATCTGAATGCACACAGTATACGAAATAAAGTAAATGAGCTTGTGGCGCAGATTGAAATTGGCACGTATGATGTGGTGGGCATCATGAGACATGGCTGCAAGGGGATCAGGACTGGGGGCTAAATATCCAGCGATAAACATCCTATCGAAAAGATAGGCAGGTTGGCAGAGGGGG
The DNA here is from genome assembly GCF_017639515.1 of Carcharodon carcharias. Classification (NCBI taxonomy): domain Eukaryota; kingdom Metazoa; phylum Chordata; class Chondrichthyes; order Lamniformes; family Lamnidae; genus Carcharodon; species Carcharodon carcharias. The sequence continues at coordinate 60,834,128 of NC_054479.1, forward strand.
TGGGGTTGCTTTGTTAGTAAGAAATGAAATTAAATGGATAGCAAGAAACAGCATAGGGTCAGATGATGTAGAATCTGTGTGGGTAGAGTTGAGGAACCGCAAAAGTTAAAAAACCATAATGGGAGTTATGTACAGGCCTCCAAACAGTAGTCAGGATGTGGGGCACAAGATACACCAGGAGCTAGAAAAGGCATGTAAGAAAGGCAAGGTTAAAATGATCATGGGGGATTTCAATATGCAGGTAGACTGGGAAAATCAGGTTGGTAGTGGATCCCAAGAAAAGGAATTTGTGGAATGTCTACGAGATGGCTTTTTGGAGCAGCTTGTAGTGGAGCCCACTAGGGAACAGGCAATTCTAGATTTAGTGATGTGTAATGAGGCAGATTTGATAAGGGAGCTTAAGGTGAAAGAACCCTTAGGAGGAAGTGACCATAATATGATAGAATTTATCCTGCAATTTGAGAGGAAAAAGCTGGAATCAGATGTAACAGTATTACAGTTGAATAAAGGCAACTACAAAGGCATGAGGGAGAAGCTGGCCAGAATTGACTAGGAGATGAGCCTAGCAGGAAAGACAGTGGAACAGCAATGGCAAGAGTTTCTGGGAGTAACTTGGGAGACACAGCAAAAGTTCATCCCTAAGAAGAAGAAGCATTCTAAAGGGAGGTTGAGGCAACCATGGCTGACAAGGGAAGTCAGGGACAGCATAAAAGCTAAAGAGAAAGCATACAATGCAGCGAAGAGCAGTGGGAAGCCAGGGGATTGGGAAGCCTACAAAGACCAACAGAGGACAACTAAAAAAGAAATAAGGAGGGAGAAGATTAAATATGAGGGTAAACTAGCCAGTAATATAAAAGAAGATTGCAAGAGTTATTTTTAGATATATAAAGAGTAGGAGAGAGGCAAAAGTGGACATCGGGCAGCTAGAAAATGATGCTGGAGTAGTGGTGGGGAACAAAGAAATGGCGGAGGAACTGAATAAATACTTTGCGTCAGTCTTCACAGTAGAAGACACGAGTAACATCCCAAAGTTCAAGAGAGTCAGGGGGCCGAGGTGAGTATGGTGGTCATTACCAAGGAAAAGGTGGATAAATCACCTGGACCAGATGGACTACACCCCAGAGTTCTGAAGGAGATAGCTGAAGAGATAGTGGAGGAGTTAGTGATGATCTTTCAGGAATCACTGGAGTCAGGGAGGGTCCCAGAGGACTGGAAAATTGATAATGTAACCCCCCCGTTTAAGAAGGGAGAGAGGCAAAAGATGGGAAATTACAGGCCGATTAGCCAGACCTTGGTCATTGGTAAGATTTTAGAGTCCATTAGTAAGGATGAGATTTCAGAATACTTGGAAGTGCATGGTAAAATCGGGCAAAGTCAGCATGGTTTCATCAAGGGGAGGTCATGCCTGATAAATCTGTTAGAATTCTTTGAGGAGGTAACGAGCAGGTTAGACAAAGGAGAGCCAAGTTATCTACTTGGACTTCCAGAAGGCCTTTGACAAGATGCCACACAGGACGCTGCTCAGTAAGATAAGAGCCCACGGTGTTAGGGGCAAGGTACTAGCATGGATAGAAGATTGGCTGTCTGGCAAGAGGCGGAAAGTGGGGATAAGAGGGTCCTTCTCAGGATGGTGGCCAGTGACTAGTGGAGTTCCGCAGGGGTCAGTGTTGGGACCACAACTTTTCACTTTATACATGAATGATCCAGATGAAGGAACTGAGGGCATTCTGGCTAAGTTTGCAGATGATACAAAGATAGGTGGAGGGACAGGTAATATTGAGGAGGCAGGAAGGCTGCAGAAGGATTTAGAAAGTTTAGGAGAATGGGCAAAGAAGTGGCAGATGGAATACAACATGGGCAAGTGTGAGGTCATGCACTTTGGTAGGAAGAATGGAGGCATAGACTATTTTCTGAATGGGGAGAGAATTCAGGAATCTGGAGTGCAAAGGGACTTGGGAGTCCCAGTCCAGGATTCTCTTAAGGTTAACTTGCAGGTTAAGTCGGTAGTTAGGAAGGCAACTGCAATGTTGGCATTTATTTCGAGAGGACTAGAATATAAAAGCAGGGATGTGCTGCTGATGCTTTATAAGGCTCTAGTCAGACCACATTTAGAATATTGTGAGCAATTTTGGGCCCCGTATCTCAGGAAGGATGTGCTGGCCCTGGAGAGGGTCCAGAGGAGGTTCATGAGAATGATCCCAGGAATGAAAGGCTTAACATATGAGGAACGTTTGAGGACTCTGGGTCTATACTCGATAGAGTTTAGAAGGATGAGGGGGGAATCTGATTGAAACTTACAGAATACTGAAAGGCCTGGATAGAATGGATGTGGGGAAGATGTTTCCATTAGTCGGAGAGACTAGGACCCAAGAGCACAGCCTCAGAGTAAACCTTTTAGAACAGAGATGAGGAGAAACATCTTTAGCCAGAGAGTGGTGAATCTATGGAATTCATTGCCAATGAAGGCTATGGAGGCTAGGTCATTGAGTGTATTTAAGACCAAGATAGATAGGTTCTTGACTGGTAAGGGGATCAAAGGTTACGGGGAGAAGGTGGGAGAATGGGGTTGAGAAACTTATCAGCCGTGATTGAATGGTGGAGCAGACTCGATGGGTCGAATGGCCTAATTTCTGCTCCAATGTCTTATGGTCTTATGTGCTCATTTTGAACTGGCAATGAATGATGAAACAAGGTCTGTATCTATGAGGATCTGTTAAAGAGAATTTCCTCGAAACGGTTCCTCTTAGACTTAACTCGGATGTATGACACATTACATAAACCCAGAATGATCAACTCCTTCAGATAACCTGCAGAATCAAGTGTCTCCAAACCAACTGCTCAACTGCCAAAGTCAGCTCTGCCGGAATCACCCAACTTCAGGGCTGCAACATTACACCATCTACCACTCATGGACAAGCCAAAGTCTGATTCGTTTGTTTTACTTTTATTTTTGGACTCAACTTCCCATTTCTAATCTGTGTATATATGTGTTATGTTTTTGTTATATTTTTCTTGGGTTTTTAGTAACTAATCAACTTACTCTTCCTTTGACTCAAGAAAGCCAGGTTAAATTCCTTTTCTGTAAACACTCTCAGAGCACTACACGATTGTGTGTGCAGACAAACTGATCCTTCACAGTGTACGCTTTTTACATGGGCTGAAAGAATGACCTGGCACTAAAACTCTTGACGCCAAAGCTGCAGTCATGCAGAGAAAGTTTGGAACAGTCTCGTTAGGGAGCAACTGTAAGATTACCAGCATCAACTATCAACAGTTACTTAACAGTGTTACAACCCGTCCCCGGGGGAGATCTCTCAATTTGTTATGATCCCGGACGAGATACCCCAAATTGTTATGCTCCCGGGTGAGAATGGATGAACTGGCTCTCCTCCTTTATTCATCTCCTCATTGGCCACAACAAAGTTTTAAAAAGGATCCCTTCCCTCATGGATACCTTTTCCCAGTCCAAATGTATTCGTGTTTTAGAAGAAGCCATTTTAACCAGGCTTTCTTGAGTCAAGGAAAGGGTAAATTTATTACTAAAAGACAAAGAAAAATATAATAAAAACATAACACACAATGCACAGATTAGAAATGAGAAGTTGAGTCCAAAAATAAAAGGTAAAAAATGAATCAGACTTTGGCTTGTCCATGAGGGGAAGATGGTAAAATGTTGTAGCTGTGAAGTTGGGTGATTCCGGTAGAGCTGACTTTGGCAGATGAGCAGTTGGTTTGGGGACACTTGGTTCTGCAGGTTAGTTGAAGGAGTTGTCCTGTTTCCTTTTTGACTGGCTTTGCTGACTTGTGACTTGTCTCCAGCAACTGAGAAAAACGTTTTTTACCTGCAAGCTGCAGGGATGCCTGCTTGATGTTCTTCAGCTGTGACCTTCACAGCACACACTAGCACACCAGGACTAGAACACCAGAACTAGCACACCCAGACCAGATTTGCAGCTGTGTTTTAACGCATTTTCTTGTGTATTCCTGGAAGGGGAAAAAACAAGCATGCCTTTTGCCCACAATCTGCTTTCTTTCAACACAGAGCATTTCCACATTCTAAGATATAACTGAACAGGAGATGGTTTCTGATGAGATGGTAATCAGTCTCCATTGTCTCCACAGCCACAGGAGATTAGAGTTCAGCCTTTTGCATTGCATCTCTCCCTTGCCTTGACACCTTTTACGTGGGACATTCCATTCTCTGTGGACTAGTTGGTAAAATGTAATCCACATAGGAATTTTCCAGCAAGTGATTACTTTACATTTTCACACACACACACACACACACACACACACACACACACACACACACACACACACACACACACACACACACACACACACAGACACACACACACACCTATTCATTTTCCTAGCATTGGTTAATATTATCTTTTCAGCTCTAACCGAGTCTCTTTAAGTTCTGGAAAGGACGTCTGCAACCACATTTGATTTCTTGGCAATGTGGGTGATTTTTAGGTGGTATGGTTGGAGGGACAAACTCCAACGGAACGAGCTGGCATTCTGTGTCTTAAACTTTTCCATAAAGGTTAATGGGTTGTGGTCAGTTTGGACTGTGGTCTCTCTCTATCCATTTCTGACATATATCTTAGCGTTTGAGAGCCAGTCATAAAAGGGTTTCCTTCTCCACTGTGGAGTGCCGTTTCTGATGCTTGTTTAGTTTTTTGGAGAAGTACCCGATTGGTCTCTCTATCACTGATTCGCTTTCCTAGAAGAGGACAGCCCCTACCCTGATGTCACTCACATCGATGGCCACTTTAAATGCTTGGTTAAAGTTTGGAGCTGCAAGCACAGGCTCGCCTATTTGGTCATTTTTAAAGAACACATATCTTACTTAAAAAGTTCAATATGTCTGAAAGTAATTTGGGCTGTGATCCGCTGTCATGATACCAGTCACCTTAATAATTTAGAAAATCAAACATTCACAACCATGTCATTGAAAGAGTTTCATTCAGCCTCTGCAGCCCAATCCAGTTATGCACCTCTGGTCAACTGATTGAGCGTTCTTGACAAAGACTATTGGCCAGCCGAAATGCTACCAGGTTATGGAGACTAAGCAATATCTTCTCTCTGCAAGTGGTTTACATTGTCATCTACTTTTGTAATCATTGCATTCAGAGATTATGTGGAGGAAGTTGGACAACACGCTCCCCAGGACTTACAACCATTACAAAGCTGCACAAAAGTAATTCCAAGCAGAATTGCAGATTGTGAGCAAGGATTCAATCAAATTAACTTAATTATAACACCAAAGCATTCAAGAATTCTCATAAGCCAGGTATTAGCATTCATGTTTGTCAGACTACATGGACCACCTCCTCCCCCACCCCCATGCATTGGGATCCAACACCATATGTCACAACATATGTCATCGATCGGCAAAGAACTCAAGGACAAGATCAGCCTCTTCCTTTAACAGAAGTATGGAACCAGAGCCGTGGTGGAAATTATTGTGAAGTGTTGGTTGCAGAAATTCAAGAAGCATCATGGTATCAAGTTTTTGAAAGTTTCTGGTGATAAAGTCTCTGCAAACCATGTCGCCACTGGAACATCTATTGATGGTTTTGTATGCTAGTTTCAGACTAAAACCTTTTGCCTGAAAACATTTACAATGTTGATGAAACAAGTCTGTACGCCCCTAGGAGAAAGCTAGCAATGGCTGAGGAGAGTGCACCAACAGATGTTAAGGATGTAAGGATAGATTGACTGTCCTAGGTTGTGCAAATACAGCTGGCACACACAAATGTATAATGGCTGTAATTGGGAAGAGCAAATGCCCAGGAGCTTCAAAGGTATTTGGGCATTACCTGTTCACTATTATGCCAATAAGACAGCCTGGGTAACCAGGGACATGTTTTCTGATTGGTTTCACAACCATTTTGTACCAGAGGTATGTGAGCATTGTCAGGTAAATGGACTTGAAGATAAATGTAAAATCATGTTGCTCCTGGACAATTGTTAAGCACATCCCACTGCCAAACTCTTGGTGAAGAACAATGTTTTAACTGTATACTTACCCACCCCACCCCTCCAGAAGAACTATTCAAGGATGCCTCCTAGCAGAGTACATCAATAGTCTGAAGTCTGAACCCTCTCCTACAAGCAGAATCGCAGATGGTGCCACGAGTTGCAGCTTATTACAGGTGCCCTGCATTTATTATTCAGTGATACATCTTACTTTTCTAGCCATTGTATTCACTTTAGATTATAGCTGGCCTAAGCTTAGGCTGTTGTAATGTAAGTAGGCATAGTCCTATAGGCCATGTCCGAAAACCAAAATTATCTGAAATCCGAAACGCGATTGGCCCCAAGGAGCTTGGATAACAGATACTGGACCTGTAAAATGTTGCATAATGAAATTCTAGCTATTCTAAAGACCAATTCTTCAAAAATAACACACAGTTCAAATTAAAATGCCTATCGCCTACCAGCATTAATACTTTTAAGTTAAAAAGTATAGTTTACTGATTTTGGGAGATTCAAATGATTTATACATTGGAAAACAACGTAATAGTAGATTTAGAAATTATATGGCCAACACATTTTCTTAGAGCTCCTGCACCTCAAAATTCCCCACTACACCACTGACCTGGTGAACCTCTACTGCACTCCTTCTATGGCCAGTATATCCTTCCTTAGTTAAAGGGACCAAAACTGCACACAATACTCAAAGTGCGATCTAACCAAGGTTCTATACAACTGAAGCAAGATTTCTTTATTCCTGTACTCAAACCCTCTTCCAATGAAAGCCAACACACCATGAGCCTTCCTAATTGCTTGCTGAACCTGAATGTTAGCTTTCAGTGACTTATGAACAAGGACAGCCAGCACCCTTCGGACATCAACACTTCCCAATCTCTAAGAAATACTCTGCACCTCTGTTCCTCCTACCAAAGTGGTAACCTCACACTTATCCACGTTATATTCCATCTGCCTTGCTCTTGCCCACACATTAAGCCTGTCCAAATCCCCTTGAAGCCTCTTTGCATCATCCTCACAACACACATTCCCACCTAGTTTTGTGTCAAACTTGGAAATATTTTGTAGTGATATACTTGTGCTATCTATATGTAACACAAATAAGGTACGTGGATTCACTTTGCTTGAGGATCTATGGTGGGGTTTATTTACAGCTAAATCAGTACAAGCTTTAGAGCAATGAGAGATTGTGGCTCCTAGTCGCATGATGACATCCCAATACCTGGCTCATCTGCATGCAGGGCTTCTTAAAGGGACATCACTCTTAAAGCAATATTACAACACTCCCTTTTTTCCAAAGATAAATTTCATACATGGCAAGTGAGAACTCATACAACCTGAGTAATAGCAAACTTAATTATACAGAGATCGGGATTGTAAGTTTTACCAGTGCAGAAATAATGATTGTAAGATTTATGAATTTGGGGGTCCAGGAGTCTATGTAGTATTTTGGTGCTTCGACAATTCTTTCATGTGGTCTCAGATTCTGGCTGCTGATTGTATCAATTGAGGTTAAGTACATATAAGTGAAGGGTATTGATTGGATGGTTACCTGAACACATATAAAGAGACTCTAAATGGGCTGGATTTAATGCAGCCTGTCGGTGTGGGAAACAAGGTGGCCGGGCCCACTTAATCATGCAAGAGGCCCTGCATCAGTTTCCCAGTGGCTGATAAACCTCCTTCGATTAAATGGGAGGGTGGAAGGAGCTGAGACGGGATTCCCGGCCTTCAGTGGTGGGATTTGGTTCACTAATGAGACAATTGACACCTATGATCCCGGAGCCCATCAGAATTTAGTGGTGGCTCAGGGATTAAATGAGGGACGCAAGGCTTTCCCGCGCACTCGGAAGGCCACCCAGCAAACGATGCTGAGTTTGCCAACGGCATCCGGGGCGGGGGCGGGGGGGGTGAAGAGGAGATGCTCGTAGTCAGGCACTCTGCACTCAATCAAAGGACCCAGCATTGGGCACAGGGTCCGCCACTAAAAGCCATTCCTCTGTCCTTTTCTCCGACCCTGTCCCAGCTCCCCCCGTCCTGCGACCCCATCCCACCCTCACTCACCATTGGTCTGGGATCCTGTGCTTCAGGTGGTTACAGTAATACCAACAGGCACCAGTCCTGCTGGTGCTGGCAGCATGTCAAGCTGCCAGCCTTTGATTGGCCGGCAGCTCTCAGCAGCTCTCGGTAGGCAGGATTTTCACCTCCGGTGGCCTCAGTCACAAGGAAGGTGGTTACTTAAGTGCCTGCAAGGACACTTGATTCTATTGAGCCTCCCCCATGAAACTGATGGGGGTTCCCTGCCATTTCTCCGAACGGTGGGCGAAACCCGTCAGTCCAACAAAATCCCGGCCACTCACACTAGATGTGGGTCATGTGAGGTGGTATATACCTGTAACATTTTACTCTGTGAATAAATCTATTCCAAGTAAAGACTGACTCTGATTTCCTTCTTCACCCACTGGATATCAGGATGAACTGACTGTTCCTTCTGAGCCATTTTAATCAGCAGCAGTAATCACATAACCATTCTGTATTACTTTCAAGTAAATCTATGCCCTCCCACAGTCCTTCACAATTCTTCACAACCCTCAAATTGATATCATTGCTGAATATGTAGACTATATGCTGGAAATACACAGCAGATCAATCCATATCTGTAAAGAGAAAAGGTAGATTTTGATTTCTCAATCATATATCCTTCAACAGGCATAAATGTGCCTTTTCAATGCCCAGCTCTTTTGAATAATTTGGTTCATGTTAACCACATGACTGGCTATCAGCAACCAATCACATACAAGTTCTGCACTCCATGTTTTCTGGTCTACTCTCTCCAGCTGCTCAGCTGTATTCTCGAAATCTACTTGTCATCTAGTCTCCGACTGTACCTATAGTCTGTTCCTATGGTCTCTGTGGGCCCTGTACCTTTCTCCATCACAGCACAGCCCAACCTCTGGCCTCAGACACCAGATTCTCAGCACACTACTGCCAAAGTCCCTGCTATCTCCACTCTCGTTTTTCTCTCATATTTACATATGGCAGCAACTTGGGACATGCTAGGATCAGTTGGAGCTGTGGTTCTGGATCCAGCACAACACTGACAGAGGGCCAATTTAATCTGGATTAGAGATTTGCAGTGCAAGCCTCATCATCTGCTCCTTTCCAGGCATAGTCCCTATTCGTATCGCACCCCAGCTATTCCATCTTAGCCTTAACTACCCCACCCAAAGTGTTGTACAGACAATGGAGTATTTCTATAGTCACTGTTGCAATGTAGGATAGGAGATGGTGGCGTAGTAATAATGTCATTCCAGCCTTTCTTCAACGACTGATTTCAGGCTAACTGGCTTGTAGTTCCCTGTTTTCTCTCTCTCCCTTTCCTTGAATACCATTGTTATGTTTGCTCTTTCCAATCCAATAGGACTGTTCCAGAATCTGGGGAATTTTGGGAAATCATAACCAATGCGTCCACCATCTCTGCAGCCACCTCTTTTAGAACCCTCCGACATAGGCCATCCAGCTCAGGGGAATCTGACATCTTTTAATCCCATTAATTTAATCAATACTTTTTTCTTTACTAATATTAATGACTTTATATTTATCACTCTCATTAAATGCTTTGTTCATCCCAACCCTGGCCTATGCTACTTTTTGTTTCATATACAAATAATGGTGAGATCATTTTTGTTGCTTTCCAAACCCCAAGTGTGTCTGCAGGTCTCAGTGGTTCTGAGGAGGAAAAAATATATTGAGAAATATACCAAAGGGTCATTACAACAAGAAGGTTATCAACCTGAAACATTTGGCTGGATTTTCATCCTTGAGGCAGGCAGCGGGAGTCAGGAAAATTCCTAGCTTAGCCCACCCATCTCAGGAGAAAATGCCAGAAAATACAGGATTTTCATTCAGAGGGACGGGTACAGGCTGCAGTCATGCCAGCTGACCCAGGGAAAAGGAGGTCCTGGGTGCCAAGGCAGGCTGTTTAAAAGGTCCACTTCATCCAGTAATAATGAAAAAAGTAAAGCCCTTACCTCTCAAACCCCCTCACTTCCTACACATTCCCCTTTCCTGTGTCATGCCACCTCATGTGCCCCACCCTCTGTGGCCCCTCATGCCCCCGTGCCAAAGTATGCCCACCAACCACCCCATTGCTCATCATGCCCCATACCAATTCACTCAATATACACTGTATAGAACCAATGAACCTTACAGTGACAATACAATGTGCAAAAAGAGCTTTAAAAAAACATTCGTATAATGTTAACTTTCCTCTTTCTTAAAATGAGTGCAAGCCTTATTGTGCATTCTTGGTTGAGAGCCCAGAAATCCATTACAGTACTGAAACATCTGAGTCCTCGGAAAAACACTGCTTGATTGACAGCTCTAACTACTGACCTTTCCTGTCAATTGCACAATGTTTTGCTGCAAGATTAAGCGGTTTCAAGTGTTTGCAGTTTCTGCTATTGATACTTTAAAGGGTCTGGATGATTGACATCTTTATTGGCCTGTAGTAAAAAGGAGGTTTTTTTTTAAAGAAAGTAGAAAGCTATCATTGAATGACTTTTTTTAAAAAGATTTTTTCTACACATCCTATTCTCACTATAAAGTTCATATAGTGGATGAATGGGCATGGATGTGCCATAGCATGGCATGGGGGACATGAGGGGCCACAAGGGGGTTGGGAACAACCTTGGCATGGGGAGCATGAGGGGCCATGGAGCTGGGTGGGGGGTGTGCCTTGGCATGGGGGGGAAGTACCTTGGCATGGGGGGCATGAAGGGCCGTGGGGGATTTGTGGGGGAGCATGAGGTAGCATGGATGGGCATGAGGAGAACCTTTTAAACTTATCTTTCAAAAGGTTCCCTCATGCAGACTATGGTTCACGACACCTCTGAAGTGCTGTGAACCACAACTCTTTGAAAAGCTGGCCCGACTCCATGAAAATTGTGGAGGAGTAGTGCATGTCAATCCCCTCGATGGAGCTGGCCGGTTTGGGAGTGCAAGGTGCAGGTCCACAGCCCAAACCAGCCCACACCTTAAAAGGTACTCCTGAAAATTAAAAACCCCAGGGATGGGGCTGGGAATCCCAGAATCGGATTCCGGCCACCATTTTCACCCTTCCACCGAGTTTCCCCAACTCCATTAAAATCTAGCCCAGTAACTCTGTTTCTCTCCACAGGTGCCGCCTAACCTGCTGAGTATTTCCAGCTTTTTTTGGCTTTATTTCAAGTTTCCAGCACCTGCAGTATTTTGCTTTTGAATGAGAGAATTGTGTCACAGGCATGTGGTGACATCTAAAAGGGAGAAAAGAATGGAAAGAGTTACAGAAAAATTGAGAAAAGAGGATGGACAAAGAGCCACAGAGACAGTAATGAGGGAAGTGTGAAAGCCGTATAACCGTACAAACAGAAAAAGAGAGACTGATGAAATTATATTGGGAGACAAATGGACAGAATTACAGGGAGTGAGAGACATTTTTCTCCGTGAACATTGCCACATAAGGCCACTAGCTAGAATTATAGCTGGAGAAAGCTATCCACATGGAACAAAATGTTTGTGTCTGTACTCAACATTGTGAACATCAAGCAGCATTTGTTATGGGCTCTATGTTTCTCTGCTTTCCATTTAGCTGTTTCTAATTTTGTTACCTCACAAAACTTTTGAAACCATAGAACCATTACAGCACAAAAAGAGGCCATTCAACCCATAATTAAAAACCAGTTGCCCTTTTTAATCCCACCTTCCAGCACCCGGTCTGTAGCCTTGCAGATCTGCAAGTGCAGATCCAGGTAACTTTTAAATGAGTTGAGTGCTTCTGTCTCCACTGCCAAACCAGGCAGTCAATTCCAAACGCCCACCACCCTCTGTGTGAAGAAGCTATTTTTCATGTCCCCTCTAATCCTTCTACCAATCACCTTAAATCTATGCCACTGGTAACTGACCTCACCTCGAGGGGAAACAGAGCATCCCTCTCTACTCTATCTATGCCCCTCATGATCTTGTACACCTCAATCAGGTCACCCCCTCAGTCAAAGAAAACAACCCCAGCCTATCCAATCTTTCCTCATAGCTACGATTTTCAAGCCCTGGCAACATTCTTGTAAATCTCCTCTGTACTCTCTCCACAGCTATTATGTCCTTTCTCTCATGTGGCGACCAAAACTACACACAAAATTCCAGCTGTGGCCCAACCAGCATTTTATACAGTGCCATCATTATATCCCTGCTCTTATATTCTATACCTTGTCCAATAAAGGAAAGCATTCCATATGCTTCCTTTCCTACCTTATCCACCTGTCCTGCCATCTTCAGGGACCAGTGGACATGCATTACAAGGTCTCTCACTTCCTCTAACCCTCTCAATATCTTCCATTTATTGAGTATTCCCTTGCTTTGTTTGCCCATCCAAAATGCATTACCTCACACTTCTCTGGATTGCATTCCATCTGCCACTTTTCCACTCACTCAACCAAACCATTGATATCATTCTGGAGACAACAGCTATCCTTTTCACTATCAACTGCATGGCCGCTTTTAGTGTCATCTGCAAATTTCCCAATCATGCCACCCACATTTGAGTCCAAATCATTAATATATACAGCAAACAGCAAGGGACCCAACAGTGGCCCTGGAAACTGTTTTCCATTCGCCAAAACATCCATCAACCATTATCCTTTGTTTCCTGTCACTGAGCCAATTTTGGATCCAACTTGCCACATTTCTCTATACCCCATGGGCTTTTACTTTTCTGATCAGTCTGCCATGTGGAACCTTGTTAAATGCCTTACTAAAATCCATGTAGACAACAGCCACTGCACTACCTTCATCAATCCTCCTTGTTACTTCCTCAAAAAATTCAATTAAATTAGTAAGACACGACCTGTCCCTAACAAAACCGTGCTGACTATCCCTGATTAATCTGTTCCTATTTAAGTAACAGTTTATCCTGTCTCTCAGAACTGATTCTAATAACTTGCCCACCACCGACGTCAGACTGACCGGCCTAAAATTTTCTGACCTATCACTTTCACCCTTTTTAAATAATGTTACAACGTTTGCAGACCTCCAATCCTCTGGTACCTGATCTGTATCTAGTGAGGATTGGAAAATGATCCTCAGAGTATCCGTTATTTCCTCCCCGGCTTCCTTTAACAACCTGGGATACAGTCCATCCGGCCCTGATGATTTATCCACCTTCAAGGATGTTAATCCCTCCAGTACATCCTTTCTCACTATGCTTATAGTATCTAATATTTCACACTTCTCCTTTTTAACTAGAATGTTTGTATTATCCCTCTCCTTAGTGAAGACAGAGAAAAGTACTCATTTAGAACCCTGCCCACATCTTCAGCATCAGTGCACAAGTTACCATGTGCATCTCTGATAGGCCCTATCCTTTCCTTAGTTATTCTGTTGCTCTTAATGTATTTGTAAAACACCTCTGGGCTTCCTTTGATTTTACCTGCCAATATTTTTTCATATCCTCTCTTTGCTTTCCTAATTACCCTTTTTACTTCACTTCTGTACTTTCTATACTCCCCTAGGCTCTCTACAGTATTAAGTTTTTTGTGACTGTCATAAGCTTTCGTTTTTTGCTTTATCTTACCTTGTATGCTTCTAGATAACCAGAGGGCTCTAAATTTTGCAGTACTGCCCTTTTTCTTTGTGGGAACATGTCTAAACTGTGCCCGTAGAATCTCCCACTGGTCTGTCACTGATTTCCCTTTAAGTAGCTGTAACCAGTCCACTTTCGCCAGATCACCTCTCAACTTTGTAAAATTTGTCTTTCCCAAATTTAGAACTTTTACTCCCGTTGTATCTTTATCCTTTTCCATAATTATGCTAACAATAACTATATTATGGTCACTATCTCCAAAATGGTCACCGACTGCTATGGTCATCCACCTGCCCAGCATCATTTCCTAAGACTAAATCTAAAATTGCACCCCCTCTCATTGGGCTTGTTATGTGCTGGCTAAAAGAACTCTCTTGAATCCAGTTCAAGAATTTTGTGCCTTCTGTGTCTATTACACTGTTCGTATCCCAATTGTTGTTAGGGTAGTTGGAGTCCCCAACAATTGCTACCCTATTGTTTTTGCACTCAGAAATTTGCCCACATATTTGCTCTTCTATCCCTCTCTCATTATTTGGGGGTCTATGGTACACTCCTAGTAGTGTGGTTGCCCCCTTTTTATTTCTGAGCTCAACCCATATAGCCTTATTTGATGATTCATTTAGTATACCATCTCCCGGTTATTGATTCTTTAACCACTAATGTTAGTTATTTAATTTAATAATTAATTTAATTCTTAATCAAGAAACTTTTCTCCCTAAATCTTTTCTCAATTTCCCCCCAAAAGGTTTCTCCCACATTGCAGCAAAAAATAATTCCCTGAAACATATGGCATTCTTCATCCAGCCCTTATTCCCTTAAAATATATAGCATGTTGTACAAAAAAGGCTCAACATGTTCAGAAATAATCACAAACTTACCCATTTTTTCCAATTGTCCCACATGGCCTGATGGATCCCGAAAGCCTTGAAAACACTTCCAGTCTCAGTTCTATTAACCTCTTTCCAAGTCAATGATCTAAAGCACAGATCCTTTGTGTTTCCCTGTCCTGAATCCTTTCCTCCTCTTTCAGTGTAGTTTTGAGGGAGTGTTACATTTTCAGAAGCACTGTCCTTCTGACAAACCATGAGGGTGCCTCAGCTGGGCATCTCTGCCCCAGGTTAAATTGACCCTCTGTCATTGTGTGTACTTCATCCAGAACCACAGCTCCAACTGGTAATGGCATGTCCCAAGTTACCATGTGCCATGACACTCATCACTTGCTCAGCTGTACAGGGGGTGGGGGTGCAGGAGGAAGATTGTGCAATAGCGATAGAAGACTCAGTAGTTAGGGGAACAGACAGGCATTTCTGTGGCCCGTCTGCGGATGTGATTCCAGGATAGCATGTTACTTCCCTGGTGCCAGGGTCAGGGGGGGTCACTGAACATTCTGAGGGGGAGGGTGAGTAGCCAGAGGTCATGATTCATATTGGTACCAACAATAGAAGTAGAAAGAGGGATAAGGTCCTGCAGGCAGATTTTAGGGATTGAGGAAGGAGAGTAATAAACCGGACTTCAAAGTTATTAATCTCCGGACTGCTCCTGGTGCCACATGCCAGCAACTATAGAATTAGGAGGATAGAGCAAGTGAATGTGTGGCTGAAGAGATGATGCAGGAGTTAGGGCTTTAGTTTCCTGAGACAATGGGACCAGTTTTCAGGGAGGTGGATCTGTACAGGAACGACAGGTTGCACCTCAACAGAGCCGAGACAAATGTGCTTGCGGTGTGGTTTGCTAGTGCTGTTGGGAAAGGCTTGAACTAACTTAACAGGGGAATGGGAACCAGCATGTAGCATTAGAAAGGAAAAAATGATGCACAAAGGATTGGGAGATACAAATAATATTAGGGTAGGAAACAGTAAGGTCTTAATTGAGATCAGACTAAGGGTGGAATTTTCCATGCCCACTGGTTTCGGGCATCATGGCAGGCGCGAGTCAACAATATGCTGGGAAGGCCAAAAATCAGTTTCACACCATCGTGAAATGTGTTTGCAATCGTCCACTCCATCCATCAATGGCGGACCATGTTTCCCACCGCCGCACGTTGGGAACTTCATTGTAATACATTTGCATATCACTCTAAGCCCAGCTTACCGGAATCATCCCCCCACATTAAACTTACCACCCATATCTGGTGCAGAACACGTCTTAACAAGTATGATGTGCAGAAGTCGGGACTTACCGTCAGAGCCATGCTCACATCGTGAACATCCAAGTAGCAGAAGATGTTGGAGCCTGACAGTGACGGGACCCTGGAAGAACACGGAGATGGATTCTGATGGACACAGCTCCGCTCATGGAAGGTGGAAGGTCACCGTTGAGGATCTGCTTCGGGACGTCAGTGTCTTGGCCATGGTCTGCAAAGGATGATTGTCAAGGGGGTTGAGACGAAGGTGTAGGTTTGATTGGGAGAGGATGGTGTACCTGGGGGAGTGGGAGATGAAGGTCTAAATTTGATTGGGAGAGGAAGGTGTGTCATGGGGGGGAGGTGAGATTGGGAGGGAGAACAAAGGTGGTGAGGAGGTGAGGCCAAGAGTGGGGGAGCAAGGATGCTGGGAGGTGAGGTTAGGAGGGTAACGAACATGTGGGGGAATTAGGTTGGGAGGGAGAACTGAAGGTGTTGGGGGGGCGAGGTTGGTAGGGAAGCAAAGGTGTCTGGGGGTGTGAGGTTGGGAGGGGGGAACAAAGGTGTCGGGGGGACAGGATGGGAGGGGGGAATGAAGGTGTCGGCGTGGTGAAGCTGGGCGGGAGGAACAAAGGTGTCTGGGAGGGGTGCAGTTGGGAAGGAGGGACAAAACAGTCACGGGGGGTGAGGTTGTGGGGGGGAGTGTGGGGGAGGAGGGGCTAACAGGAGAGAATACAGCAACTGGGAAGGTAGGTGTAAGGTGGGAGGAAGGTGTAAGGGAAGGAGTTCAGAGGAGGGAAGAAGTTTGGAGGGCAAAAGGACTTCGGGTGGAGGAAGGAGTTCTGAGAGGAGCAGGACTTTGGGGAGAGGAAGGAGTTCTGAGGGGGATGGAGTCCAGGGGGAGGAAGGAGTCCAAGGGGGAGGAAGGAGTCCAGGGGCAGAAGGAGTCTGGAGGAGAGAAGAAGTAAAGGGGGAATGTACAGGTGAACGTGCAAAGGATGGGTTTGTGGAGTCGGTGACTGCCTCCTGGGGAGCAAAATAAAGGTGGGTGTGGTAGGAGAGAATGGCGAGAATAAGAGAGGGCAGAGTGAGCCAGTAGGGTGGGAGGGTGAGGGTGCAATGGTATCAGTAGAAGTGACAGCAAGGGCGGTTGGTGGGGACTCGGAGGCAGACACAGACCCTGGGGGTGGGAAGGAGGTTTGGTGGGGGGTGTGGGGGTCAATGTGGATGGGCGTGCGATTCTCAGAAAGATAGGGAACGTGCACATCTCCAAAAAAAAAGGGTTGTGGTTGGTAAGTCACGGTAGGAAGATGGAAGATGATGCCACAGTGATGGAGGAAAGGACATGGGTGACTGGAGGAGGGGAAAGGACGGGGAGCTAAAGGCAAATGTTACATGCACCATGCTTCTAAATCCAAAAGTGAAAGGAAACTTTTGTTGGGTGGGAACAGGTGCTGCATGGAGTGTGATCAGTGGAGATGCAGGTCAGCTCAGATGGTCAACTGAAAGTGAACCACAGCAGGCAGCATTGGAAATGCTCAGGACATTGAGATGAGTGTGGTGGAAGATGGATCCATGTTGTAGGAGAATATTTGCATGAGGCCCCGAAAGGCTCTGCTACACACACACCTCTCCCTCCAGAACCACTCGTGAGCCAGCTACGTGTAGCTGAACTGCTGGTGGAGGGATGATACAGTGGGAAGACTCACTAAGCCTGTCAAGAAGCTGAAAGACACCATTACACACTATTCAGTGAAACAGAATATATTTTCAGCTTATAAAGTGACAAAATGTGCTCACAGGTGCAACCAATTGTGATCAGAATTGTTTAAGCTTTTTAGGCTTAATATTCTTAGGTGCTGCCCTGACATTTGCAGGAAGGGTGGAGATAGCCCGTGCAATGATTGGCCTTGATGCCTCTGATGATTTCGGCGTGGGTCCTCTGGAGAGCCAAGGCTTGCTTTGGCTGTCCTCCTGTGGGCCAGCTGCTCCCTCTGGGGTGACAGTGGACGAGGTTGAAGGGGTCAGAGGCAAAGGGGGCTTGGGGGGAGAGGACTGCCTCTGATATTCCTGAGTGGATGACCCAGGGTGTCCAGATGGTGCCCCTCCTCCCTTTGGATGCCTGAGGGCCCCAGCCTGACTCCTTGAGGGGAAGGAGCTCCAGGAGGGACATCAAGATGCCCTGTTTCCCTCTCACATTGCCACTGTAGGAACTCACCCATGGCTACTGCGATGGAGTGCAGGTCTGTGCACATCTCCATATTCTGCTGGGCCAGGTCTCTATGGTGTCCGCCATCCACACCATGGAATCCTCTGTACACGCACATGTGGGCACCACTTCATCAGAGAGCAGGTGGACGCACTCCGCTGACTCACGTGCCACTCTGTTGAGGGCTTCCAACAGCTCTGCATGATGTTCCCCGCTTTCTGCTCACTCTCCACGATGAGTTAAAAGGACGAATCCAGAGGCTTGTCATCTTACTCAGACCTCACAGATGCCTCTTCCCCAGCAGTCCTCTGAGGGAGCTTGTCTGAACCTGCCTCCTCCTGCTGAGGACATGTGTCTGTGTGGTGACCACCAGATTGTGAACCCAAGCCTGCTCTAGATCTAGGTCCCACTGATGTGTGTGTCTCTGAGCTGGTGGAGGCTGTAAATAATTCGAGTAAATAATTCTTCCAGATGCTGTAAATGCTCTTCCCATGTCTGACTGAAAACAATCCACTTGGAGTTATGAAAACTGATATCTCCTTTGCTCTCTCCAACAACGGTACCCGCCAATATCTTTTTAGCAAATCAATCTTTGTGATAAATTTTGATTGTCCCACTCATTATCCAATTTTATTAGAGGAAAATCAATTTCAGGGTCCTGCACTTCTACCTCTTTCTCATCATCCACCATCACTAACACCTCTTTTTGTTCCTGTTCCCTGTCAAAGTACTTTTTAAGCATATTTATATGACACACCCTCTGCTTCTTTCTTCTATCTGGAGTATTTATTAAATAATTTACTTCACTCAATTTCTTTTCAATCCTGTAAGGCCCACTAAATCTTGCATTTAAGGAATCCCCCAGCACTGGTAACAAAACTAATACTTTTTCTCCGGAAACAAAACTGAGTATTTTTGCCTTCTTATCTGCTTTCACTTTCATCACTTGCTGTGATATCTTTAAATGTTCCCTAGCCAACTCACATGCTCTGTTCAATTTTTCCATGAATTTTGATAGGTAATCCAGAACAGTCGTTTCTGAATTTTGACCCACCAATTTCTCATGAATCAATTTCAATAATCCCTTTACCTCCTGACCATAAACTAGTTCAAAAGAGCTAAAACCAGTCGATGCATTAGGAGCATCTCTAATAGCAAATAACAAGAATGGAATTCCTGTATCCCAATCCTGTGCATAATGATGACAGTACGCTCTTATCATAGTTTTTAAAGTTTGATACCACCTTTCCAAATCTTCTTGTGGCTCTGGATGATAAACTGTTGACTTAAACTGTTTTATCCCCAAACTGCTTACTACTTCCTTAAACAGCTGTGACATGAAATTTGACCTCTGATCTGGTTGTATTTCTTTAGGTAAGCCACATTGTGTGAAAAATTTAATTAACTCCTCCACAATCTTCTTAGTTGTAATATTTCTTAAAGGTATAGCTTCAGGAAACCTAGTAGACACATCCATTATTGTCAATAAATACTGATTTCCACTTTTAGTCTTAGGGAGGCGTCCTCTACAATCAATCATGACCCTGGTAAAAGGTTCTTCAAATGCTGGTACTGGGATTAAAGGTGCCGGCTTAATCACTGCTTATGATTTTTCTGTTATTTGACATAAATGACTGGTTCTACAGAATTTGACTACATTCCTATGCAATTCTGGCCAAAAAAAACCTCTGTATCTTTTCCAGTGTTTTACTAATTCCTAAATGTGCCCCCCTTTAGAATTTCATGAGCAATCCTCAAAATCTCATTTCTATATCCTAATGGGATAACAATCTAATGCATCTCCCTCCACCATTTTCTCATTAAAATATCTCCTCGAAGATAATAACATACTGTTATGTTTGAGATGCGACTCTAAATTCAGGAATCAGACCACCAGTTCTCGAGGTTTTACATTAAACTAAATGAAACATTTTATTAATTTACACAGGTTAAAATATATACACATGGCTACAAATCACTACTATTATAACTTTTAACAAATTCACAAACTAATCTCCATTAAGGCAACAGCAACCCATAGACTTAACCAGACACCAGGCAAAGCATTTTCACCTTACGAATTCAAAATTAAGTTCTTTTCACTTTGGTTCCTGTGGAGACAGTTGGAGGCTTGCAGCTGCTTTTTAATCTCACATTGCCTCTGCTCTGCACACCTAAAACGATTGTCTTGTTATACCTACCACTGTCCATTGAATGTTAATCCTCATTGTATCAACAACCTCTGAACTCAACCTCTCTAACAATAAAAACCCTTTCATAGTATTAATTTTATTAGTAATATAAACATATGGCTTGGTATCTGCTAGGTAGGTATCATTTTTCACCCCAGTTCTTGAAATCTCTATTCAAAAAAAGCAAATGCTTTCTCTCGTATATATCACAACTAGTACACATCAAAGCACCCAAACTATCTGGTTTTAATCCAATTAAGACACAACCACAGACTAAATCTCTATTTTAAAAAATATATATTTTCCAATAATATTATAAATATTATTAGCTTCATGACAGACTTACCCTGGCGGAATGGATGAGACCACTCATTCTCTTTCTGCACTGGGTAGCTGTCCTCTTTTGCAGAGCATTGGCACTGACCTGTTGCTGTTGCTACTGCCTCCCATGCTGTATTTGTCACCTTGTTTGCTGGCCTTCACCCAGAGCGGATGTAGAGGACATCATGGCAGGCCTCCATGGCATCCAAAAGGCATTCCAGGGACTGAATCGAGATGCTGCAATCCTCATGCCTTTCGGGGCCATGTCTTCTGTACAGCAGTCCTGGGCTGGAAGCAGTGAGAGGTGTGTGCATGGCTGCATTTTAAATATGGTGCCCAGTTTAAGGAAGCGGCGAGTTGACGGCATGACAGGCAAATGAAAGGCCGCCTGCCAGTAACCTAGCATGTTTCCTGGGAATGCATGATTAATGAGGCAGGACTGGGACATTACAGAGTGAAAGCATTATTTTTCCCACCCGCTACCACACTTAATGCAAATCTGGGACGATTCTGCCCCAAGGGAAATACAATCAGAGCTAATTCAGGGTTATACTACATAATGTAAGTGCACGAAGTGTGGTAAATAACGTTGGTGAGTTGCAGGTGCAAATAGCCATAGGGGAATATGATGGTATAGTGATAAAGGAGATCTGGCTCAAAAAAGGGCAGGACTGAATACTAAATAATCCTGCATATTGGGTGTTCATGAATGATAGGAAAGGAAAGAAAGGAGGAAGGATGGCAGTATTAGTTAAGAAGAATATTTCAGTGCTGGAGAGAGCAAGGATGGCCCGGGGAATCATGGGCAGAATCTATTTAGTTAGAGTTGGGAATTTTATGCATTTTATACATTATATATTGGAACAAATATAGAGGATATAGAGGAACAAATTTGCAGGAAAATTACAGAGAGGTGCAAGAACCATACAGTAGTATGATTCAGTTATTATTATATAGACTTGAATAATAATAGTGAAAAGGGCCGAAGGGAAAAGAGTTTCTGATGTGTATTCATTAGAATTTTCTTGATCATTACTTTTCTAGTCCAACAAGGAAGGAGGCATTGCTGTTACTGGTTCTGGGGAATGAGATGGGTCAAGTGTCAGTAGGGGAATTGTGGTCACGGTATCCCAAGGTCTTTATTAGCTATAGAAAAGGACAAGAAACAATCTAGAGCAAAAATATTTAATTGGAGGAGGGCCAATTCCAGTGAGTTGAAAACAGATCTGTCCTGGGTAAATTGACTGTCTGGCAAAACTTTAATGGAACAATGGGCTGCTTTAAAGAGGAGATGGCTCGGGTACGGTTTACGTAGCCTCCCATAAGGGGGAATGGGAGGGTAACCTGGTTTTTCCCACCCGCTACCACACTTAATGCAAATCTGGGATGATTCTGCCCCTCCAGTCTGTTTCCTATTACTCAGCCAACTTCATGTCCATGTTGCCACTGTCCTTTTATTTCATGGGCTTCAGCTTTGGTCACAATTCTCTTCTCTGACATTTTATCAAAACACCTTTTGGAACAGCACTGTGGGTGTATCTACATATGGAATTCTCTTCCCCAGAAAGCAGTGGAGGCTGAATCATTGAATTCACTCAGTGCAGAGTTAGACAGATTTTTGACAGACAAGGGAGTCAAGGATTATGGGAGGCAGACAACAAAGTGGAGTTGAGACACAATCAGCTCAGTGATGATCTTCTTGAGTGGCAGAGCAAACTCAAAGGGCTCAAAGGCCTATTTCTGCTTCTTAGTCCAATGTTCCTATGTCCTATATTCCTACCACGTCAACTACATTACCTTCATAAACCTTCTCTGTTCCCTTATCAAAAAACTTTGATCAAGTTAGTTAAACAGTACTCATTATTGTGTGTGCTGCCCAAAGGCAGATCCGTGGCTAATTATCTGCTGATGCTTTATCTTGAGCTGTTTTCTTGGCAGTATTTTGTCAGTGGTGGTTTGCCATTGGCTTCCACTCTCAGAGGCAGGATGAGGAGGCAGGTCTTCCAGGAGGCTAGAACTTGCAGCATGGCGAGTGAGATAGAGAGTAAGTGGAGAATAAGTAGGATGTCAGGTGGATAATACAAGTGAGAACAAGGCTGAATATAGAAAGTTCAGAGAGGAAGTGAGAAAGGAAATAGAGAGAGTATGAGAAAATACCAGCAGATAACATGGAGGAATCCAAAAGCCTTCTATAGGCATTTAAACAGTAAAAGGATAATAGGTGGAGAAGAGGGGCCAATTGGTTTAACCTTGAATGTGGGGAAGCTTTTAGAAACGATAATCTGGGACAAAATTACTAGTCACTTGCATTTAAGGGACCGTTTAGCTCAGTTGGCTAGTGTGTGGTCCAAAATAATGACAACAGCATGGGTCTGATTCCTGTTCCAGCTGAGGTAAACTTAAGACCTGCCTCCTCATCCTGCCCCTGAGAGTGGAAGCCAATGGCAAACCACCACTGACAAAATACTGCCAAGAAAACAGCTCAAGATAAAGCATCAGCAGATAATTAGCCACGGATCTGCCTTTGGGCAGCACACACAATAATGAGTACTGTTTAACTAACTTGATCAAAGTTTTTTGATAAGGGAACAGAGAAGGTTTATGAAGGTAATGTAGTTGATGTGGTAGGAACATAGGACATAGGAACATTGGACTAAGAAGCAGAAGTAGGCCTTTGAGCCCTTTGAGTTTGCTCTGCCACTCAAGAAGATCATCACTGAGCTGATTGTGTCTCAACTCCACTTTGTTGTCTGCCTCCCATAATCCTTGACTCCCTTGTCTATCAAAAATCTGTCTAACTCTGCACTGAGTGAATTCAATGATTCAGCCTCCACTGCTTTCTGGGGAAAAGAATTCCACATGTAGATACACCCACAGTGCTGTTCCAAAAGGTGTTTTGATAAAATGCCAGAGAAGAGAATTGTGAGCAAAGTTGAAGCCCATGAAATAAAAGGACAATGGCAACATGGACATGAAGTTGGCTGAGTAACAGGAAACAGACTGGAGGAAGCTATACTGTGGGGATCCCTAGGAGTCAGTATTAGAATCACTGCTTTTATTAATCTATATTAATGGCTTAGAATATGGGGTGCAGTGCATAATCTTAAAATTTGCAGGTGACACAAAACTTGGAAGGATTGTGAACTGTGAGGAGGATAGTGATAGACTTCATAAGGACATTAGCAGGATGGTGGAATGGGCAAACATGTGGCAGATGAAATTTAATGCTGAGAAGTGAGGTGATGTATTTTGGTAGGAAAAGGAGAAACAATACAAACTAAAGGCACAATTCTAAATTTTGTGCAGGGCCTGGACAAATATGCAAAAATCATTGAAAGTGGCAGGGTAGGTTGAGAAAGTGATTATATTTTTTTACCAGTTCATTGGCTTTATAAGTAGAGGTATGTACAAAAGTAAGAAAATTATGATGATCCTTTAAAAAAAACACTGGTTCAACCTCAACTGGACTACTGTGTCCAATTCTGGGCACCGTACTTTAAGAAGCAGATGAAGGCTTTAAAGAGGGTGCTGAAAAGATTTACGAGAATAGTTCCAGGGATGAAGGACATCAGTTACACAGATAGGTTAGAGAAGCTGAAGTTGTTTTCCTTAGAACAGTGAAGGTTGAGAGAAAATTTCAAAATCATGAGAGGTCTACACAGACTAAAGGGAAACTGGTCCCACTGGCAGAAAGGTCAAGAACCAAATGACACAGATTTAAGGTGACTGGCAAAAGAACTCAGGACAACTTGAGGAAAACTTTTTAGGCAGCAACTGGTTATGATCTAGAATGCGCTGGCTGAGAGTGTGGAGGAGGCAGATTTAATCATGGCTTTCAAAAGAGAATTGGATAAGCACCTGAAGGGAAAAATTTGCATGGTTACATGGAAAAAGCAGTGGAGTGGGATGAACTGAGTTGCTCTTACAGAGACTCGAAGGGCCAAATGGCATCCTTCTGTGCTGTAACCATCCTATGATTCAACATACAGATGAGAGAGAAGCTTGAGACCAGAGTTGGCAGGTCTACAGATAGAGTAGTGTTGAGAATCTAGTGTCCGAGGCTAGGCACCCTGGTGAAAAATTGCTATCTATGGTGCATTTAAACAGATGGAACATCAAGATCTGTTAGCCTGCAGTTTCCTAACCAGAGCACCTTTGGGATTGCTGAATTGTGGAATTAACCCCAATAAGCCAAGGCTTTGCCTGTCTGTTTTGTTGATTCAGAAGAATACTTAAGATTCCATGGCATTACTCAAAAGAGATCAGGGAGCCCAGTGTCTTGGTCAGCATCACTCCCTCAATTAATGATTAACCATTTTTAAAAAAATTCTTTCACGGGATGTGGACTTCACTGGTTGAGCCAGCATTTATTGCCCATCCGTGATTGCCCTTGAGAGGGTGGTGGTGAGCCGTCTTTTTGAACTGCTGCAGTCCATGTGATATAGGTAGACCCACATTACTGTTAGGTAGGGAGTTCCAGTATTTTCGCCCAGAGACAGTGAAGGAACTGTGATATATTTCCAATTCAGGATGGTGTGTGCCTTGGAGGGGACTTGCAGATGGTACTGTTCATGTGCTGCCCTTATTCTTCTAGGTGGTAGGGGTCATAGGTTTATAAGGTGCTGTCAAAGGAGGCTTGGTGATTAACAAAAAATCGATTAACTTTCCATTTCTGCCATTGCTTTTTGTGGAATTTTACTGTGCAAAATGGTTGTCATGTTTGTTAATAAATTGTACTTGAAGTGTTTTGGGACTTTTTTGAGAGATGCAATATAAATAGAGGTCTTCCTTTCACAGCTTGACCGGCTGAGCCTTGACTTCAGCAGTGCATGAAAGAAAATGCATGAGTGCAGATGTACTTTTCTCTCTTGTTCTTCTGTAACTAAATAACACACCAACAACTTGTCATCTCTGCTCTGTCCACATGATAGGCTTTGCACGTGTTCAGCAGTAAATCCCTACTCCACAGGATATTCCACTGCTTTGCACCCAGGATATGCATATTTCCCAGATACAAAGCACAACAGAAAGGTAACGGAGATGCATTGTAGAATCATAGAATAGTACAACACAGAAGGGCATGCTTTATGTCTACTTTTAGTGGAACAGTGGGCAGTGACCTGTTGCCTCAAACAGAAGGCAAAGCAAGTGTAAATGAGGCTGGATTGGGACATCATAAAACCTTCTGCATCATTTCGCTGGATGCCTGCCTGGCAGAGGCTCAAACCCACTAAAAGTGAACATCAGATGTTGCTGGGCACTCCCTCAGAAAGAAAGGAAGAATACATTTATATAGCATCTTTCAAGACCTCAGGTTGTTTGAGAATGCTTTACAGTCAATTAATTACTTTTGAAGTGTAGTCACTGTTGTAACATAGGAACACAAGGCAGTGAATTTGTGCAGAGCGAGCCATCTGCCCCCAATCCTATAATACGCTGCCCAAGGCAGTGAATTTGTGCACAGTAAGATCAAACAAACAGCAGTGAGATAATTTATCAAGTTTAGTGACTTTGAAAAAGAAAGCCTTGCATTTATATAGCACTTTTCATGACCAATGGATATCTCAAAGCGCTCCACATCCAATGAATTACTTTTGAAGTGCAGTTACTGTTGAATGAAAAGTGGAAACCAATTTGCACACAGCAAACTCCCACAAACAGCAATGTGATAATAACCAGATAATTTGTTTTTTGTGATGTTGATTAAGGGATAAATATTCACCAGGACACTGGGCATAACTCCCTGCTCTTCTTTGAAATAATGCCATAGGATTTTTTACATCCACCCAAGCAGACAGTTGGGGTCTCAGTTTAACATCTTATCCGAAAGATGGCACCTCCAACAGTGCTGCACTCCCTCAGTACTGCATTGGAGTGTCAGCCTTGACTTTTGTGCTCAAGCCCTGGAGTGGAACTTGAACCCAGAACCTTATGCTTCCAACTGAGCCACGGCAGATACTTTAGTTGGTTGAGCAATGTTTTGATCAGGGCACTACTGGGAAAACTCACTTGTTCTTTGAAAGATTGCCATGGGATTCTGTGTCTTTGACATTCATCTGACAGAGCTGTGGGGGTCTTATAGTGGAACACTCCCTCAATATTGCACTGTGGTGTCAGACCAGATTTCCAGAGGTTGAATTTTTCTTGTATTCCAAAAACATCCAACCAGTACTCTAGCTGCAGTCTAGCTAGTGTTTTTATAGAGTTCTAGCATAGCCTTCCTGCTCTTATACTCAAGGCTTTAACCAATAAAGGAAAGTATCCCTTATATAATAAAAGCAAAATACTACAGATGCTGGAAATCTGAAATAAACACTGAAAATGCTGGAAAAACACAGCAGGTCTGGCAGCATGAAACAGAGTTAACGGTTCAAGTCCAGTATGTCTCTTCTTCTGAAGTCATCTTGGCTACCTTATCTACCAGTCCTGGTGCCTTCAGAGATCTCTAGACATACACTCTGAGCTATCTCTGTTCTTCTACATTGCTCAGAATCCTACCAGTTATTCTGTATTCCTTTGCCTGGTTTGACCCACTTAAATGTATTACTACACACTTCTCCGGATTGACTTCCATTTTTTTCTATCCACCTGACCAGTTTACTGATATCTTCTTCACTATCAAACACCTTTAAAGGATAAAGGTGGCTCCATCCTCTGCTCTATTCGCCAGGACACCTGCAGCTTCTTTGCTCTCGAGCTGGGACCTCTTGGCGTCGCCATGGCAACCCTCCCCTCCCCGGGAATTCTGGGAGGGCTGATGGCGAGCGCTGATTGGCTGCGCCTCTGAGGGCGGGGCTTCTGTCATGGCGGCTTCCAGAGTGGGGCTGTTGTCGGCGCGGCTTCGAGCCGTAGGGCCCAGGTAAGGAGTTGCTCGAGGAGGAGACAGGGAAATCTCGGTTAGATGCGGTGCAAGAGACAGACTTGTGGCTGTCGGGTTCGGTACCGGGGGAGAGGGAGTGGGTTAGGCTGCGCTCAGACACTTCACCCGTCCTGTCCTGTCAGCTTGAAGCAACCGTGCTGGGGCTTCCACCTTGCGGCTTTATTGCTAAAATAAACATTCAAGCAAACCGTGTGTGATCGGTCACTTCTCAGGACAGTAGTTGCCCCGGGTTTACATTAAGTGCAGGCTTAGAAAGCACTCTTGGTAAATCGAAGTGATTTTCATGAGCTGAAGGCCCTTGCACCCCCTGGTTGTACCACAAGTTGTAAAGAAGAAACACTCGTATTTCTTTCGGACGTCCTTAGGAGACCTCGGCACTTTACAGCCACTTTTGGAAGTGTTGTATTGCAATGTAGAAAATGCAGGGCAAAGTTCCATAAACAGCAATAAGGTACAAATCATAACTAATTTTAGCATAAAAGCAAAATGCTGCGGAGCTGGAGATCTGAAACAAAAACAGAAAATGCTGTAAAAACTCAACCATGTCTGACGGCATCTGTGGAGAGAGAAAAACTGTTGACGTTTCGAGTCTGTGTGACCCTTCAGAGCTAAAAAGTAGAAATGTGATGAAATTCATACTGTTTAAGGGGGAGGGGAGGGGGGTGGAGCAGGTGAAGGATCGAAAGTGGGATAAGAGGGGAATATAAAAGGATAAAACAATGAATAAATGAATAAAAGTTAATTATAAATAAATGGATAAAAAATAAAAATGGATATTGAAAAAAGGGGTTAAAAATGGGTGAAGATAGAGGAAAGAGTTCATGGTCTGAAGTTGTTGAACTCAATGTTAAGTCTGGAAGGCTGCAAAGTGCCTAATCCGAAGATGAGATGCTGTTCCTCTGGTTTGCGTTGGGATTCACTAGAACTTTGCAGCAGGCCAAGGACAGGCATGAGAGCAAGGTGGTGTGTTGAGATGGAAAGCAACAGGAAGGTCTGGGTCATGCTTGCGGACAGACAGAAGGTGTTCTGCAAAGTGGTCACCCAGAGTGCATTTGGTGGCTCCAATGTAGAGGAGATCGCATTGGGAGCAGCGAATGCAGTAGACCAAATTTAAGGAGGTGCAAGTGAAGGACCGCTTCACCAGAAAAGAGTGTTTGGGCCATTGGACGGTGAGGAGGTAAAGGGGCAGGCATTGCACCTTCTGTGATTGCATGGGAAGGTTCCGTGGGAAGGGGATCAGGTGTTGAGGGTGATAGAGGAGTGGACCAGGATTTTAGTGGTGTTGATTGAGGGATAAATATTGACTTGGACATAGGGAGAGCTCCTGTGCTGCTCTTTGAAATAGCGTCATGGGGTATATACACCCACCTAAGAGCAGATAGGGTCTCAGTTTAACATCTTGTCCCCCTTTACTGCACTGGGAGTGTTGGCCTGCATTATGTGCTCAAGTCACTGGAATGGTCTCAGATACACAACCTTGTGACTTGAATGAGTGTACTATTGGTGGTCGTGGCTTTTAAACCATCGCAAGCTTCAGTCCCTTCTCTTTTTGATTTAAGTTTGAAGGTGATACAAAAAAGGGCTGTGTGTTTGATAGGAAAATATCTGTAGACTCCAGGAAGATATCAGTGGACTGGTCAGGTGGACAGAAAAAATGGAATTCAATCTGGAGAAGTGTGAAGTGATGCATTTGGGGAAGACAAACAAAACAAGGGAATACACAACAAGTGGTAGGATTCTGAACAGTATAGAGGAATAGAGAGACCTTGAAGCATATGGCCACAGATCCCTGAAAGCAGCAGAATTGGTAGATAAGGTGGCCAGGAAGGTATAAGGGAAACTTTCCTTTATCACTAAGGCCTTGAACGTAAGATCAGGAAGGTTGTGCTCGAGCTCTATAAAAACCAGTTAGACTGCAGCTGGAATACTGCCTGGAGTTCTGGGCACTATTACAGGAAGGATGTGATTGTACTAGAGAATACAGAAGAGATTTATGCGAATGTTGCCAGGAACGGAGCATTTTAGCCATGAAGAAAGATTGAGGTTATTTTCTTTGGAACAGAGGAGGCTGAGGGGATATTTAATTGAGGTGTATAAAATTGAGGGGTCTAAATAGAGTGGGAAAGAGGTATTTATGTTAGGTCAAGAACCAGAAGGTATAGATTTAAACTAATTTGTGGAAGGATTGGGTTCTCTATTTCTTTAAAATTTTGGTTCCCTTGGGTGCTGAGAATCTGGAGTGTCCTACTTGAAAGGGTGTTAGGGGCAGAAATCACCCCCCACCCCCCATTGCGTTTTAAAAAAACACTTGGATATGCACGCAAGATGGCGTAAACTGCAGGACTACTGACCAAGAGCTTGAAATTAGGATTAGTCTTGATGGCTCTTTTTTGATTGACATTGACAGATTGGGCTGAAT
Source organism: Carcharodon carcharias (assembly GCF_017639515.1). Taxonomy (NCBI): domain Eukaryota; kingdom Metazoa; phylum Chordata; class Chondrichthyes; order Lamniformes; family Lamnidae; genus Carcharodon; species Carcharodon carcharias. The sequence goes on from NC_054479.1 coordinate 60,863,886, forward strand.
GGCCGCCTCCTATGCCCTCCATCCTGGTTTGCCACATTACGTCCAGGTTGTATTTTTTGACAGAAGTTGGCATGGTTTTGTTTCTTGACATATCAACGCCCTCATTCCTTGAATGCATTTGGGAAAAACATTTTTCAAGCTTGTTACTTCCACCCTCCCTTGGGGCCTTCAATTAAAACAAGAAGAACACAACGTTTTAAACTGTCACTGTCTTCATGAATTGTCAAGTATATAAATCACTCAGTTCTTATTTATAAAACTTGTTTGCAGACTTCAGTGCTGTTCAAATTTGTTCAAATGAGGGAATAAAGACCAAGCTTGGTTTTTGTTACTTAATTTTTTTTCTTTTTATTAAAACACAGGTCAGTTCTGTAATACTCTAGCTTAGAGATTTCAGGCAACCTTTTATTAGAACTTAGAAATATTTAAAAAGCAGAATGCTGCAGATGCTGGAAATCTGAAACAAAAACAGAAAATGCTGGAAAAACTCAGGTCAGGCAGCATCTGTGGAGAGGGAAACAGTTAACATTTCAGTTCTGCTGAAAGGTCATCGACCAGAAATGTTAACTCTGTTTTTCTTTTCACAGATGCTGCCTGACCTGCTAATTATTTTCCAGCATTTTCTGTTTGTATTTCTGATTTCCAACATCCACAGTATTCTGCTTTTTTTTACAGTTTGATTCACTGCCACTTCTCTTCCAGGAAAGCCTATCTTAAAGAAGTTATGCTCTTCTCTCTGTGATTTCTGTTGTTTCTTTTACCCAGTTCATCTTCATTGCTTTCTATTTCCCATTCTGTATTTAGTTAGAAATAAAAACAAAAATACCTGGAAAACTCAGGTCTGACAGCATCTGCAGAGAGGAATACAGTTAACGTTTCGAGTCCACATGACTCTTCATCAGAACTAAGGAAAAATAGAAATGAGGTGGAATATAAGCTGGTTGAGGGGGTGGGGGGGAGGGTGGGACAGGTGAAGCAGTTAGAAATAGTTGATCTGATTTTTTTCCCCACAGTTTAATGAAGCTCTGCACCTTAATTAATATTGAAATGTTAATCAAGCTATGATTCATATACTTGTCAACTAATTAAAATGGTGACAGTTTAAAATGTTATGCTCTTGTTCTGACTGAAGGCCCTAAGGGAGATGGGAGCAAATAGCTTGAAGAAATGTGTTTTTTAAATTGCATTCAAGGGAGTGAGGGTGTGCTAAAATTGCATTCTTTTCAAAAGGAAGACCAATTTCTCCTTTGTACTCTCGCTATGATTGTGGTAACTGTTCTAATGCAACTTATGGTGAGTATCAGCAATCTTCCATTAGAACTGGAGTAGACCATTTAGACTATTAGCCTATTCCTGCATTCAACCAAATCATAAGGAGAGGTTGCATTAACTTGCCTTGTCCACCCTTGTGTTTAAAAGACTGACCTGATTAAGATGTTTAAAATGATAAAGGTAGATACAGAGAGGCTATTTTCCCTGGTCTGGGAATCCAGAGCAAGGGGCCACAGTGTTAAAATTAGATCCAGGCCATTTAGGACTGAAATCAGGAAGCACTTTTTCACTTAAGGGTAGTGCAAGTCTGGGACTCTCCAAAAAATTGTAGGTGTTGGGTCAATTGGACTTTTAAGATTGAGATCGATAGATTTTTGTAAGGTCATCAAGTAACTTCTCTCTCTCATGCCATGATTTCGCCCCCCCGCCCCCATCCTGGCCCTAAACCTGCATTTGTCTCTAGTTTCTCTATCTCTCCTCATGCCCTCCCCAAGCTGCCCATGAGAGACACCACCTTTTAGCTTTCAACTCTATTCTTGCTAAATTCAGTTGACCACCCGCCAAGTCACCTGTCATATCCTGATTTGGAAAGTTATCAACATTCCTTCATTGCTGAGTCAAATTTCTGGAACTCCCTTCCTAATAGCACTATGGAAGTTCACTGTGTGAACTGCAACAGCTCAAGAAAGCAGCTTACCACCACCTTCTCAAGGGCAAATAGGGATGGGCAACAAATGTTGATGTTACCAGTGATACCCATATCCTGTGTATGGATAAGTTTTACAAAAAACCAATAAAATAAATGCTGCTGAGATCCCCATCCGTGCTATTGTCACCTCCAGATCGACTATTCCAATGCTTTCCTGGTTGCACTGTTCCACCCTCCATAAACTTAAAACAAAAACAGAATTACCTGGAAAAACTCAGCGGGTCTGGCCACATCGGCGGAGAAGAAAAGAGTTGACGTTTCGAGTCCTCATGACCCTTCGACAGAACTAGGTGAATCCCAGGAAGGGTTGAAATATAAGGTGGTGGTGGTGGTGGTGGTGGTGGTGGTGGTGGTGGTGGTGGTGGTGGTGGTGGTGGTGGTGGGGGGGGGGGGGGGGGGGGGGGGGGGGGGGGGGGTGGGGGGGGGGGGGGGGGGGGGGGGGGGGGGGGGGGGGGGGGCGGGGGGGGGGGGGGTGGGGGGGGGCGGGGGGGGGGGGGGGGGGCGGGGGGGGCGGGGGGGGGGGCGGGGGGGGGGCGGCGGTGCGGGGGGGGGGGGGGGGGGGGGGCGGGGGGGGGCGGTGGGGGGGGGGGGGGGGGGGGGGGGGGGGGGGGGGGGGGGGGGGGGGGGGGGGGGGGGGGGGGGGGGGGGGGGGGGGGGGGGGGGGGGGGGGGCGGGGGGGGGGGGGGGGGGGCGGGGGGGGGCGGTGGGGGGGGCGGGGGGGTGGTGGTGGTGGGGTGAAGTGGAGGGGGGCGGTGTGGTTGTAGGCAAAAGCAGTGATAGAAGCACATCATCAGAGGAGTCCGCTACATTACATTGGAGAGACCCAACGTAAACTGGGCAACCGCTTTGCAGAACAACTGCGGTCTGTCCGCAAGAATGACCCAAACCTCCCTGTCGCTTACCATTTCAACACTCCACCCTGTTCTTTTGCCCACATGTCTGTCCTTGGCTTGCTGCATTGTTCCAGTGAAGCCCAACGCAAACTGGAGGAACAGCACCTCATCTTCCGACTAGGCACTTTACAGCCTTCTGGACTGAATATTGAATTCAACAACTTTAGGTCTTGAGCTCCCCTTCTGTTTCTTCCCCCTTCCTTTTGTTTTTTCCAATGAATTATATAGATTTTTATTTTTCCCTCCTATTTCCATTATTTTAAAATATCTTAAAATCTTTTATGCTCCCCCCACCCCCACTAGAGCTATACCTGGAGTGCCCTACTTAATTAGCACATTCGTTTAGATAATATCACCAACTTCGACACCCATGTGTTCTTTTGTTCTGCCGTCTGTGACATCTTTTGATGATGTGCTTCTATCACTGCTTTTGCCTACAACCACACCACCCCCCTCCACTTCTCTCCACCTCCCCCCCCCCCACCCCAACACCACCACCACCCGCCACCACCTTAAACCAGCTTATATTTCAATCCTTCCTGGGATTCACCTCGTTCTGTCGAAGGGTCATGAGGACTCGAAACGTCAACTCGTTTCTTCTCCGCCGATGCTGCCAGACCTGCTGAGTTTTTCCAGGTAATTCTGTTTTTGTTTTGGATTTCCAGCATCCGCAGTTTTTTGTTATTATCTCCATAAACTTAAGTTTGTCTAAACCTCTTCCTTTATAACCTGCATCGAGGTCCTCTCACTGCTATGCTTGCCCATCCAACTTGCCTTCCTGGCCTCATTAATTCTCTTGTTCAAATTCCTCCATGCCCCTCCATATCTCAGTTACTTCCTCCAGCCTTAACTCTGGCCTTGTGTCCATGTCCCACTTTGTTCACCCGAGCATTGGCAGCTGTGCTTAAGCTCTTAAATTCCATCCTTAAATCTCTTCGTCCCTCCACTTGTCCTCATCCTTTGAGACCCTCTTAAAACCTACCACTGACCAAACTTTTAGTTACCCCACCTAATGTTTCCTCCTTTAGCTTGCTGTCAAATTTTGTCTGATTACACTCTTTGAAGTACCTCATTGTTGTAAAGATGGGAGGAGGCTCAAACACTGGTCTGAGTAACCTGTTTCTGTGACGTATATCCTATACAATGTTTTGTGCTCGTCCTATTTATATGTGGACAACAAAGATTTTGAAGAGTTATTCTGCTGAATCAAATTGAGTTCTGTTACAATGAAAATAATAACATTGACCCTGCAAGCTGTTGTAATGATGTAATAACCCTCAGAGAAAGAATCCTACCCTCCCCTGGCCTACATGTGACTCCAGCCTCACGTTATGTGGTTAGCTCTTCAAAGCTCTTCAATTTGCATAAAATGTTGAATAATCCAGTAGTTTAAGTGCCGTTAACAAGGATGGGTTGCACATTCTTCTGGCTTAAAAATCCCTGTGTTCCCTCTCTTTCCCCCCTACCAACGCTGCCTCCAGTAATGTTTTACTGTGCTTTTGTGTTAAGGTATTAAGTATCTAAGTTCTGCATTCAGTGAAGTCCACTGCCCTGGCGTGCAGTCAGCTGGTTTACTTTAAGGCTAAGGTGCTGCTGTTGGTAGCCTAGAATAAGAGGCGAGGTTTAGACCATAAGATGTAGAGGAGAGTGTGAGAGGAGGACCCTGGGACAGGCAGTCAGCAGCACCTAGAGGATCTAGAATCTAGTCTGTACCCAAGTAGGAGTAAGGGTGAAATAAAAGCAAAGGTCCGTATTCTATTGAGTTAAGATAAGTCTGGGGAGCTCAGTCCCGTGATTTGCACATCCCATGATTTGCACATCCTGTGCTATGTGGGAAATCCTAGCACGTTTCAGGACGTGGTCACCCCACAGCTTAAGCGAGGGAATGGGTGACTGCCAGATAGAAGATGACCAGAGAGGTAGCGAGGGAATCCTCCGAGTGCATCTTGCTTGCAAACCATTTTTCGGCCTTGGAAAATGGTGAAAGTGTTTTTGGTGTAGTGAATGATGATGTATGTTTATATCCTACTAACTGAATTGATAACCTGCAGGCTGATGTGTGTTTTATGACATTTAAACCTGGTATGCAACCACATAGCTGTCCTGATTCCTTTCCCTCTTCCTTTTCTGCTGCATGTTAGTTTGAAGTTTCCCATTTGTTCAGTAGTAGTATCTGCACCTTCCAGAGGGCTAGGAAGCTGGATGGCATTAAAGGTCTGTCTCATCTGCTGACTAGGGTGTAGTGGTGTAATGATAATGTTACATGACTTGTAATCCAGGGAATGAGAATTCAAATCCCAGTTTGATAACTTAAATTCAATTTCCTTTTTAAATCTGGAAATAAAAAGCTAGTACCAGTAAAAGTAGCTATGAAGATGTTGGATTGTCATTAAAATCCAAATGGTTCAACATGTCATACAAGCTATGAATTAGGTGCAGGAGTAGGCCATTTGGTTCCTCGAGCCTGCTCAGCCATTCAATAAGATCATGGCTGATCTGATTGTGGACTCAACTCCACTTTCCTGCATACTCCCGATTCCCTTTGACTCCCTTGTTAGTTAATAATCTACCTCAAAAATATTCAATGGACCTGCTTCCACCTCTCTCTGGTTAAAAGAGTTCCAGAGACTCACGACCCTCTGAGAAAATTTCTCCTTATCTCCCCCTTATCTTTAAACTGTGTGCCCTGGTTCTAGACTCTCCCACAAGGGGAAACATCCTTTCAGCATCAACCCTGTCAAGCTCCCTCAGGGCATTATATTTTTCAATAAGATCACCTCTCATTCTCCAATGGATTCAGGCTCAATTTGTCCAACCTTTCCTCATAAGATAACCCCTTCATTCCAGGAATCAGTGGTGAACCTTCTCTAAACTGCTTCGAATGCAAATATGTCTGTCCTTAAGTAAGGAGACCAAAACGTACACAGCATTCTAGATGTGGTCTCACCAATGACCTGTATAACTGTAGCAAAACATCTCTACTTTTACACTCCATTCCCCTTGCAATAAATGACATCCTATTTGCCTTCCTTATCATTTGCTGCACCTGCATACCAACTTTTTGAGATTCATGCACCAGGACAGCCAGATCCCTGTGCACCTCAGAGTTCTGCAATCTCTCTCCATTTAAATAATTTGTTGTTTTTCTATTCTTCCTGCCAAAGTGGACAAGTTCACATTTTCCTACATTATACTCCATCTGCCAAATCTTTGCCACTCATTTAACCTATCTATATCTCTTTCCAGACTCCTTATGTCCTCTTCACACATGCTCCTACCTCTCTTTGTGATCAGCAAATTTAGCAACCTTACATTTGGTCCCTTCATCCAAGTCATTGATGTAGATTGTAAATAGTTGAGGCCCCAGCACTGTTCCCTGTGACACTCCCCTTGTCACATCTTGCCAACCTGAAAATGGTTCCGCTATTTATGAATGGTTGTAGAGATAAGCCGGGGAACTACAGGCGTGAGTCTCACATCAGTGGTAGGGAAACTCTTGGAGAAAATTCTGAAGGAGAGAATCTATCTCCACTTGGAGAGGCAAGGTTTGATCAGGGATAGTTAGCATGGCTTTGTCAGAGGGAGGTCATGCCTAACAAATTTGATTGAATTTTTGAGGAGGTGACCAGGTGTATAGATGAGGGTAGTGCAGTTGATGTAGTTTACATGGATTTCAGCAAAGCCTTTGACAAGGTCCCACATGGAAGACTTATAAAGAAGGCAAATGCACATGGGATACAGGGTAATTTGATAGGGTGGATTCAAAATTGGCTTAATTGCTGGAGACAGAGGGTGATGACAGAAGGAAGCTTTAGTGACTGGAAACCAGTGTCCAATGGCGTACCACAGGGATCTGTTCTGGGTCCCCTATTATTCGTCATTTATATAAACGACATAGATGAGTATGTGGGGGGTAGGATTAGTAAGTTTGTGGATGACACAAAGATTGGCCGGGTGGTTAACAGTAAGGTTGAGTGTCTTGGGCTACAGGAAGATATAGACAGGATGGTCAAATGGGCAGATAAGTGGCAGATGGAATTTAACCCTGAACAGTGTGAGGTGATACACTTTGGAAGGAGTAATTTGACAAGGAAGTATTCAATGAACAGCATGACACTAGGAAGTTCTGAGGAACAAAGGGACCTTGGCGTGTGTGTCCATAGACCTCTGAAGGCGGAGGGGCATGTTAGTGGTGTGGTGAAAAAGGCATATGGGACACTTGCCTTTCTCAATCGAGGCATAGATTACAAAAGTAGGGAGGTCATGTTGGAGTTGTATAGAACCTTGGTGAGGCCACAGTTGAAATACTGTTGTGCAGTTCTGGTCACCACATCTTAGGAAGGATGTGATTGTATTGGAGGGGGTGCAGAGGAGATTCACCAGGATATTGCCTGGGATGAAACATTTCAGTTATGAAGAGAGGTTGGATAGATTTGGGTTGTTTTCGTTGGAGTGGAGAAGACTGAGGGGCGACCTGATTGAGGTGTACAAGATTATGAGGGGCATGGACAGGGTGGATAGAGAGCAACTGTTCCCCTTAGTTGAAGGGTCAGTCACGAGGGGACATAATTTCAAGGTGAGGGGCAGGAGGTTTAGGGGGATGTGAGGAAAAACATTTTTACCCAGAGGGTGGTGATGGTCTGGGCAGTGCTGTCTGGGAGGGTGGTGGAGGTGGGTTGCCTCACACCCTTTAAAAAGTACTTGGATGAGCACTTGGCACGTCATAACATTCAAGGCTATGGGCCAAGTGCTGGTAAATGGAATTAGGTAAGTAGGTCAGGTGTTTCTCATGTGTCGTTGCAGACTTGATAGGCCGAAGGGCCTCTTCTGCATTGTGAGATTCTGTGATTCTGATTCTGTGATGGCTCTGGTTGGCCTCCACAGAGCGACCAAGGCCATGGCACTGTGGGTGGTCCAGCTGCTCAGGGGGTGGAGGAAGAAGTGTGGAAGGGCAATAGTGGTATGGGATTCGTTAGTGAGGAGAGTAGACAGGCGCTTCTGCAGCTGTAGACGTGACTCCAGGATCGCATGTTGCTCCCGAGTGTTAGGGTCAAGGACATCACGGAACAGCTGCAGGGCATTCTGAAAGGGGAGGGTGAACAGCCAGAGGTCATGGTCCAATGACCAAAGAAGAAAGAGAAATGAGGTCTCACAAGCAGACTTTAGGGAGTAGGGTAGGAAATTGAAAAGCAGGATTTCAAAGGTAGTAATCTGCAGATTACTCCTGGTGCCACACAGGAGCAAGTATTGGAACAGAAGGATAAAGCAGATGAATGCATGGCTGGAAAGTGATGCAGGAGGGAGGTCTTTAGATTCCTGGGGCATTGGGACCATTTCTGGGGGAGGTGGGACCTGAGAAGTTGGACGGGTTACATCTGAACAGGACCAAAATCCTCACGGGGAGGTTTGCTAATGCTCTTGGGGTGGATTTAAACTAAATTGGCAGGAGATGGGATCCTGAAAAGTAGTTCAGAAGGGAGAGAAGCCGAGAAAGAATTAGAAGTTAAAACGCTAGTAAGTGAGTCTGGAAGGCAGAGGAAACATAGGCTAGATAAGAAAGAAGTGAGTTTAGTAAGACTAAATGGGATATATTTTAATGCAAGGAGCCTGAGGAATAAGACAGACGAGCTGAGGGCACAGATAGGCATGTGGTAGTATGATATAGCTATGACTGAGACTTAGCTGAAAGGGCAGGATTGGCAGCTCAGCATTCCTGGTTTTAAGGTATTCAGATGAGAGAGAGAGAGAGAGGAGGATAGAAGAAGAGGTGGGGTCACAATATTGATCAAGGAATCAATTATAGCAGTGAGGAGGGATGATATACTGGAAGGATCATCAAATGAGGCCATATGGGTAGAAGTAAAAACACAGAAGGAGCAAGCACAATGTTGGGTGTGTACTATAGGCTGACAAACAGTCAGGGAATGATAAAGGATTGTTATGACCGAGCAGTTGCTAAAGCTGAGTTATTTAAAAAAAAATCCCAGAGGGAAACTTTAAACAGCTGTCAAAAGATATAATTTTAAGTGTTATGCTTGAGATGCATTCTAAATTCAGGAATCAAACCACCAGTTCTCGAGAGGTTTTATATTAAGCTAAATGAAATATTTTATTAATTTATACAAGTTAAACATATACAAGTGGCTATGATTTACTACAATCATAACTTTTAACAAATTCCTAAACTAAACTCCATTAAGGCAACAGTAACCCATAAACTTAACCAGACACCAGGCAAAACATTTTCACCTTATGAATTCAAAATGAGGTTCTTTTCACTTTGGTTCCTGTGGAAACAGTTGGAAGCTTACAGCTGCTTTCGATCTCACATTGCCTCTGCTGTACACACACAACACTGCTGAAGTTTTACCTATCACAGCGCATTGAATGTAAATTCTCATTGTGCCACCAGCCTTTTCTAACAATAAAACCTCTTTCATAGTACCAATTTTATTAGCAATATAAACATATTGGACTCTGCTCGCTAGGTGCCAGAATTCATCCCACATATTTGCCCTGTACTCTCACTATTTCCTCCTTGAATGCCTCCCACTGCTCTGACACAGTTCAAAGAATGCAAATGTACTTCGTCTCTCTTGCATATCAAAACTAATACACCTCAAAGCACCCTGACTAGCTGTCTTTAATCCAATTAAGACACACCCACAGACTAAACCTCATGACAAGGATCAAACATGTAATCAAATTTCAGAGAAGTGTAAGAATAATAAGGCAGTGATAGTAGGGGATTTTAACTACCCAAATATTAGCTGGAATAGTTTGTGTGCAAGGTAGGGTGGGAGCAAAATTCTTAAGTTGCATTCAGGAGAATGCTTTTAGCTAGTGTGTAGAAAGCCCAACAAGTGAGTGGCCAGTTCTGGACTTAATATTTGGAAATGAGCATGGGCAGGTGGAAGGCGTATCAGTAGGGAAGCAGTTTGGAGATAGTGACCATAACTCAGTTAAATTTAGGATAGTTATGGAAAAGGATGCGGTTGGGCTGGGAATAAAAGTTCTAAACTGGGGAAAGGCTAATTCAACGAAAATGAAATAAGATTTGGCCCAAGTGGACTGGGAGCAGCTACTTACAGATAAAACCGTGTCAGAGCAGTGGGAGGCATTCAAGGAGGAAATAGTGAGAGTACAGGGCAAATATGTTCCTGTAAAGACAAAGTGGGGAGGCAACTATGGTGAACCCTGGATGTCTAGGGACATAAAGGTTAGGATTAAGAGAAAAAGAGAAGCTTGTGACAGATACTGAGGGCTCATTATGGCAAAGTCCCTAGAAGAGTATAAAAAGTGCAGGGAGAACTTAAAAAGGAAATTAGAAAGCTAAGAGAGTGCTTGAGAAAGCATTGGTGAGTAGAATGAAGGAAAACCCAAAGGGTTTTTTAAATATATAAAGAGCAAGAGAATAACTAGGGAAAGAGTAGGGCCAATTAGGGACCATAGAGATAATCTGTGTATGGACCTGGAAGATGTGGGTACAGTCCTCAATGAATCCTTTGCATCGGTATTCATAATGGAAAAGGATGACACAAGTATAGACATCAGGGTGGAGGCCTGTGAAACACTAGAGGGAATTAACATAGAGAGAGAGGAAGTACTAGCAGGTTTAATGGCCTTAAAAGTGGATAAACCCACAGGCCTGAATGAGATGTTTCCCAGGCTGTTGAGGGAGGCAAGGGGAGAGATATCATGGGCTCTGGCAGTAATTTTCATATCCTCTTTAGCCACAGGTGAGGTGCCAGAAGACTGGAGGACTCCGAACGATATCCCATTTTTTTAAAAAAAAAAGGAGGAAGGGATAGACCAGGAAATTACAGGCCAGTCAGCCAAACATCAGTGGTGGGCTAGTTACTAGAAAGAATTCTGAGGGACAGAATATATCTGCACTTGGAGAGACGCTGATTAATCAGGGATAGGCAGCATGGATTAGTTAAGGGAACGTCATGTTTGACAAATTTGATCAAATTTTTTGAGGAGTTAACCAGGAGTGTTGATAAGGGTAATGCATTTGATGTGGTCTACATGGATTTTAGCAAGTCTTTTGATAAGGTCCTTCATGGCAGACTGGTCAAGAAAGTAAGAGCCCATGGGATCCAAGGCAAAGTGGCACGTTGGCTGAGAGGCAGGAAGCAGAGGGTGATGATAGAGGGATGTTTCTGTGACTGGAAGTCTATCTCCAGTGGGTTCCACAGAACTCGGTGCTGGGGCCCTTGCTGTTTGAGGTGTATATAAATGATTTGGACTTAAATGTAGGGGGTATGATCAAGAAGTTTGTAGATGACACGAAAATTGGTCGGGTGGTAAATAGTGAGGAGAATAGCCATAAACTGCAGGAGGATTTCAATGGACTGGTTAGATGGACAGAGCAATGGCAAATGGAATTCAACCTGGAAAAATGAGAGGTAATGCGCTTGGAGAGGGCTAACAAGGCAAGGGATTACACTATGAATGATAGGACCCTGGAAAGTACTGAAGATCAGAAGGACCTTGGTGTGCATATCCACAGATCCCTGAAGGTAGCAGGGCAGGTAGATAAAGTGGTTAAGAAGGCATATGGGATACTTGCCTTTATTAGCCAAGGCATAGAATACAAGAGCAGTGAGGTTATGCTGGAACTGCGTAAAATGCTGGTTAGGCCACAACATGCAGTTCTGATCACATTATAGGAAGGATGTGATTGCACTGGAGAGGGTGCAAAGGAGAGTTACCAGGATGCTGCCTGGGCTGGAGGGTCTGAGCTATGAGGAAAGATTGGATAGGCTGGCGTTATTTTCCTTGGAGCAGTGAGGGTTGAAAGGGGACCTGATAGAGTTGTATAAGATTGAGGGGCATAGATAGGGTGGATAGGAAGGCACTTTTTCCATTAGTAGAGGGATCAATAACCAGGGGGCATAAATTTAAGGTAAGAGCTAGAAGGCTAAGAGGGGTTGAGAAATTTTTTTCACCCAAAGGGTGGTGGGAGCCTGGAACTCACTGCCTGAAAGGGCGATTGAGTCAGAAACTCTCGTAACGTTTAAGAAGTATTTAGGTATTGACTTGCGTTGCCATAGCCTCCAGGGCTATGGGCCAAGTGCTGGAAATGGGATTAGTATAGTAAGGTCTTCATTGACCGGTGCAGACACGATGGGCCGAATAGCCCTTCTGTGCTGTAAACATCTGAGTCTACGCAGGAGCAGGAGTAGGCCATTCGGCCTGTGAAGTCTGCTCCGCCATTCAATGAGATCATGGCTGGTTTGATAATCCTCAATTCCACTTTCCTGCCTTTTCGACATAACCCTTGATTCTCTTACTGATTAAAAATCTGTCTATCTCAGCTTTGAATATAGTTAATGACCCAGCTTCCACAGCCCTCTGTGGTAAGGAATTCCACCGATTCACTCCGCTTGGAGAGAATGAATTCCTCCTCATCTCTATGTTAAATGGGCAACCCCTTACTCTAAGATTATGCCCTCTGGTCCTAGACTCTCCCACAAAGGGAAACAACCTCTCAGCATCCACCCTATCAAGCCCCCTAAGAATCTTTTATGTTTCAATAAGGTCGCCTCTCATTCTTCTAAACGCCAACGAGTACAGGCGCAACTCACTCAACTTCTCCTCATAAGAAAATCCGTCTATACCCGAGATCAACTTAGCGAGCCTTCTCTGGACAGCCTCCAACGCCAGTATATCTTTCCTTAGCTAAGGGGACCAAAACTGTTCACAGTATTCTAGGTGTGGTCTAACTAGTGCCTTGTATAGTTTTAGTTATAGTTTTTAATTTTATAGCTTTAACTTCCCTATTTTTATACTCCACTCCCTTTGAAATAAAGGCTAACATTCCATTTGCCTTCCCTGTTACCTGCTGAACCTGTATGCTAGTTTTTTGTGATTCATGCACAAGGACTCCCAAATCCCTCTGTGCTGCAGCTTTCTGCAGTCTTTCTCCATTTAAGTAATATTCACCTTCTCTATTCTTCCTGCCAAAGTGCATAACTTCACGTTTTACCAGATTATATTCCATCTGCCAAGCTTTTTGCCGCTCTCTTAACCTATATATATCCCTCTGTAGACTTCTTATGTCATCCTCTCCACTTGCCTTCCCACCTATTTTTGTGTCATCCGCAAACTTGGCGATAGTACATTCACTCCTCTCATCGAAGTTAATATATTGTAAATAATTGTGGCCCCAGCACTGATCCCTGTGGCACTCTGCTAATTAAAGCTGCCATCCTGAAAATGCCCCCATTATTCTAACTCTGTCTTCTATTAGTTAGCCAATCCTCTTTCCATGCTAATATACTACCCCCAACACCATGGGCTATTAAGCAGCCTTATGTGCAGCATCTTATCAAACGTCGTTTGGAAATCCAAATATATTACATCTACTGGTTCCCCTTTATCTATCGTGCTTGTTACCTCCTCAAAGGATTCTAATAAATTTGTTAGGCATGATTCCCCTTTCATGACTTTGCTTGATTATATTGTATTTTTCTAAATGCTCTGCTATTACATGCTTTATAATAAACTGTAACATTTTCCCAATGACAGATGTTAAGCTAAGTGGCCTATAGTTACCTTGGAAGTGTTTATATTGTTGAAATGTAGCTTTTTCCAGACATTTCTCATGCCAGCTGGATTCGGGAAGCATACGATGGATGTTTTGCTGAATGTTACATCCAGGAACATTGCAGCATAATATATTGAGTAGGATGTCAATGTGAGAATTGACCAGGATCTAATGGACAGCCCTACTAGGCCACTAAGGGATTGAGTGCAGTCAAGAATCTGTCGATGGATTTGGCCTTTCATGCAATCATGTGCCATTAGATTTGGCCCTATATGTAGTTCCAGAAAATGAGTAAAAAACTGCTGACAGCTCTATACCATATGTAAGGCACCTTGACCATCCATCCGTAACCAGCAAGCAGGATGCTTTGTGATAGTCAGGTTGTCTTGTCTCAATTTTTGCACATTCCTTTCACTTTTGAATTTAATGAAGACCTCCATGGTTGTATGTTTGAATGGCTGAACCTGTACAGCTAGAAAATGATGGCCTAATGAACACCTAAAACCATTACTGCTTGAACCACCCTCTTTGCTCCCAGGCAAAAGAGATACCACTAAAATAATCCAGGTAAGTGTCTAAACTGCAAATCAGTACAGGATTTTCAGAGGGAAGAAAAAAACAAGAAATGCTACTCGGCAGGTTTGGTAGCGTCTGTGGAGAGAAAACAGAGTTGCTGTTTTGGGTTGATGACCTGTCACTGGTTGGAACTATCCCTTTTGAATGTCATTGTTTGGCTCAATCCACCCACAAACTAGCACGTGTTTTCTCCGTTGTTGACAGTTCCCAAGCTGGGATTGTGACAGATGCATCCCATTGAGGGAAACTTTCACCCAGGAGGAACAGTGTAATTGGCAGGTGGCTGAGTTGCTCTTGGGCATTTCTTAGTGGCAAGAGACGTAGGAGCAGGCCTGTTCAGCTCTGAGACTGGTACCTGGTGAGTGGGGAATCCTAACACTGCAAAGAAGAACTTTCCTTTGTTAATATAACATCCAGTTTCACTAATGAAGTCCTGGGTACTCTAGGTTGGAGCAGAAATGCAGCTTGTCAATTAGGAGCTGGTGGAAGTGTTGATTATCTGCTTGCTCCATTTTGTTTTGTATGAGCCATTGGTTCTGCTGTATCTTAATGGTGGCTCCTTTCTTTCCTGGTTTTCAGTCTGCCATGGTCTGTACGCCTTCCCTTGCTGACTCTGTACTGCTCAAGGCCGTCCATTCGGAGATTTTCCAATTGTGAGTATGCAATTTGTCAGATTACTTTATGGTGGGGAGTTCACTAAATGCCTTAGAAAGGTGGCTCATAACAATGTCTTTACAGAGGGGAGATGGGACTTGTAAATCAGAGGCCTTGGCTAAAGCCCCGGGGACGTAGGTTCAAGTGCCATAGTGGCAACTGGTAGAATTTAAATTCAATTAATTAGTAAACATATGTAATTGAAAGCTAGTCTCAGTAGTGAAACTACCATCAATTGTTGTAAAAACCTATCTGGTTCACTAATGTCCTTTAGGGAAGGAAATCTGCCATCCTTACCTGGTCTGGCCTACATGTGGCTCCAGATCCACAGCAATGTGGTTAACTCCTAATGGCTCTCTGAGTGGCTTGTTATGCCATTTCAGTTCAAGGGCAATTGGAAATGGGCAACAAATGCTCACCTTGACAGTGACACCCACACCCCATGAAAGAATTTTTAAAAAACTTGCTCATGGCGCTGACCAGTGCTGTGGCTCTATGATTGTTAGAACCCTACTGGAAAAGAATAGTGACCTGAGAACCCAGTGAATACAAAAACCAATCTGCATACAGTAGAATTCCACAAACTGTAATGAGACAAACAACAAGATAATTTTTAGTGATGTTGGTTGAGGGATAAATGTTGGCCAGGACACTGGTAAAACTCCCTTGCTCTTCTTTGAAATAGCGCCATATCATCTTTTTAAGTTCACCTGGGAGAGCAGGCGGGGCCTTATTTTAAAGACTCACCCAAAAGGTGGCAGCTCTGACAGTGCTGCATTCACTCAGTATGACACTGGAATATCGAGCTAGATTATACGCTCAAGTATATGGCATGGAACTTGAACCCAGAACCTCCTGACTTAAAAGCAAGTGTTCTACACAGCCGACACTAAGCTTTAACCCGGTAGTGGTTCAGCTATGTTAGGGCAGACTCCACATTGTATACTGCAAGCAAATAGCGCCCAGAGTCCAGATCAGTGGATTCAGCACCGAAGAAGTACTTAATGAGGCAAAGAGGACCAGTAGCTGCAGTGAGGTTTACAGGTGGCTGATGTGAAGCTTCCAGTTGTCTTACCGCCACAGATTTGGATCCTGGTGGACAAATTGGAGGAGCCAAGAGCCCATTCTAGGCCTCCTGGTCCAGCCCCTTGAGTTAAGAGACTCTGACTGCACCTATCTTCTGAAGATCACTTACTGGGGCTTGCCTGAATTGTCACCATCCACAAATACTGCCATCAGCAGCCCAAGCCCCTGTGTGGCTACCAGGGCCCATCATATTCTTCTTGAAGGAATTGGAACATCTGATCCCCGGACAAAATGGCACCACAAGAGCTCAGGCCAGTATAAGGAGGATTACAAGACCAAAATGGCAAACAGTTCAGCTCTGACATAATCATCTAGCTCAAGTCCTTCCTACAGCCTTGACCTGAGCAAGAACTGAATACCAGAGGAGAGGTGCCCTCAACATCAAGGTGTCATTGGCACAGCAAGTCCTGTGAAGACTGAGTTCAGTCTACTCATATAGCCCTCAGCAGGACCCGGACAATATCCAGGCTTGATTTGAGTGCATTGATTTGAACATTCGTGCAACGGTAGTATCAGGTAATGACGATCATAGCTATTGACTTTTGAACATCTACATTGCTGAGTTCCTCAGCTTTAACACCTTGGCCGCTAGAGACTTATCTCGATGATCTTTAAGTTTCCTTGCTGAGATGGAGTTGTCTTCAGGCACCTGGCTTAAATACCTATTATTAAAGTGTGTGACCACATACTGAGTGTTGTTGAAATATTTAAGTGCAGGATTTACCACAGCAGAGCCCAGCCCTGTCTTAAGGATATCCACATGTACTTCCAGCAGGAGTAGGATAACAATAGGAACCCTGATCGATTTTTCCTCATGCTAATCTGAGAGCACTGAGTCAGTTGCCATACCCATCCCTCATGCTCTGACTTGATATCAGCTACCTCTGCAAAGGTGATCAAACTTGAAACGTTGTAGTTTATGTGGCTTGGTTACTTGCTGGATTAACTCCAAATCAGCAGATGAGTTCACTGATGCACTCATCCTGGCAGCATGTGTGCTTAAACCATTTATAAATAACATTTACTCTTCCCTTTAGCGGTGGTTAAAGAACTGATGGATCTGTGAATTGTGTCTGACTGGTACGAGTGTTGGGTACAAAAAGCTCATCCGTTACTAAGCTACCTGGCTTGGAAAATGGGGTTTATAGTGTACACTTGATGTTAAAATTATGCATAAAGCTATATATCATTTGTGATTTTCAAAACGCACAAAGCAGCTATAAACCTATATGGCTCCTCTTGGGGGCACTGTTGAATTGCCAGGAGTTCAGATGAATCATTCGCTCTCGTGCATACCCTACTGGCCTGGGGCAGACAGAAGAAGACTGGAAGATAGTGGCAGAGCATGCTCTCTTAGCCAGGGAGCAGTTGGGCTTGTAGGTTCCTGAAAGGAAGGAGAAGATAAAGTTTTGTATGTACAGATGTTGGCTGCCACTTATGAGTATAGCTTTACCTAGCTAAATTTTTGCAATTAGAAATTAAGGAGCTTGAAATGCTGATGTTCTCATTCAGTTTATTTAGCATGTTGATGTAGGAGCATAGAAACTGCTGGATGAAACACGATGGGGGAACTGGAAGCAATAATTTGAGAATCTGGATGGTAGTGTTACGACCAGGATGGGAGGAGTATGCAGATTATCTAGCCTCACTGCTTCACAGGTCGCACTATTAGTTTAAAAGTTTAATTCATCACCAAAATGGCCAATTATTTACCTTTGCTACTGTTGGACCCAGAATGAAAGAGACTTTAACCAGGCTAATTTCAATAAAATCAGAATGATTGATTTATTTAAAGCAAATTTTTTTTTAAAACCAGTTGCAGGCACTGGTTAACACAATTGTAATCTGGAAGTATAACTATCTATCCTTTGTAAAAATACCCACACACGCAACCCCCACATGCTCACGTGTGCACGCGCACACAAAATAAACAAAGTCTCTACAGAGGGGGGCTCTGGAGGATAAAATAAAGGATAAAGTTCACAGGGTTTCAATGCTGTCGATCTAGAGCTCCCTCATGTGAAGACCAGTGGTCCCAGTAGTTGTCTGTAGGTTCTCGCCAACAGAGCTTCGGTGTGGAGGAGAATGTAGCCAGATCTATCCTTCTTGTCTCAGCCCCTTGGGTTTCCAAAGATAGACAAGTTCCACTGAGATGAGAATTCTTAACTGT
The DNA here is from genome assembly GCF_017639515.1 of Carcharodon carcharias. NCBI lineage: Eukaryota > Metazoa > Chordata > Chondrichthyes > Lamniformes > Lamnidae > Carcharodon > Carcharodon carcharias. The sequence continues at coordinate 60,881,801 of NC_054479.1, forward strand.
GGTCCTGACCACACTATTTCAGGCAAGGCAAGGCACGTACAAGCTGGGCAGCTTTTTACTTTCTCAGTCCATCCCCAACTGAACTCAAAAAAAACAAGTTCAAACCTAAAGCTCATCTCAGTCATGTGATTTCCAGTAAATCACTAGCATTTGCCATTAAACCAGGTTTTGTCCATCCATTAAAATAATGGCAGTGCAAACAGCTCTTCCCCCCTCAAGTACCATGCTGGTCAGGTGATTTCTTGGAAAAGGCATGCTTGTTCCCAGTCCTTTTTGGGGGTGGCCAAATAATGCAATTTCCTTCCAAATTTTAGAAGAAAAATACAGTTTGTGAAGATATGGTTTTCCCAACAATAGGAATAACTGAAACATGGCCACATAAAGAACAGGATTGGCCGTTGAATTTTGCAGGTTAGAAAGAATAGGGAAGGCAGAAAGAAGTGGCTATACTAAATAGAGACAACATAATAGCAGTAGTACAAGGAAATTTCTAATGTCAAGTTAGAAACAGAACCTAATGTCAAGACATGAACTAAGACAAAGGGTGAGAAGGAATCAATAGCAAAAGGATAATTTCCAGTCCACCTAATAGTGGAAGGGAATTGGAAGGATAAATATTTAGGCATTTAATGATCATGGGAGATTTCAACTATTTCACAATGAACTGAAGAGATAGGGAAAGTAGGAAAAAGATAGGAGTGTTTGATGTGCTCTATGTAAGAGGCCAAATGAGCTGAATCACTGCTGAATTTAGTAAAGAAAAATAAACCAGAACAGAAAAGAGAAGTAAGCATCAGAGAGTATATAAGCAATAGCAATTACAACTTAAATGTTAAAATAATTGAGAAAGATGTAAGTAAGACAAAGACCAAAGTAATAGATTAGAAAAATAATAATGTTGAAGGGATGCGAATGGAACTAAGGAAGGTAAATTGGTGGGGAAAAATATTTCAATTAGAGAGAAAGAACGACATTTAAGGAACGACTATTTAAGGCTGTTTGACATGGTTTGAGACAAATATCTTTCTATCTATAATTAAGAACGAACTGACCAATTAATAATAAGAATGAATAGAGAAAGAAAGGCAAACACTAAGTACATAGACAATAAAGGAGAGAATAATGAAAGGAACTGTGAAAAGGTTAGTCAAAAAACAATTAGGAAAGCAAAGATGAACTACAAAATTGAATTAGCCAGGATATAAAAATAAATTGTGAAGTGTTCTAAAGACACATAAATAAAAGGAAAATGAAGAAAGGAATGGGACTACCAAAGGAGACGCAAGATAAACTCATGGACAATGACAACAAACCAGCAGAAATATTGTATTGTTACTTTGCCTCAGTACTTACTAGGGAGACTAAAGAGGTAGGCATGACATAGGAGTAGAGATCAAAAAAGATATAAAAATATATTTAAATAGAATGAGGTGAGGGAATTGATGAATTAATTAAACTTAGAGGATAAAATCCCTGCTCTGATTTTTTCCATGCATGTTAAAATAAGTTAGGGAAGAGATAGCAGAGCATATTGTTTGAATGTCTAAGAAAAATTAATTAGAAAAGGGAATAGTTCTGAAGGCCTAGAAGACAGCTAATGTTATTCCTATATTTGAAAAGGGAGATAGTCCAGGCAACTATAGACTAGTTAGCTTAATGTTGATGGCAGGAAAAATATTGGAATCCTTACTCAAAGATGTAACAGAGAAGCACTGAGAAGCTGAAAATATAAGCCATCTTTGGAATCAAAACAGAAGATCATATTTGACCAAACTTAACAATTCATTGAAAAAAATAAGAGTAGTAAGGGTAATGTAGAATATCTTTGGATATTCTAAAGGGCTTTGATAAAGTGCTGGAAATTAGACTCCTGACTAATGTGGAATCAGGACAAGTGGCAGAATGGAAAGTAAGCTGGGTATAAAACAGAATAGGAGTTAAAGGTAGCTATTCAGACTAGAAAAAAGGTGGGAAGTTGTGTTCCGTAAGGATCATTGCTGGGACCAATGTTGTTCATAATTTACATTAATGATTTAGACCCAGGAATTAGAAGCACAATTTCTAAATTTGCTGATAACACCAAATTTGTAATTCAAAGAAACACAAATATAATGTAATGCAAAGGAAAAATGTGACAAAATACAAGAAGGCATTAATACACTTGCAGCATAGACGTGTAATTGGCAAATGTGTTTGAATGTAGATAGGTGTCAGGTAAAACATTGAGGCTGTATACTGTCTGGATAAGAGAACTAGAGGCTTACACTTGAAGAGTGGGGAAGATAAGAGTGTAAATGGTACCAAGGCTAAGGACTGACTTATAGAGAGGTCTTTAAGATAACTAATGGGTTTGGTAGAATAGAAGTAGAGTTGATGTTTCCACTGGTGGGGGAAACCAAAACTAGAGATCATAAATATAAGATAATAAATCTGATAGGGAGTTGCAGAGAAAACTCTTACTACTCTTTAAAGAGTAGTAAGAATGTGGAATTTGCTACCACAAGGAGTAGTTAAGGATGGATGTATTTAGGAGAAAGCTGGATAAGCACACGAGGAAGAAAGGGATAGAAGGATGTGCTGATTGGTTTAAGACAAGAAGGGTAGGAGGAGGCTTATGTGGAGCACACATGCTGGCTTTGTGCATTTGGGCTGAATGGCCTGTTTGTGTAGTAGACTCGGTTTAAAAAAAAGACCATTGCCCCATCTAGTTCACCACCTCCGGTAATGGTGTTCTTGGTTAATCATAGCAATTAATCTCTATGAATTAGCCTACAATAACTCCAGTCATGAGGTAAGGAAATCCAGAGGTGGATATCTCTCAGGCATACATCATCTCAAATTAATCATATACTGTGTCCCAAAATGTTACCATATTTTCTGAAAGAGAGCTATGTAATTTGAATTACTCCTTTCACCATTTCCCTAGAGAGTCTGTGCCAATGTTCCCTCTAAGCTGCAAGCACAGCAATTGGAAATGTGCCATGCAAGGAAAAAACAGGCCGCAGACATGCAACGTTCTCTTTCAGGTGCACACATGCGGTTGTGTGTAAATCTTAAAGGGACCGGATAGTGCAACAAGCCAGCTGCATAACAGCAAACAGAAGTTAGAGGGAACATTGATCAATGCTGTAGATTGACCACTTGCTCATTGAAATATTGTTTCTGCAGATTAATTTTGATTTACTTTCTTCCCTGCCCTTCAAGTGTAAGCCGCTAGTTCTACAAGACAAGGTGAAATAGTTTGCCTTGATCTATGTTACCTGGTCCCTCTTGCAATCCTAAAATAGTTGCGACACCACCTCTTGATTTTCTCCCTTCCAGTGAGGACATAATTGGTCCTCATATTCCACTACCTCTATCTCCTCAGTCATTCTGGTTCTCTTTTTTTTTGTATCCTTTCACTAGCTGTAATATCCTATTTGTACTGTAGCAATCAGAACTGTGCATAGTATTATTCTAAGTGTGGTCGCCACAATAAATGTGGCAGGATTACCTCGATATTTTAGCTCAATATTGACCTTCTATTACACATCTGTTCCGTTTTATTTAATATGTTTTAGGCAAAGTCATGCTTAAGTCGATAAGATTTAATGAGTTGCTTTTCAAATGCAGCTCTTGATTAATTACCTCAAATTCCTCTTGCCAAGTCGAAACCTATTATTATCAGCTGCTTCATTCTTGTGTTATGCAGTTCAAATTATTCTCTCCAGGTGCAACTCAAGTTTGGAAAATCAAAAATTATTATACTGCTCATAGTGTTTATGAAGACTGTACTAGTGATAAAACTGGCTGTTGGCAGGTTACTCTAACTTACGTTCTAATCGCCACTTGTTTTCGGTCCAAACAGATCACCGGATTCTGCAGATGATCTCTTTTGGAATTGTAACTCGTGTTCGTCCTTTGCACGTGTTCGTGGCCACGAGTGGCGGGTATGTGGGATACTGTCAGTACCATAAGTACAAGCAGCGAGAACTCGAACGCAGTGGATTAGAAGGGCTGGTGGAAGAGAGCTTAGCATCTGACTGGCAGGTGGGTCAATGGGCATGGTGACTGGACGCCATCAGTGGTGCTTGTTTTACTGTGTTAGGACAAAATCTTCTCCCTTTAAATAATCAGATGGCAATTGAGTGCAGCACCACCATGTGTTAAAGAATGAAACTTTAGATAACTTTGATGTAATCCCATTGTAAAACCACTTGGCTCAGTTTGGATCCTGTACAGATTTTATGGTTAAGTCCTCAAGTTTTTGTAGAGAATTCTTCTGTAACACTTGCTGTTCATCCCCACCCCCACTGTCTCCTCTTGTCTTTATGCTTTCTAGGCAGCTTATATAACCTGGGAAGAGTGAATTTATTTTCAAACTATTTTATATCTTTTTACTTTGTATCCTATTGCTGTTTAGAAAATAGACTAATATAGAACAAAAAAATCCCACAGTGGTAAAAAAGTGGAATGGGGGAGTGGCGCTTTAGTTTGAAGATACTGAAGAGAGCATGAATAGGCTAGTAATAGACCACATGACAGAAAATTATATGGGAAAGAAACAGCTGGTCAAAAATTGATTGAAGTAGTACTAGGAAAAGGAAAGAGAAACTCTCTTGGGCTGAACTCTGATAGAACTAAGAAGTTCACCTAAAGTTATGGGAATAAGTGAGTGGTTAACTGTTTAATTAAATTACTGTTTTTTTAAACTACATTGGTACAGAAGAAATGAGCTACAACTGGACAGGGCAGGATCAGAAACACTGACGATTAAAATAAGAACTGAGGGTGAAACTGAAGGTAAAATAATAAATGTATACTTAGAAATGCTCACCAAAGAGATTTGATGGGAGAGTTGGGGAACTGGAAGCCTAGAGTGAGTGTACTGGGATAATGGGGTTTGGGAGAATAGCGGGATATCAAAGAAAAGGGCTTCAGTGGGAAAATAAGGGTACCTATGGGATGGGCTTCAATAAAGGTTTGACTGTACTAGGATAAAAGGGAATGAGGGTACTGGAGAAAAGGATCTCCATGGAGAATATGGGCTTTGGGATACTGGGCAGTAGAAATGAAGGCTTTGGAGCAGAGGATACTGCAGTGATCTTCAGTGGTAAAGTGATGATATTTGGGGGGTGAGGGCACTTGAGAGATGTGGTACTGGAGGAATGGGCTTTACTTACCCATTAAAGGATACGGGAGCAGAGCGCCAAGGCTTTTTCTTATCCTTGACTTTGTTCTTGAATAACCAATTGGGATTTAATAACAGTCTTTATAGAATGATGACTTATAGCACAAGAAGGAGGCTATTTGGCCATCATGCCTCTGCTGGTTGTTTAAAAGAGCAGTCACACTTATTCCCATGCCCCCTGCTTTTTGTTGTAACCCTGTAGGTTCTTCATCCTAAAGTACCTGTCGAGCCCCACTTCAAAATTATTTATAGAACAGCCCCACCATCTTTTTGGTCAGTGCTTCTGTATGTGAAAATTTTCCCCATCTCCCCTAGATCTTTTGCGAATGATTTTAAATCTATGACTTCATTATTGACTCGCTTGCCAGAAGGGCAGTTTTTCCCTATCTGCTATTAGTTTTATATCTGTACAGATATCCCTCGTTTATAGTGCTTTCCAAGAGCACATTTTTGTTTGAGTAGTTTTAATATAAGGGAACTTACTCAAATAGCGCTGTTGGCCATAACTTCAATTTTCAATTTAGCGTAGTTGTTATTACTGTGCATACATTAAGAAGCATGCCAAAATTCTGTTTCATTGCTAACCTAGTTTACAATATTCTCTTTGCTGCTTTCAGTTTCACAACAGCCTGATTTTTAGTAAAATACAATGCAGTGGGGATTACATTAAGTAAGCTTTGCCATTTCCAATTTGCAACAAAAGAATTTAACTAAAAATGAAGCTGCTGTTTCATTTTTCCCCCCCTTGCACTTGAAGCTGGATATGCTTCTGGATTTCTCCAACAGCAGCAGTGGTTGCCTCAGAAGACATTGACGAGGTAACCACATTGCTGCTTCATTCAGAGCCAGTAGCCTGGGGGAAACTGGGAGGCTGCAGACTCCATAGAGAGACAGTTGCAAAGCGAACAAAGCTGAGACCTGAATATCCTCGGGCATTTGACATTTTGGAAGGAGAAAAAAGAAGGTGGGGGTAGCTCTGTTAATAAAGAAAGAGATCAGTACAGTAGTGAGAAATGATCTTAGTTCAGATGACCAAGATGTAGAATCAGTTTGGGGGTAATTAAGAAATAGCAAAGGGAAGCTTTCACTGGTGGGAGCAGTTTATAGTCCCTCTGACAGCTATACTGTAGGATGCAGTATAAATCAAAATATAAAGAGGGTTTGTAAGAAAGGTACTGTAATACTCATGGGAGATTTTAATCTTGGTATAAATTGGACAAATCAAATTGGCAAAGGTAGCCTGGAGGATGAGTTCATAGCGTATTTGGGACAGTTTCTCAGAACGTTATGTTCTGGAACCAACCAGGGAACAGGCTATTTTAGTAAGGTGTAATGAGACAGGATTAATTAATGACATAGTAAAGGATCTTCCAGGTAAGATTGAACAACTGAATGTGAAATTTTATCATGTTATGGAGGCTGTGGGTCTGAAACTAGAGTCTTAAACTTAAATAAAGGCAATTAGAAAGGTATAAAGACAGAGCTGGCTAAAGTGGAATGAGAAAATAGGTTAAAAGGTAAGACAGTGAAGCAGTGGCAGATATTTAAGGAGATATTTCATAACTCTCAACAAAGATATATAATGTTGAGAAAGAAAGACCCTACGAGGATGATGCAAACGTCAGTGGCTAACTAAGGAAGTTAAGCGTGGTATCAGATTGAAAGAAAATATGTTTGGTGCTGCCAAGATTAATAGTAACCCAGAAGATTAGGAAAATTTTAGAAACCAGCATAGGATGACAAAAAAATTGAGGGAGAAATTGGAGTATGAGAGAAAACTAGCATGAAATGAAAATAGACAGTAGAGGCTTCTATAAATAGATAAAAAGGGAAAGAGTATCTAAAATAAGCATTGGCCCTTAGAGAGTGAAACTGGGGAATTAATAATGGGAAACAAGGAAATGGCAGAGACTTTGAACAAGTATTTGTACCTGTCTTCACAGTAGAAGTAGTACTCAGAAAACTAATGGGCCTAAAGGCTGACAAGTCCCTGGACCCGATGGCTTTCATCCTAGAAAAGAAGTGGATTGCAATCTTCTAAAATTCCTTAGATTCTGGAAAGGCCTCACTGGATTGGAAAGCAACAAATGTAATACCTCTATTCAAGAAAGGAAGAAGACAGAGAGTAGGAAACTTTAGGCCAGTCGGCCTAACATTTGTCATTGGAGAATGCTAGAATCCCCATTATTAAGGAGGTAGTTGCAGGGCATTTAGAAAATTAATGCAATCAGGCAGAGACAGCATTGTTTTGAGAAAGGGAAATCATATTTGAAAAACTTATTAGAGCCCTTTTGAGGATAAAGGGGAACCAGTAGATGTAGTGATTTTAGATTTCCAAAAGCCATTCGATAAGGTGCCACATGTAAGGTTACTATACAATATAGGAGGTCATGGTGTTGAGGGTGACATATTAGTATGATAAAGGATTAGCTAACTAACAGGAAACATTTGGGCTCAGTGGATCATTTTCAGGTTGGCAGACTGAAACAAGCAGAGTGGCATGGGGTCAGTGCTGGGGCCTCAACTATTAGCAACCAATATTAATAACTTGGATAAAGGGACCGACTTATTGTAGCCAAATTTGCTGGTGATACAAAGGTAGATAGGAAAACAGATTGTGCGGAGGATATAAAGAGGATATACAGATGGAGTATATGTATAATGTGGAAAAATGAGGTGGTCACTTTTTAACAGGAAGGTTGGAAAAGCAGAATATTTTTTAATTGGGAGAGATTGCAGAATGTTGTGATATGGAGGGACCTGGGTGTCCTTGTACATGAATCACACAAAGTTAATATGCAGGTACATCAAGTAATTAGGAAGCCAAATAGAATGTTGGCCTTTACTGCAAGGTGGGGTGGAGTATAAAAGTAGGGAAGTCTTGCTTCAAGTATGGAGGACATTGTTAGACTGGACCTGGAGTACTGTGTACAGTTTTGGTCTTTCTTAAGGAGGGATATGCTTGCATTAGAAGAAGGTTTACACGTTTGAAGGGATTGCCTTACAAAAAAAGGTTGGGCCTATACTCATTGAAGTTTAGAAGAGTGAGAGGTGATCTTATTGAAGCTAAGATTCTGAGGGGGCTCAGCAGAGTAAATGCTGAGAGGATGTTTCCCCTTTTGGGAGAATCTAGAAGGAGGGGACAAAGTTTCAAAATAAGGGGTCTCCCATTTAACACTGAGATGAGGAGGAATTTCTTCTCCCAGGGTCATAGGTCTTTGGAATTCTCTTCCCTAGAGAGCAGTGTCAGCTGATCATTGTCATTGAACTTTTTCAAGGCAGAGTTAAACAGATTTTTGATGAACAAGGATTATGGGAAGACAGGCAGTAAGGTAGAGTTAAGACCACAATCTGACCAGCCATGGTCTTATTGAATGGTGGCATAGGCTCAATGGGCAGAATGGCCTACTCCTCCTATTTCTTATGATTGCACTAATATGGAGGCAACTCAGAATGCGTGGCATATCTTGGTTTTAGCTTATCTTGGCTGTGATTTTTATTTTGGGTGGGGGTGGGGGATTGCAGAGTCCAACCCCCCCATTTGTTTTGTTGGTTCAGCCAGTTTTCTGTTTTAAAGATACATTTACAATTGTCTCCAGTTTAGGTTTTTTCTTTAGGTAACACTTGCTGTGTCTGGTGTGGTTGCATTGAGCAGGGAGGAAGGTAGTGGGCAGCGTTTTGGGCAAGAATGTAACCCGCCCATATTGCATGTTTTCCTTATGGCAAAATTATTTTTGTTTAACGCACCATTTTTTAGGGAACACGGGCGTGCTAAAAGAGGGATAGATGTATTATCAAAAATATAAAGTGTAACTGGTTATTTTTTAAAGGTTTTACAATGTATTCTGTTTTCTTTGTATCAGTACTGAAGATGTTTCTTTTTCCTCGTGTTTCCAGACATCCATGCACTTTTGAGCATGAGCCACTGGATTGTAAACATTAACTCTCACCCCTTCCAAACCCAGAGAATGCCCAAAATTACTGCCCTAATGTATTTTTGTAATTCAGGTCAAAATGTGTGGATTTGGCACTATAGCAGGCCCTGCCTTTCAAGCCCACACACAACCCAGAACCCCCATCTCAACCAGGCCGTGAGTGTGGAGTCTGTACAAGTTGTAAAGTCAGAGCTTGCTTGTGTAAGGCTCTATGTAAGCACAAAATTGTCAGATGTCATATATTAACATAAGTCACAGAATGCGGTGCTGCATGATTGAATTATTATGAAAATTTATTTTTCCAAAACTAAAGCATTATATTTTAATTTGGAATGAGTTGCCAGGCTGGTGCAGCAAATGCTCTGACTGTAAACAGATAAGTCACTTAATGTTCAATATTTGTTTTAAATCTGTATGTTAAGCTGCATAGTGTTTCTTTGTAGGCATAATGTGTTTGTACATTGTGTGTTTTGTCCTCTGGAACAAAGAGGCACGTCTACCATTAATGTGTATCTGATGTTTTGTTTCATTAATACTTGTAAGAATGTGGTGACAATTTAGGTACTTACTTGGGTGCTAGGATTGTTTTGTCTGTTCGGCCTGGCGATGGACCTTGTTGTCACGAGAGTTGTGAAATGATCTCTACCTTAACCTGCATGCATGCTTCCACTTGGACAAGCTCTACCTAGAGGGTACAAAGAGATGTCAGTTGTGCAGTGTTGATATGCAGTTCAATTTTAAGGCTCTTTGAAGCCAGTTTGATGAAATATATGCTTCTGTTCTACTAATTCCTCAATGTTGACTGAAAATAAAACATTGGAGCTTTCTCATTACTGAGAAAATGAAAGATTCTCAACTAGTTGTGCTTTTTGTGTGTACTTCTCTCTCACTTTCCCCACTCCCCAAAGTTGAGTATTTTAATATTTTCTGCCTTTCACTGGCCTCCCAGCTGACAGGCTAACAGGTGGATCTGCTGTCGGAGGTGGGCCTTGGCAAATGATGGGCTTTCCCTACCCCCATGTGTTATGTTTTATTTGATTGTCGATGGAACTCCAAGAGTTGTTAAACTTCAAAGATTGTAAGCTGCTGTCTGATTTATGGTCATTTCACATATGATGTGTTGGCACTGTGACCTTTGATATTGCTGATTCATAAATACCCTACTCCAAAGTGCGCACACTTCCTGTACATAAAAATAATATTTAGTAATTTTGCACAAACCTTTGAAATGCAGGTATCTGCAGGAAGCCTGTTCAGTGCAGTGTGGAGAACTTTAGTGTAAGCCTTTAAAGAAAATTGGTGTATGGTCGTGAAATCTGCAGCATCCAACCAAATCTTGGGTTCGATTAGTGTGATGAGGTTTAGTTGGTTTGATGACCATTGTGTAAGTAGCTTGCTGATACATTAGTTCCTTTTGTTTAAAATTGCTCATTGCAGTGTTTTAGAAATGACTGTGATTACTGAATGTTTACTGAATGTTGCCCTGGAGATATAATAATGTGTGTGCCTAATATTGCTTCCTGTTATATCATTCTGATACAAAAACTTCCAAGAAAATGTTCATTATTACCTTAATTGTGGTTGCTGCCTGTTGTCTACTTTGTCTTTCCCTTTCAAATGCTGCTAATGTTTGTATCTATATGAAGTAGACTGTTTCTTCAAATTAATTTGCATAACCAGGGTACAAGTATAACCATTTGGTTTTGATGAGCTGTTAATCAAATCCTTTCAATGTGGGCTGTGGTCATATTTTTATTCACCCTCTCAAGTGCTGGAATAACATGTAAATGGTATGCAGAGGGACAGATAAAGTTGTTGAAAAACCTTTCCAAGGTTTGCGGTGTGAGGTGTGGTGACCCCCAGGATGAGGCAGTTTTTCCTGCACATAACAGCTTTCACATGAGGGAATTGTCTAGACTCTAGAGTTACAGTCTAAGGCAGTTGAAGATTTCCTCTAGTTTCTGTGTTGTGGCAGCCATGTTATAAATACTTTGTATTTGCAGCTGGACAGTTGTTACGTAAGACTGGAATTTGTTTGATTCACTGTTGTGTTCACGTTAACATGTTCCAAGGTTCACAGTTGACCCTAAATTGTGGTAAATTACTTACTGGAGAATGTGTGTTTCCCCATCACTTTTCAAGGTGGGAGTTAATGTTACTGGACCAATGCTTACAGTTAAATTATTTACAAGCAAAACAATAGTATGATACTAAATTCCAAAACTAGCAGCAACAAATTAGAACAATGAAATCAGAATGATTTTACAAAGGGTTAGTGTGCCCTGTTCAGAACCCTGTTTCGTACAAGCTACAAAATCTCTAAAAAAATTGTAGGATCATTGTAGTACAGAAGGCAGGGATTCAGCCTATTGTGCCCACGCTGGCTCTCCTAAGGAGCATTTCAGGTACCCAGGTACTACCACTCTCCCCTCTGCCCACGTCCCTGAACATTGTTCTTTTATCTGAAAAGGAGATGACAGCCTTTTCCTTAGACCTTAAAGTTGTGACAAAAGTATGTGACACAATTTTCAATTTGTTGATGGAGTTAGTTCTTCACAGGCTGGCACTAAGGCTACAGGACAACCCCATAGCATTGATGCAGCTTAACATAAGAATATAAGAACTAGGAGCAGGAGTAGGCAGTTCAGTCCCTCGAGCCTGCCCTGCCATTCAATATGATCATGGCTGATCTCATTTCAGCCTCCACTCCAATTTCCCATCCTCTCCCCATAACCTTTCAACCCATTACTAATTAAAAATCTGTCTATCTCCTCCTTAAATTTATTCAGTGTCCCGGCATCCACTGCACTCTGAGGTAGTGAATTCCACAGATTCACGACCCTTTGAGAAAAGTAATTCCTCCTCATCTCTGATTTAAATCTACCACTCCTTAGCCTAAAACTATGGCCTCTCATTCCAGAATGCCCCACAAGGGGAAACATCCGCTCCATGTCTACTTTGTCTATCCCCTTTAGCATCTTATATAATTAGATCTCCTCTCATCCTTCTAAACTCTAGTGAGTATAGGCCTAAACTGCTCAATCTCTCCTCAAGACAAGCCCTGCATCTCTGGAATCAATTCAGTGAACCTCCTCTGAACCGTCTCCAATGCAACTACATCCTTCCTCAAGTAAGGGGACCAAAACTATGCACGGTACTCCATGTGCGGTCTCACCAATACCTTGTACAGTTACAACAACACTTCCCTATTTTTATACTCTCTTCCTTTAGCAATAAATGCCAAAATTCCAATTGCCTTCCTTATTACCTACTGTACCTGCATACTAGCTTTCAGCAATTCATGCACGAGGACACCCAGATCCCTCTGCACTGAAGCGTTCTGAAATTTCTCTCCATTTAAATAATAAGTCGCCTTTTTATTCTTCCGACCAAAATGGATAACCTCACACTTATCCGCGTTAAACTCCTTCTGCCAAATTTTGGCTCATTCACCTAACCTGTCCATATCCATTTGTAAATTTCTTATTTCTTCATTGCAACTTACTTGCCCACCTATTTTGGTGTCATCTGCAAATTTAGCTATAGTACCTCCTATCCTTGAATCCAAGTCATTAATATAGATTGTAAATAGTTGGGGCCCAAGGACCGAACCCTGTGGCACCCCACTAGTTACAGCTTGCCATCCAGAAGAAGACCCATTTATCCCAACTCTCTGCTTTCTGTTGATTAGCCAATCCTCTATCCAAGCTAATATATTACCCCTAACTCCATGTGATCTTATCTTGTGTATTAATCTTTTGTGCAAAACCTTATCAAAAGCCTTCCGGAAGTCCAGATATACTACATCTACAGAATCCCCATTATCCGCTTTGCTTGTCACATCTTCAAAGAACTCTAGCAAGTTAGTCAAACACTATTTATTCTTCATACAACCATGCTGACTCTGATGGATTGCATTTTGACTTTCTAAATGCCCCATTACTACTTCCTTAATAATGGATTCCAACAATTTTCCAACAACAGACGTTAAACTAACTGGTCCATAGTTTCCTACTTTCTGCCTCCCTGCCCCTGCCCCCACCTTTGTGAATAAGGGCAGTTGATGAAATGTTAGCATTTTTCCAATCCACTGGAACCTTTCCAGAATCCAGGGAATTTTGGAATATTATAGCCAATGTATCCTCTATCTCCGCTGCCACTTCCTTTAAGACCCTAGGATGTAGGCCATCAGATCCTGGAGACTTGTTTCACCCTTTAATCCCAATAGTTTGCTCACGACTTTTTCTCTAGTGATGGTGATTGTTCTAAGTTCCTCCTTCTCTATACCTTCTGCACTACCTGCTACTATTGGGGTGATACCAGTGTCTTCTGCCATGAAAATGGAGGCAAAATATTGATTAAGCGCCTTTGCCATTTCTGCGTTCTCCACTATTAACTCCCCAGTCTCATCCTCCAAGGGACCAACATTCACTTTAGCCACACTCTTTCCTTTTATATACTTGTAGAAGCTTTTGCTATCAGTTTTTACATTTTGCGCTAGTTTTCTTTCATAATTTACCTTTGCTCTTTTTTATTTTAGTAACCCTTTGTTGATCTTTAAAAGTTTCCCAATCTCCCAGCCTGCTACTGACCTTTGCAATTTGGTATGCCTTAGTTTTTGCCTTTGTTATCTTTAACTTCCTTGCTTAGCCTTGGATGCTTTTTGCCCCTCTTACCATCTTTCTTCCTCTTTGGAATATATTTTACTTTGGGAGGAATTGAATATCTCAAATATCTACCACTGTTCATCAACTGTCCTACCTTGTAGCCTCCCTGCTCAGTCCACTAGGGCCAAATCTGCCCTCATGCCTATGTAGTTACCTTTGTTTAACTCCAGAACACTAGTGTGGGACTCAAGTTTCTCGCTCTCAAACTGAACTTGAAATTCTAGCATGCTATGATCACTCTTCCCTAGAGAATCCTTTACTATGAGATCATGAGAGCCTTTGAAGTGAATCTCACAACATCCAAGGGACTAGACAACAAAATGCACAGTAGGAACAAGAATAAATCATTTAGCCCCTTGGGACATTCCTGGCATTCAATCTGTGGCCTACCTCCATATACCGCCTTTGTTCTGTATTTCTTAGATTCTGTTACCCAAAGATATATCAATAAAAAATAATAATTAATTGATCTAGCATCAGCTGCCATTGGCAGAAGAGAGGTCCAAACCCCTACCACCTTTTGCATGTAGAAAGATTTCTGAACTTCATCCTGAAAGCCTGGGTCTAATTTTGATTCTATAGTCCTAGATTCCCCAACCAGTAGAAAATGTTTGTCTCTATCTACCCTATCAGTTCCTCTTAATATCTTGAAAACTTCAATTAAATCACCCCTTCTAAATTCCAGAGAATGAAACCCTGATTTGTGACTTAAGTCTCAGAATCCAGGTATCTTTCTGGTAAATTTATGCTGCAATCCTTCCAAAGCCAATATATCCTTCCTAATGTGTGGTGTCCAGAACTACTGTCAGTAACTTTGTATTGTCTGACCAAGGTTTTGTGTAACTGACACACTCCTAACACCTTGTATAGGTGTATAGGTCCTCTAGACATAAATGCCAATGTTCCATTAGACTTTTTGAGCCTGATATATTTTGATGATCTAGAGCCCTAAGTCTCTTTGGACTTGCACTTTTACTAGCTTTTTACCACTTCAAAACAACAGATCAGAGTACTTTCTGGATCCAAAGTGAGTGACTTCTATATTGAAATCCATTTGACTGTTCATGTAATCTATTAATTTATCTTTGTGTCTTTGGCAAATTTGAATATGTGGCTCTTTATCCAGTCATCTAAGTCTTGCAATTTTCCAATCTAAAGGAATAGGTCCTGAAGCAAAATAGCTTTGGAAGCTCATAGTTAATGCATCTGTAATGTTCTCTCCTCCTTTCTTTAAAGCCCTGAATGGAAACGATCTGGTCCTGGGGATTTGTCACTGTTTAGTGCCATTATTTTCTTCACTTCTTCAGTTAATTTGCTTACTTTAACTATGGTGAGTCTCTGTCTCTGATTCAATATTAAATTCCATGATATGCTGTCCTCTTCCTTTACTGTAAATACTAAAGCAAACTAATGATTTAATGTCTTCCATTTCCTTATTTTCATTTATTATACTGTTAATCAGTTTTCAAGGAGCAGACATTGCTCTTAACCACCGCTTTTTTTTTTCTAATATTGTAAAGGTTTTATCTTTATTTTGATGTCCTTTGCAGGTTTTTTCCATATTCACTCTGTAGCTCTTATCTGTTTTGTCGCCCTTCGCTGTTCTTCTGTATGTTTCCTGTTTGCTAGAATCTGTGCTATTTTTGTGTGCTTTTTCTTTTAGTTCTGTTATCCCTTGCCTCTTTAGATGCCCACGGTGTTTTTTTTAAAAGTAGAGCTCTTGCCCCTTAGGAATATAAATTGATTCTGTATCAAATTATATCTTCCACTGATCTTATGTCATTATATCCATTAACAGAATTCCCCAGTTTACTGTGGCCTTCTCTGGCTCGTCCCTTTGAAGTCAGCCTTACTTAAAATCTAGAAGCTTAGTAGCTGTTTCCTGTTTCTCCCCTTCACCCTTTCAAACACATAATTGAACTCATAATATGATCGCTGTTAGGTAAATGTTCTCACACCATTAAGCCGTTAACTAAATATGGCTCATTACACACTATTAAATTTAAAATAGTCTGCCCCCTTGCTAGTTCAGAGACATATTGTTGCAGAAAACTGTCCTGAACGCACTCAAAATTAGCTACCTTGTTGACATGAGTGTGTCAGCTTCTCTCAGTATAAAAATTAAAATCCTTCTTTAAAACCATTCTGCCTTTGCTATGTGCTTGTGTAATCTTTGCATTCGTAAAATCTGTCATTTCACAATTGCTACCGGGGGCCCTATACACAACTCCCACCGCAGTCTTGAATCCTTTAAAATTTCTTAATTTAACCTATAAAGTCTCTTTTCTCTCATCAATGATTTCAAAAGAAAATTGGATGGGCACTTGAAGAAAATAAACTTGCAGGACTAAGGGAACCAAGCAGGGGAAGTGGGACTGATTGGATTGCTCTACGGGGAACTGGGCAAAGACTCAATGGGGTGAATGGCTGCCTCCTGTGCTATACATGACTCTGACTTAATTGCTCTGTAACCATTATTTCTACTCCTTCCTATTTATTATTTTCCCCATCTTTATAACCTGGTATATTTAGTTCCAAGTCCTTATTTATTTCATTCACAGAATGTGGGCATCGCTGGCTAGGCCAACATTTATTGACCATTCCTAATTGCCCTTGAGAAGGTGGTGGTGAGCTGCCTTCTTAAACCACTGCAGTCCATGTGGTGTAGGTACACCCACAGTGCTGTTAGGAAGGGAGTTCCAGGATTTTGACCCAGCGACAGTGAAGGAACGGTGATATATTTCCAAGTTAGGAAGGTGTGTAACTTGGAGGGTAACTTGCAGGCGATGGTGTTTCCCATGTGTCTGCTGCCCTTGTCCTTCGAGGTGGTAGAGGACATGGGTTTGGGAGGTGCTGTCGAAGGACTGTTGGTGAGCTCCTTGTGTGGTGCGAATGTTACTGATTGTCTTGCAGCCGTCTTTCAGTAACTGCTGCCATGTCATATGCTCCACGTTGAATATGTGCCTGCAATTCATTCAGCCTATTCCTTATACTCAGTGAATAATGGAGTAATTAATGTTTCATGTTACCTATGTACAAGTATGTAGTAAAGTATATAATTTGCACCCAGAGCAAGACCGAGTTCCAAATCTTTCTGTCCCCCATTTTGAACTATAATGAGAAATCACCTTCCATTTTAACTTAGCTTCAACTTTTGTTTTTAAATTACTAGAGATACTAATTTACCCTTTTTTAGTTCTCTGGACGTGGGTGATATCTGGCCTACACCGGCTACATTTATTGTGTGTCCCTAATTGCCCAAAGATGATGGTGGGTCTTAGTGAACCGCTGCTGTTCTTGTGGTGGTGTTTGTTAGGGAATGCCAGCATATATTTTACGACAATGGAAGAATTGTGATCCATGCCCATGCCAGAGTGAGAGACTTGGAGGACAATTTGGAGATGTTTGCATGGCAGTGCTGCTCTTTTCCTCCCTAATGATAGACTTTGCAGAGAAGGAAAGTGCTGTTGAAATGCCGCAGTGCACCCTGTAAATGGTACATGCTGTGGGCTCAATGTGCTTGGGTTGATTTGTACATTTTGGTATATTTTTGTGTTTGTTGATAAATATAAGGTTGGAAATGGAAAACTTTTGAATATGTCGTGTCGACATTGGGCACTTTGAATGCAGTTAGATGCAAGATACATTTCCCTTACTCTTCCCAAAGTATACTGCTTCATTATCCATTGTAAAAGAGCGCCCTGGTGTACATCCATTGATTGCATACACCAACAATGTTTTACTTTTGTTCTTTCTTTCCCTACTCATTTTCATTGCCCACAATTTGAGCACAAGTCAGTTTGCTGTGATGCCCCGATAGAATTTGGATGCAACTTCTCCAAACTGGTTTGTGTACTACCTTAACAACCAGCAAAGGGTAGCATTTCATCCAATCATATATGTATGCTATCTGTTATAGCTTGTGTAATTGCCTGCATGCAGAAAGTGAGTTTTGAAGTGTGTTGATGGACTGCATCAGTAGGTAATGTGGAAGCTGAATTGATGCATGTGTGGTCTTACAGCAGGTTCTGAGACATTGTGCCCACGTTCTCGTTTTAGACTGTAAGTTAACATACTCCACTGTCAGGCTATCACTTTAAATCAGTTCTGATTGAAGTGTAGTCCAGCTAGTTGTTCTGTTGAGGATTTTCAGGCTATATGTAAAATGGAACAATATGAACTTGACAAAAGAGAGTCTTTTTTTGTGCCCCTTCCCTACCTAATGCACTGGCCAATAGTTTCCATATGTTCATGCAATTATAATTATGCACCTTTGCTTTTCTGCTCAATGGAATTAATGTAGTCTGGGTTTAACAACCCTCTTTGTAGTTAATGGCTGACTTGGAAATTAACTGGGATCTTCTGACAGAAAATATTCCACACTAAATGAGTAGTTTAAGTTTAGCATTAAGTAATTTACAGCAGCGATATTATGAAGCAAATACTATACAGCACAATAAAAGTGTGGAAAATATCAGTATACTCCATAAAGTTAGTTTATCACTTCATAATTCAAATGTTCTTCCATGGAAAAAATTAGTGTGTCAAAAAGCTGTTCCAGCAGTCTCACTGGTTTTCTTCTTGGAATATCTAATGCTGTAATACCTGTTATGGGAGTTTGTAAGCCGATCGATCTCTCCAGTCTTCCAGGTGCCAGAAGGTCAAATATAACCATTGATCCCAGAAAGATTCTCTTGATTTTCTAGTTTTTTTGACAATAAGTTGTCCATTATGATCCAAAACAGTACTACTGTTTTGATGTGACAGTAGTAGCGAATTTAATTGTAATATATTTTACTTTACGGAATCATGAATGACAAAATGAATGCACATGATCTTAAGTGCATGCAGGACCTGTTTTATTTACAAAGTAAACCTTGTGCCTCAAAGTAATTTTGTCTGAACTGCTTTAAGGTGGTTTGAGAGATATGATAAAGTGCTGTATAAATGCGAGTCTTCATTTAGCTGCTCATCAATTAAAAGGCTGGTAGAACCTTGAATTGTATAATTAGCTGATTGCAATAATTTACAGCACAAAATCTTAATTCTCACGTCAGAGATTCAGTGATTCTGTGCAATTATTTTAGATTTCAACAAAGCGAGTTGAATCCATTTCATTCAAGTTAACCACTGCTCTTAGGCATCCAAAGGGTAATTGCTTAAAATATGATGCACTAAATGACAGAAGCAATTTATACACACACAGTAGATCCTCGTCTGACCTTTGTGCTAAACTAGATTGATTCAGAGTGCTTGCAGCTGAGTCTTTATCATGTGTGTAAACATGCAAGACAAATTCACAATTTGTGACATGTCCATCAGATAGCAATCTGGTTAGATAGGGTGGAACATTACTTTAGCCCAATATACCTTAATTCATGAAACTCTAATAACACCAAGTAGAATCATACAGTAATGAAGGGCGATTTAGCTCCTTGTGCTTATGTCGGCTCTTTGATAGAGAGTTCACTTTGTCACAGTCCCCAGCTGTTTCCCTCCAGCCCTACAAATTGTTCCTTTTCCACTAATGCTCCAAGTTTCATACTTTTCCTTTTCAGTAAAGTTACCAGTTTTCTTTCCACTTTTCTCTTCTGCTTGCCTAATATATATCAATACAGCAAGGACTCAATGGGCTGTTATGACTCTGAATGACAATTGATGCTATGGTACAGTCAACAGACATTGATAGTCCTCCTGTATTGTGTCTAAGTGGCTATACAGGTACTTTATGTCAACCCAGATTATCCTAAGCAAAAACAGAATTACCTGGAAAAACTCAGCAGATCTGGCAGCATCAGCGGAGAAAATTATCCTGCCCTCACTCAACATTCTCTTAAAATGTGTGTGCCCACACTTGCACTTTAATGCTTACTTTCTAGCTGGTGTAGCAGTAATGAAGAGCCAGAAGCCTTAGCTGATTTTTTTTTGCTTCCCTTTCTGGATAGAGTCCCTGAGAGTCTAATTGTAGTGGCTTACTTGTGCCATGACCGAGAGCGAATTCAGCACACCCTGGTCTTGCAACTTAACAGCTTTAAGGGAATAGTGTTGAATGCATGGATTGGAGCCAAGCATCAACTAGTTTGATATCATCAAAATCCTTTTCATTTAATTGAATTACAGGGAGAAGGTACTTTAATCTCTTCAGCCTGGCATATGTTCGAGGTTAAGTCAAGAGGTGAAAGGATTAATGCACCAATCCATTTCAGCATTCGGCCACCTGATAATTTATATTTCCAATATTGACCTTGAATTGAAGAAAATAAGAGCCAAAACCTATTAATAATCCCTTGGTTTCATTTACATCTCAACTTCCACTATATAAATTAATTTCTTGTGTCCTGTTTTTGAACCATAATTAGGAAGAAATTAATTTCTGTACAAAATCTGATTTGTGAAACCTATTTTAATTTTGTTTAAAATTTAACTTCTCCCAATGATCTACTGGCTAAAGTTCACTTGACTGATACTTGGTATGGGGTTGCAGTAGTAATCCTACGAGGAAAGGCTGGATGGGCTGGGCCTGTATCCATTGGAGTTTAGAAGATTGAGAAGTGATCTTATTAAAACATATGAGGGGGGACTTGACAGGGTGAATTCTGAAAGGATGTTCCCCCTTAGGGAGAGACTAGATCTAAGGGACACAGTTTAAAAATATGGGATCTTCCATTTAAGACAGAGGTGAGAAGAAATTTTTTCTGCGGGTTGTGGATCTTTGGAACTCTTCTTCCCAGAGTGCGGTGGAGGCAGGATCAATGATCATTTTTAAGGCAAAGGTAGATAGATTCTTGACTAACAAGGGAGTTGAAGGTTATTGGGATAGATGGAATATGGATTTGAGGCCATAATCAGATCAGCCATAATTTATTGATTGGTGGAGCAGGCTTGAGGGGCTGAATAGCCTACTACTGCTCCTAATTCTCCTGTAAAGATGCTACTGGGTATAGCATGAAGCTGTGCAGATGATAAGCTCTCAAATTTGAGTGTTGGTCTTTGCTGTGAGGTCAGCTAAATCAGCAATGTTACAGATGTTGCAGTTAGTCTCAGTGGCTCTGAATCTGGCAGGGAAATCGGATTGGGTTCCTGCAACTGATTGTTAAACATCCCAAATCACTTCAAACAAAATTTAATGCCAATTAAATACTATGAGGTATTAGTGCAAATGGAGATATGTTTATGTCTTAAAGGAGGAGAGAGTGATATGGATGCGAAGAAGTTTAATGAGAAAATCCCATAGATTAGGGCCCAGGCAGCTGAAGGCCATTGGTGAAGCGGTAAAAATTGGGGATGCACAAGAGGGCAGAACTGGATGATTGCAGGGATCACTGAGGAGATTGGAAAGAGGAAATAGGAAGGGGCAAGGCTTCAAAGGGATTTTAAAATCAGGATAAGAAGTTTAAAATCAAGGTTTTGCCGGACTGGGTTGCAATGTAGATCAACGAGCACAGATAACATTTACATATTTTAAAAAGGCTTCTTGGAGAGCGGGCAGAGGGTCCGACCATGCTCCCTTTCACCAAGAATTAGCACTTTGCGGGCAAGGGATAAAATTGGGACAAAGAAAATGCCTTGGGAAGTCTATGCACAGTGGCAGTGCAAAGTGTCACCAGGCCGTTCCCCAGCATCAGGAGTGAGTTATGAGGAAAGATTGACAACACCTAGAAAGGTAGCATCTGAGCGATGATCTTATAAAGGTATATACAATTATAAGCAATGCAAAGAAGTTTTACTTGACTGATTTCTGGGATGAAGGGGTTATCTTACGAGGAAAAGTTGGACGTGTCGGGCCTACTGGAGTTTAGAAGGATGAGAGGTGATCTTACCGAAACATACAAGATCCTGAAGGGACTTGACAAAGTGGATGCTGAAAGGATGTTTCCCCTTGTGGGAGAGACTGGAACCAGGGGACACAGTTTAAAAATAAATGGTCTCCCATTTAAGACTGATATGAGGAGAGATTTTTTTTTTCCTCTCAGCTTATTAGTATGTAGAATTCACTTCCCCAGAGAGCAGTGGAGGCAGGGTCATTGAATACTTTTAAAGCTGAGTTAGATTCTTGACTGACAAAGGGAGTCAAAGGGTATGGGGGGGTGGGGTGGGGTTCGTGGGTAGACAGGAATGTAGAGGCCACAATCCGATCAGTCAAATGGTGGAACAGGCTCGAGGGGTCGAATGGCCTACTCCATGTCATTTGTATGTTCATATGTAATTGTTAATGGTATAGAAAATATTAAACTTGAGAAGATTTGACAAGGTGGATGCAGAGAAATTATTTCCCCTAGTGGGAAATCATAAACAAGGAGGCACAATCTTAAAATGAAATTAGGCCATTCAGGAGTGAAATCAGGAAACATTTTTTTCATCCAAAGGGCAATGGAAATCTGAACATTGCCAAAAATGTACAGGATGCTGGAACAATTGGAGCTTTCAAGACTGAGAGTGATAGATTTTTGTTCATTAAGGATATCAAGGGATTTGGGGCAAAGGTGGTTAAATGGATTTGAGGTATAGATTAGTCATGACTATAATCAGACAGGGTCAGGTTTGAGGGGCTGAATGGCTGAACTCCTGTTCCTCTTTCCACAAGCTGCAATATTATTTTAATTTAAACTGATGACTTAAAACTAGAAGGCACAGGTTCAAACTAACTGAAGATTTAAGGACTGCATGAAGATGGAAGAGAGTAGGGAGAAAAGTTAAGTCAATTGAGAAATAGTGACTTGCTGTAAACGCTTTGGGGTTTAAAAGCCTGCTGATTGCAGAAGGAAGATACAACTACGAGCAGTGGAGTTACACCATTTAATGCCTTTTATAGCCCTTCATGTGTAATACAATAAACATTTTAAGGAATATTTTAAATTTGGTATAAATGGAATATAGAGCCCTTAGCGAAATGTGTGATCTTTAAAACAATTCTCCACTCAGTCAATTGATTTTCTTCAACCTCACTGCACAAATAAAGCTGTTGTTTCACTTGCTTGGGATGATGCCCCATCACATCCTGTCACAAGATACAATCTCATTGTGGGATGTTGACATCATAAATGCTGAGCTGTCCCATTGTCTCTTTCTTTCATTTGCTGTTCCCAGTTCAATCTATGTTGTAAATAATAACTGGGCTGATGTGTTTTTTTTAAGTAAATACATCCAATTCCTCCCCTGGTTGCCAGTAGCTGTTGAGCGCTTGTGTTTGAGCACATGCGCATTTGTGATGTTTCTGTTCATTGGAGCACAGGTAAAACAGTGAGCACTCATGTGCAGCACGTGCTGTTCTCTTTTTTTTCTCGCTGTATGCTGATTATGTTGGGGACCCAATGGGGGTTGTCATCCCATATTTTATCATGGTTGTTATGGCACAGCTGATGGTAACTACTGAGTTCAAATCCCAAAAGGAAACTTGAAACAAATGCCACTACTTGTTTTGCAGTTCATATAAATTTCGTGATGTGTGCCTTGAATTCAGTAATAAGACCACCAAGTCTTATAGGTTTTTACAAAATTAATTTAAACATTTAATATGAGAAATGATCTTAAATACATACATAGATCTACAAATTACTAGTATGATAACTTCTAAATCCCCTAATCAATCTAACTCCCAGTTACACTTCATTAAGGCAACAGTAAAACACAGATTTTAAAAGACCCAGGCAAAGTAAATTATACCTTGAACGGTTGGATTCAACGTGAGTTATCTTCAATTCAGTCCCTGGAGACAGCAGTTTGGTATATACAGGCTGCAGGCTTTTCACACTTGTTGGATCTTAAACTGCCTCCCTTATAACAATCTTCTCTACTTATACATATTTTCCTCTTTGAATGCAAATTTCCATTGTTTCACTATACCTTTTGAACTTTACCCCTCTATTAATAAAAAAATCTATCAAAGTATCAATTCCACCAGTAATCTTTGGGAAAAATAAATAAACACTATTTCTTACTGGGCGACCGCTTTGCAGAACACCTGCGGTCTGTCCGCAAGAATGACCCAAACCTCCCTGTCGCTTGCCATTTTAACACTCCACCCTGCTCTCTTGCCCACATGTCTGTCCTTGGCTTGCATTGTTCCAGTGAAGCCCAACGCAAACTGGAGGAACAACACCTCATTCTTCCGACTAGGCACTTTACAGCCATCCGGACTGAATATTGAATTCAACAACTTTAGGTCGTGAGCTCCCTCCCCCATCCCCACCCCCTGTTTCCCCCTTCTTTTTCTCTTTTTTTTCCAATAAATTATATAGATTTTCCTTTTCCCACCTATTTCCATTATAAAAAGAGAAAAAGGAAAAAAAATTATTTATTTATTTATTTATTTTTTACATCTTTTATGCTCTCCCCACCCCCACTAGAGCTATACCTTGAGTGCCCTACCATCCATTCTTAATTAGCACATTCGTTTAGATAATATCACCAACTTTAACTCCTATGTGTTCTTTTGTATTATTGTTGTTGACATCTTTTGATGATCTGCTTCTATCACTGCTTGTTTGTCCCCACAACCACACCCCCACTCCACCTCTCTCTCTCTCTCTCTCTCTCTCCGCCCCCCACACACACACCTTAAACCAGCTTATATTTCAACTCTTTCTTGGACTCGAACTCAAGTTCTGTCGAAGGGTCATGAGGACTCGAAACGTCAACTCTTTTCTTCTCCGCCGATGCTGCCAGACCTGCTGAGTTTTTCCAGGTAATTCTGTTTTTGTTTTTGTTTTGGATTTCCAGCATCCGCAGTTTTTTTGTTTTTATAACTATTTCTTACTACTTCTGCTGGCTAGGTGTACATTACACCCCCTCCTTTGAATTCAAGCCACTGTAGTTTGTTTAAAAATGCAAATGTTCCCTTTGCACTTCACATTCTCAAACTTCCCATGTTTACCTAATAAACATTTCAAATCTAAATTCTCTTCTTACATCAAAGCACCCAGACTAGCTGCCTCTAATTCAAATAAATCTCTCACAAACACATACATATACACATCCCACTATCACTCTATTTTACAATAAATTCCAGTAATATTATGGCAATTATTATATCTTCCTGACAATGGCATTCTCTTGGAGCTGTGCACACCTGGGAAACCTTTGGATTTGGCGTTATCTAATACGTGAAATTCAAGCCTCAATCACCATAACAAATCTCGGCACCAGAAGATCCATACCATTTGTCATTTGGTAGTAAAGAACTTGAATATTTCTGGAAAAAAGAGACATTGAAGCTTTTTGCCTTGCACTCATAAGGACACTTTGCAAGAACGCCAGTATAAGGGGAAAACAATTTAACACAAGTGGTAAAAGCAAAATACTGCGGATGCTGGAAATCTGAAACAAAAACAAAAATACCTGGAAAAACTCAGCAGGTCTGACAGCATCTGCGGAGAGGAATACAGTTGATGTTTTGAGTCAGTATGTACTCACCACTAGCAGGATGCTGCCGAAGCCAAAAAGACATTCTGCCTATCAGTCAAATAAGTAATGTGTTATAAATTTCAGTGCCATTGTGATGCTTGGTATGTAGGCTGTGTGTCCCAAAGACTGGCAAATAATATCAAACAGCACGTCCTAGCCGCTGTTTGCAATGGACAAGGTACAGACTATCCCAACCGGCCCAAGCTTGCAAAACTCAAAACAGTGTCCAACATTAGATGTGATTCCGCGATTGGACATTTGCTAAATAATCCTGTGTGCTAAGAATTATGCTGACAACCAATTTAAGATTCACTCAGGTTCGCAATGTGGTGCATTTGCATATACTAGAAGTACACATTAATACACAGGGCCCTGGTCTTTGCAGACAGAAAGAACATGTACATACACAGTGCCTGTTTCAGCTAAACAAAATAAGTGACAGCCATTTGCTGACTCATTCCTCAGGGCAATGCCTTGACCAATCAGGGTCAAGCTGCCTGGTTTAAATTTCAAACAATGCTTGGCAGTTAACTAGTGTATTCTTCATTGCAGTGCCTCTACCAATTGGAGTCCACTTGCCAACTAATCAGCACTCTCTTATATGGTATAAATTGTTGTTTTCCTCTTATTGGTATCCTTGCAAAGTTTCCTGATGAGTGCAAGATGAAAAACCTCAGTATGTCTCTTTTCTCAGCAATACTCAGGAACCATATCATTGGATGCTGCTTAGAAACCCCAAATTTAAAATTGCTATCAGTATTTCTGTGGCCAATTAAACAAAATCTACATTATTTGGTGCACTGCACTTGATGAAAATGAAGTTGCTCTTAATTCTAGACAGATTGCAAAACAATTTGAATCTCTGCCATAAAATCATATAGTGCAAAATGAGGCCATATAAACCAGGCAGCTTGACCCTGATTGGTCAAGGCATTGCCCTAAGGAATGAATCAGCAAGTGACTGTCACTTAGTTTGTTTAGTTGAAACAGGTGCAATATGTGTACATGTCCTTTCTGTTTGCCAAGGACAGGGCCCTGTGCATTAATCTATGTAGCTTCCAGTACACGCAAATGTCCCACATTGCAAGCCCGACTGACAATCTTAAATTGGTTGTCAACATAATTCTTAGCACACTGAGGATTATTTAGCAAATGTTGTCCAAATGTTGTGCCTGTGCTACCTCTTTGAAATAGTCCCACTGGCCTCTTCTTTCACTCCACCCATTTGTCCCTTTTAAAATATATATCCAATTCCCTTCTGAAGTTACTGTTCTTCGGCAGCACACAGACATGAAGGTGTCAGAGCGAGTGCAAAAACCTCCAAGCACCTCGTCTGTCCAACCTTTCAAGCACCACCTGCCCCACGTGCGGCAGAGTCTGCAGGTTGGGCATGAGACTTATCAGCTATCTCATAATCCATCAAACCAGAATGGAAACAAGTCATCCTTGATCCAGAAGGACTGCCTGAGAAGAATGTCTGTTGGAAAGGTGAAACCAAGATGTTTATTTGCTGAAATATTGAAGACTGAGTGAACGCAATTGTGCAAGACCATTGGTCTGTGCTGAGCTTTGTGACCTGTAGGGCTACGGACCTGGTGCAGGAAGGTGGGATCCTTCTGTGTCTTAAAGCATCATATCACAGTTAGGTCTCAGTGCCCTGGGATTTGGCATGAATCAGCCAGGGTTCATTACACGAAGAATGGCCAAGAGGGGGAACTGAGCTGTAGCAGGACTTGGAGAGCAGTTCTGAAAAAAAATGGACCTGTTAAGTTAACTTGAATTTGATTTCCATGTACATTATAGTGGATGTAGGATGACTAGCTATCTTGTGGACTGACCAGCGTTGGTGGGAGTGGGAGAAGATAGTTGGCTCCCTATCAATTTAGGGCAGTGGGCTTTGTGCTGTTCAGGACGTGTCCATTGTATCAATAATGAACATTTACCGACTGGCCTGTTAAAGTGGAGTTGGGATGGAATTTAACCACGCAGGGCCCTGTATTTCTTTGGAGGAAAAAAATGGCTCGCTATCTTTGCATTTCCTGGGCAAAGCCGCGATAACTGAGATGAAATGGGCTGTCCGCAGCAAAGTAGGAGGAGAGCGCTCTCAGCAGCTCAGTGCTGTTCCTTGTGGTCAATCTCCCTCTGGTACTAGTGCAGAGCCGGCTTTGCGGGACACGGCAGAGTGAGGGTGAGTTACTATCGGCTTCGGGGATCCCTTTGTAAAATAGTGGGTGGGGTTTTTCAGGGAGGGGGGCGGGGGGGTTAGTGGTCAGAAAAAGCCCGTTGACTAGCATTAAAGATGTAGGAAATAAAGGATTTAGTGTCGTCGGAGAAAGCAGAGAGAAAAAAGAAGAAACGCTTCCTCCACCCCTTTCCTCAAATTTTCTGCTTAGAGGAAATGAGACCAGAAATACCGCAAGCTTTTTGTGAGAGGAAAATTAAATTAAGATTGAACTATGTGATTTAAGTATATCTAAATGCTCATTTTTAAAAAAGCTAAATTCAAAATGGTGACAGATTGGATTACCCATCTTTGAGCAGCTATTGTATGTGGTTGTGTGCACTGAACAAAGGGGCTGTTTAATAGTTTATATTTGAGACTGGGGTGGAGTGAATGATTAATCAGAAACTGGAGACTTATTAGGTAATCGAGTGCACTCTATTGAAATCGATTAGTTAAATGATAAAGCATGTGAAATTAACACAATGAGAGACCAATAATTTAAAATGGGTTTCTGAATAAACTCTTGTCTTGCCCCTTTGGTGTGTAGCCTCCTGCCCCCTACCTCAGATTGGCCCTTTGCAAGGTTTGGATGAAGATGGGAGGCAATTCAGCCTCCTGGTGACTCCTGTTAGAGCAGCAGGCTGTTTCCTCTCTCTAGCCCAGTGTCCTATAACCCTCTGTGATCCTATACTTGTCATTTGTAGTGCTGACCCTGTGGCCCTTTTGCTCTGCTGCTGTACCATGTCTCAGAGCATTGTTCCACGTTGTCCCTTCCCCCTTGTGCATTTTTTGTGTAAGTGTATAACAACTGTTAATCTCAGGTTTCTCTTTTCGAAGCATTTATTTTTTGCTCGCACAGACAGTGCAGGGACTTAAACAATCTCCCTTTCTGATACCTCAAGGACAGCAAAGTAGTGCCTCTGCAAAAAACCGCAGCATAATATGTGCTGAATATTCTTGATGTGTGTTTCAAAGGGAGAATATATTTTTGGGCTGGACACTGCAACCCCTAAGCCAACCTTTTCTAATGTCATAGCCACAGTGGAGAACTTTTACAATAAAAACATTGGCTTTTGTTTTCTCTTGGGAGAACAGAGACCTTTGCAGGAATATGATTCTAGACTGGAGTATAGAGCAGTTTTTGATACTTGAATATCGAGAGAGGATTCTGTCAGGAAAAAAATAATTGTGTGACTGTAGAATCGGTCTTGGGATCATGTATATCATCAACTGAGTCCAGTGTCACTTTTATTACCCTTTCCCTAAGCTTGACAACCTCTATTACATCAGTTAACATTGATGCTGGAGATTGAAATGTTTTCAGCTACAATCTACAAGTCTTGATTAGATCTGGAATAAAACTCCCTTACTCTCAAACTTAGTGTTACCTAACCATATCTTCATTTAATTTGGCTTCTCATCTTTTCAACCTTGGCCTACACAATGGCTTTTGACTCTTCAGTATTTTAATAAGAAAAGCACTCAAAATCTCCTCTCTGCTTCCATTCCCATCCACGAAGATGAAGTCTTCCATAGGATTTTGTAGCATTTTAGTTGATTCTAGTCTTAGCCTACCCAGTTATTGTGAAGAAACAGCAATGCACATTGAAGGTTGAATCATGTGGCCAAAATATTAGGGTACTGAGACCTGAGGAATTTTAACAACACTTTTATTGTTCATCTGTAATTGCTTTTTGTATTTCAACGCTCAGCCACATAGTGTGGAACTGGACTCAGTGTCTGCCAGATGGGTTGGAATGGACATTAATAAACCTGCTGGATTTTTACCTGGTGCCTGCCCACAATTTTCCATATTTATTTATTCATGGTGGGATTTGAGTTTACAACCTCTGAACTGCTAGCCCAATATCAACAGCACAAGGTGACTTGTACTCTTTGAGTAAAGGTTGAAGAATCTGGAGTTATTCGGCCTGAAAGGAGGTGTTTAAATATGGTAGTGGACAGAAGAGAGAAATACTGAACATGACATCAAGCTAAGCAGTGACATTTAGATAAGAGGTGAGAGGTTCAAGTTGCCAAAATATAAATTTGGGACTCATACCAGGATGATGCCCTTCACACAGTGATCAACAAGCAAACAAGATAATGGAGGCAAAATGTTTGGAATAATTTAATAGAAGTTGTGACAGGATCTGGGCACCGTAGGTCTTTTATTCACTTATTTATCATATCAGTTGTCCATGTGAGGTTGTGAATTTTAGCCATGGACTATGTTCACCAGAGATTGCCTCAGTGTCATTTCACTTATGAGTCATAAAGCTATCAGGGAGACTTCAATTCCGTCAATCTGAAAGGGCAGAGTGACTGGCACACCGTGACAAAGATGAAGCAGCTTTCTTTTGATATAGTTTTGTAAAGCTCCCTTTAAATTCAGTCACAGTCTGGAGGAGTTTTTAAAATCACTAGCTTAAATCAATACAACTGTTCTATATATTGGCAGATAAATATTGGCATATTTATCCCTCAACCAACCACACCAAAGTAGGTGATCTGGTCAATATAACATTGCTGTGAAGCTCTAAAGAATTACATGGACTTGAAACGTTAACTCTGTTTCTCTCTCCATAGATGCTGCCAGACCAACTGAGTTTTTCCACCGTTTTTTGTTTTTATTTCATATTGCTGTTAGTTGGACCTTTCTGTACACAAATTAGCTGCCATATTTCCTACATTAAGATGGTGACTTTCATTTTTACTGGGCTGTAAAGCACTTTTGGATATCCAGAGGTCATGGAAGGTGCTTTATGAATGCAAACCTCCCTAAAACCAGATACAAAGCTGTAGCAACAACCTGCATTTATATAGTGCCTTTAATGTAGTAAAATGTCGCAATGTGCTTCACGGGTGTTATCCAACTAAAGATATCATCAAGCCACATGAGATATTAGCCAGGTAGGCTTTAAGCAGTATTTTAGAGAAGGAGAGAGATAGGTGGTAATGAATTGCAGAAGTTGCTGTTGTTGTCTGGTGCACTGACCTCTACCTCACAGAGGCTGAGCGTCAGCTCACAGATACTTCCTCCTACCTCCCCCTGGACCATGACCCCACCATTGAACATCAAGCCATTGTTTCCAAGACTGTTACTGACCTCATCTCCTCTGGAGATCTTCCTTCCACAGCTCCCAGCCTCATAGTCTCCCAACCTCGGATGGCCCACTTCTACCTCCTACCCAAAATCCACAAACAGGACTGTCCCGGCAGACCGATCGTGTCAGCCTGTTCCTGCCCCACAGAACTCATTTCTTGTTATCTTGACTCCATTCTCTCTCCCCTTGTCTAGTCCCTTCCCACCTACATCCATGACTCCTCTGACACCCTAAATCATATCAACAATTTCCAGTTCCCTGGCCCCAACCACCTCCTCTTCACCATGGATGTCCAATCCCTCTACACCTCCATCCCCCACCAGGATGGTCTGATGGCTCTCCGTTTCTTCCTCGAAGAGAGGCTCGAACAATCCCTATCCACCACTACTCTCCGTCTGGCTGAACTTGTTCTCACACTGAATAATTTCTTTTTAAACTCCTCTCACTTCATCCAACTAAAAGGTGTGTGGGTACCCGCATGGGCCCCAGTTATGCCTGTCTCTTTATGGGGTATGTGGAACGTTCCTTGTTCCAGTCCTACTCCGGCCCCCTCCCACAACTCTTTCTCCGGTACATCGATGATTGCTTCGGAGCTGCTTCATGTTCTCGCCTGGTCCTGGAAAAATTTATTAATTTTGCTTCCAATTTCCACCCCTCCATCATTTTCACATGGTCCATCTCTGACACTTCCCTTCCCTTCCTTGACCTCTCTGTCTCAATTTCTGGTGATAGACTGTCCACCAATATTCATTACAAGCCTACTGACTCCCACAGCTACCTCGACTACAGCTACTCACACCCCGCTTCCTTCTCAGGAGTCCATCCCAATCTCTCAGTTCCTTCGCCTCTGTCGCATCTGTTCTGATGATGCCACATTCAAAAACAGTTCCCCTGACATGTCTTCCTTCTTCCTTGACTGAGGTTTTCCACCCACGGTGGTTGATAGGGCCCTCAACTGTGTCCGGCCCATCTCCCGCGCATCCGCCCTCACACCTTCCTCCCTCCCAGATTCATGATAGGGTCCCCCTTGTCCTCACTTATCACCTCACCAGCCTCCGCATTCAAACGATCACCCCCCCACCGGCAGCATTCTGCAGGGATCGTTCCCTCTGTGACACCCTGGTCCACTCCTCCATCACCCCTTGCACCTCAACCCTCTCCCATGGCACCTTCCCATGCAACTGCAGAAGGTGCAACACCTGCCCCTTTACTTCCCCTCTCCTGACCATCCAAGGGCCCAAACACTCCTTTCAAGTGAAGCATTTCACTTGCACTTTGCTCAATTTAGTCTACTGCATTCGCTGCTCCCAATGCAGTTTCCTCTACATTGGAGAGACCAAACACAGACTGGGTGACCGCTTTGTGGAACACCTTCAGTACGTCTGCAAGCATGACCCAGACCTCCCTGTCGCTTGCCATTTCAACATTCCACTCTGCTGTCATGCCCACATGTCCGTCCTTGGCTTGCTGCATTGTTCCAGTGAAGTTCAACTCAAACTGGAGGAACAGCACCTCATCTTCCGACTAGGCACTTTACAGCCTTCCGGACTGAATATTGAGTTCAACAATTTTAGATAATGAACACTCTCCTCCATTCACACCCCCTTTCCAATCCCCCTTTTTTCCAATCATTTATATAGATTTTTCTTTTCCCACCTATTATTTTTAAATGTATTTCCATCCATTATTTTATCTCTGCCTTTTAGCCTATTTTGATCCCTTCCCCCCACCCCACTCCCACTAGGGCTATCTGTACCTTTATTATCACATTCCTTAGATAATATCACCAGCTTCAACACCTTTTTGTCCTTTTGTCAATGACATCTTTTGGTTATCTCCACCTCCTATCACTGGCCCTCTATCCAGCTCTTCCTGTCTCCCTTCCTCGCCGCCCCCCCCCCCAACCAGCTTATATTTCACATCATTTCTATTTTTCCTTAGTTCTATTGAAGAGTCATACGGACTCAAAACTTTAACTGTGTTCCTCTCCGCAGATGCTGTCAGACCTGCTGAGTTTTTCCAGGTATTTTTGTTTTTGTTTTGGATTTCCAGCATCCTCAGTTTTTTGCTTTTATCCAGAAGTTAAGACCTTGGCAGATGAGCACATGGCTGACAATGGTGGAGCAAAAGAAATCGTGCAAAAGGCCACAAGTGAAGGAGTGCAGAAATTTTGAAGGATTATCAGGCTGCAGAAGATTTACAGAGATGTGGAGGAATTTGAAAACAGGGATGAGAATTTTATTGTTGGGTTGGTAGCCAATGCCAGCCAGCAAGTGCAGACTGAACAGGAGTTGGTTTGAGATATGATACGGGCAAAAGAGATTTTGATGAGCTCAAGTGGAATTTGGGAGGGTTGGTCACAAGACCGTTAGAACTCCTCTTCCACTTTCTCCACACACAGCCCAGGTTTGGAAGGACAGAATATAAAAGTGAGTCTTTGAATGTTTTCATGATTCAAGGGGAATACTGCGTAAATATCACATCCACCATTGTGATAAGCAGAAATCCTGATAATGGCACAGATTGTTGCAGCAGTGTCTGCCTATTGACAGTGGATGGGTTGGAATGTACCCATGAAGTAAGCAGCCAGCCACACAGTCTGAAAGTGTGGAATGTCTATTGATGTAAAGGCAATGAATTTGCCTCAGATACTGTATGCTTTTTTTAAAAAAAAAACCCTTCAGCTATAGATCTTTTAATTCATGCCTCCTTATGTATGCTTGCTGTAAAGTGTGGAATGTGTGAATAGTGTTTATCCACAGCACAGCCTTTGAAGAAAAGTCATAACAGATTGAAGCTCTCTTGTTCTAATAATAAACTTTGATAATAGTGATGGCTGTGAATAAGAAAGAAAAGTGGTTTAAGTGAACTTCTTGTAGCCTGTCACAAAGGTACAGGTTTCTAGAACATACTAATCACTGAGTTCTGATCAGGTATTGTAGCTGATAGCTTGTCATAATATATCAGATTGCAATTCTTTTTAACAAAATGGATGGAAGTAATATTTGGGAAGGAGAGTGGAGATCATTCCCATGAATCACTTGGGCTACTGCACTGCAGGAATTCACCAATATTCCTCCTCCAGCACCTTCCAAGCCCGTGACCTTTGCCACCTAGAAGGACAAGGGCAGCAGACATGGGAACATCACCACCTCAAGTTCCTGTCCAAGTCACATGCCATCCTGACTTGGAACTCTATCGCTGTTCCTTCACTGTCACTGGGTAACAATCCTGGAACTCCCTCCCTAACAGCACTATGAGTGTATCTACACCACTTGGACTGCAGTGGTTCGAGAAGGCAGCTCACCACCACCTTCTCAGGGGCAACTAGGGATGGGCAATAAATGCTGGCCCAGCCAGCGACGCCCACATTCCATGAATGAATAAAAAAAAAACCATGCTGTCTTTTCATCCTTTGATTTTGAGTTCAGCCCAGTTCTGTGTCTGGGTGTCAGCTGTCGCTCTGTTAATAACATTCTTATGGTCAGAAAGTTGTTTGTTTGAGACCCACTCTAGAGATTGAGTATAATTTAGTACGATGCTTTAGTGCAGTTCTGAGGGAGTTTTGCATTGCTGGAAATGCAGTCTTTTAGAAGAAGATGAGGTAGTCAGAAAAGAATCCTATGACATTGTCTTGACAAAGGACAGGTATTCCTTGGTGTGCTGGCCAAAATCTATCTCTCAGCCAACCTCACTAAACGAGGTTATCTAGCCATTATCTCATTGATGGTTATGGAAACTGGATTGGTGCAGTTTTGCTGCCACTTTTCTTATGTTACATCAGTGACTACACTTCAAAAGTACTTCATTGGTTATAAAGTGCATAGGAATGTTCTGAAATCATTAATGGGACTGTACAGGTACAAGTTCTTTCTTTACCAGCTGAAAGGATCCTAAGTCTAGGGCATGCTTATCTCCATAGAAACGCATGGGTTAAGGTTCCTGTCTCCTTTGGGATCACTCTTGATATCAGTGTCGAGGTGGGTCCTGAAGCACCTCTATTGAAAGCAATGAAAGGGGTCATTGAACTGATCTGGGTGCTGATCAGGGACCGTCTATTTCTAGGAATGCTCACTACCATATCTAGAAGCAGAGTACTCACCATTTACTGTCAATTCTTCTTGATTCCACGTTCTTGTTTTTAAGACAA
This sequence comes from Carcharodon carcharias, assembly GCF_017639515.1. Taxonomy (NCBI): domain Eukaryota; kingdom Metazoa; phylum Chordata; class Chondrichthyes; order Lamniformes; family Lamnidae; genus Carcharodon; species Carcharodon carcharias. The sequence goes on from NC_054479.1 coordinate 60,916,457, forward strand.
TTGAGTAGAAATGCTGATTACTTCAGGTTTCTCCTGGGTGAGTTGGGTTCACTAGTCATATTGGTAGAAATCTTAGCAGTTGGGACTCACCTGCAGTAATGCTGCCTTCATGGGTCACACAGGTATGGCAGCCACTGAACTAATGTAATGACCAAGGACAAAAATCCAGCACTAATGGGAAAAATATGTAGCATGGAATTAAACTGAGTAAGAAATTCATACATCTCAGTTCAGTGACACCAAAATTTTCAGAATTTGAAGGGTTACAGGAAGCTAAAGTTCTGTTATTTGTCCTAAATCAAAAGTTGAAGGAAATTTAAGCTTCTCAGCTTATGTAAATTTAATAGAAATTGTATTTTAATTAATTTAATGTATTGTAATTTATTTCAATGAATCTTGGATTTCACACAAAGGGCAATGAAGCATAGAGTTGAGCAGAACATCACCAATGCTCACAATGCTAGGGAGCCAGTAGCAGTTGGAATGGGTTGTTGTTTAATTTCATAGGGAGCATTTGCTTCAAGGCAGTCTTCTCACACTAGTGGGATAACTGGACCATTCTAATGATTACAATAGAATCCATTATTCCACAAAATTTCAGCCAGATCTTAGCTGCTTCATTGTTGAATCTCAAATTTGGTTGAGCACTTGAGCAAGTTCTTACTAGGGCATTTAAAGATCCCCCAGCCGAAAACTGCCACACTTCAATGAAAGACCAGTTTATTAACACAGTGCAGATTTATTTTTGACATGTGTTGCTTTTATGGCCAGGTGTTTAAAGATGCCAATTCCCCTAATTGCATTGGCTATACATATCCTAATTTATAGTCCTTTGGTAGTATAGAACTTGAGTATTGCTGAAAAGAAAGATTTTTTTTAAATCAAAGCTTTTTGTCTTGCACTTACCAGGATAATTCGCAAGAAAGCAATGTCAAGGAAAAACCATTTATACTGTATGAGCAGAGAGTGCTGATTGTTTGGCATGTGGACTCTGGTTTAGGCATTGCCATGAAAAATGCATCAGAAAATGGTGACTGACAGTTAACTGCCGAGCATTGTTTGAAATTTAAACCAGGCAGCTTAACTCTGATTGGTTAAGACATTAGAAATGATGCAGCGAATGGCTGTCACTTATTTTGTTTAGCTGAAATGGGTACAATGTGCGTACATGTTCTCTCTGTCTGTAAAGAACAGGGCCCTGTGTATTAATAAATGTAGCTTCCGCTTCCAGTGCACGCAAAAGTGCCACACTGCAAGCCCGACTGACGATTTTAAATTGGTAGTCAGCATAATTATTAGCACACTGAGGATTATTTAGCAAATAATGTCCAATTGCGGAATCACATCTAATGTTGTACACTGTGCTTTGTATTTTGCAAGCACAGGCTGGTTGGGTACTGTCTATACCATGCCAGTTGCGAACACTGGAAGGCACATGCCGTTTGATATGACCCGCCAGTCTTTGGGACGTACCTAGCATCACACTGACACTGAAAGTCATACACCACATTACTCATTTCTGTGATGGGCAGAACGTATTTTTGGCCTGACAGCAGCATCCTGTTAGTGACGAATACCATTTATATTGCTACTGCACAGTAGCAGTGTGAAACAGCTAACTTCACCTGTTGCTCAAACTTTTGAGGTCCCTTGCCCTTCCAGAGTAATCTGAGGTAGACTGGGCACTTTTCAGGGTTGAAAGCGATGGCTTTAGGCCCATTCATGAGTTTGTGCAATATGAACTGGTCAGGGAAGCCATTATCCCTTAGGATCCACCACCTTAAACATTCAGTCCCTCCACCACCAACGTGCAGTGGCAGCAGTGTGTACCATCTAGAAGATGCACTGCAGCAACTCACCAAGGCTCCTCCGACAGCACTTTCCAAACCTGTGGCCGTTGCCACCTAGAAGGACGGGCAGCAGACATGGGAACATCACCAGTTCCTGTCCAAGTCACATGCCATCCTGATTTGGAACTCTACCGCCATTCCTTCACTGTCGCTGGGTAAAAATCCTGGAACTCCCTCCCTAACAGCACTATGGGTGTACCTACATCACATGGACTGCAGTGGTTCAAGAAGGCAACTCACCACCACCTTCTCAAGGACACTTAGGAATAGGCAACAAATTCTGGCCTTGCCAGCGACGCCCACATCTCATGAAAGAATAAAAAAAGAATGGGAAGGCTAAGGAAGTTGCTTAATGGTTTTTATGACAATTTGGGAAGTAATGAGTTGGTGTAGGATGGTGGCTTTCTACATGTACCACCATGTGCTTGGAACTAAGTAGAAAAAAAAGATGAGTTTAGGCATGCTGGCCATTACCACTATCTGTAAAGCAGAGAAACTGCAAAAATAATTGCAGGATGTAGGAGGTTTGAGGCTAGCAGGGTGTGAGAGAATGTTTGGCAAAGACTGCTGTATGTTTCTCACTTCCTGTCCAGGACTGAGGGGTATTGGAAGAGCCTCCTCAGGTTAAGCCAACAGCACCCGTATCTTGTATTTAATGGATTGATTGCCAAATTGAGTTTTTTTACAACATAAATGTATTTATGTAGAACATTTAAAAACATCCCAAGGCACTTCACGGTGTGTTATCAGATAAAAATTGACACCAAGCCACCTAAGGAGATCTTGGGACAAGTTAGTAAAAGCTTGGTCAAAGAGGTGGGTTTTAAGGACTGTCAGAAAGGAGGAGGAGAGGAAATTTGAGAGCTTATGACAGCTGAAGGCGCAGCCACAGTTAGGTTGAGCAGTGGGGAAGGTGGTGTTCTCACTGGTCCAGACCCAATTACTGATGCGGTCAGCCTACTGGCATGCCTATCACTCAGCTGATCCAGGGCAAGCGAGCAAGATAAAAACAAAAAAACTGCGGATGCTGGAAATCCAAAACAAAAACAGAATTACCTGGAAAAACTCAGCAGGTCTGGCAGCATCGGCGGAGAAGAAAAGAGTTGACGTTTCGAGTCCTCATGACCCTTCGACAGAACTACAGAACTTCGACAGAAGCGAGCAAGACCCTGCCGAAACGTTTTATTTTAGAATGGCTCCAGTTCATGTGAAGGATGAGGGTAATCGTCTGTCTGCATTTAAAATAAACGCTTCCAGGAATCTTTTTATTTCCTACAACAAGAACTTTTTGATAAATTGGGTGATCTGTACATAAATAGTCCATAAATTGATAGTCTAGTTTATTGAGATGAAAGGAGCTATGCTGTCCATAGGGTGGTGCCTAGAAGCAGAAGCTTGATGGCAAAGTAATCATTTGCAAACTGTACTCAAAGGACCTAGGTTCAAATTGTGTCCTTTTACTTAACCTCACTTTTCTCCCTAACTTCTAAGAAAGAAAGAACTTGCATTTATACAGCACTTATTGTGACATCAGGATGCTCCAAACCGCTTCACAGCCAATGAAGTACTTTTTGAAGTGCGGTCATGCAGCAGCCAATTTGCACACAGCCAGCTCTCATAGACAGCAGTGAGATTAATGACCAGATAATTTATTGGAATTGTTGATTGAGGGATAATTGTGGACCAGGACACTGGGGAGAGTATCCCTTCGCTCTTCTTTGAAATGTGCTGTGGAATCCTTTGTGTCCATCAGAAAGGACAGATGGAGTCTCGATTTTAATGTCTAATTCAAAAGATGGCACCTTGACAGTGCAGCATTCCCTCAATCACTGTACTGGATTGTCAGCCTGGATTATGTGCTCATGCCTCTGGAATGGGATTTGAACCCACCACCTTGTGACTTGGAGGCCAGAGTGCTATCACTGAGCCGCAGTTGACACCTACCCCATTTTTTCTTACTTCTATCTGTGTGCACCTTTTTCTTTAAACTCCAAATCTACAATGCTCTGACTGGAATAAACAACCCTGAATTGTCCATTTGTGAGTAGTGAGGGGGAATGGTGGCTGTGGCATTCCCTGATCGTCGGTCCATATTCTTGACTGCAGCTTTCCATAGACTTCATGCAGACTCCTTCCTCATAATATTTTTTCCGGGGCCAACCTTGGGGAATTGTTTTTTGTGTGTCCAAGAAACAACATTCAGTGGATTGTTTGCCCTGTAGCAACTGCACATTTCAAATTGGAAAGTGCGAGGGGTTTAATGTGATACCACTGAGCATTCCGTTCTCAATAGTCAGCTGTGACTGATCTGCCTGGACTAATTAATTAATCTCTGTGAAAAGAAAGGCGGATTGCTGTATTAAACATGACATTAATGTGTGTTGCTGCACTGTTGTAACCTCTATGCTGCACGTAGCAGACCAGGCATTCAACGAGTGAAACAGTATTGGGAAGAAATGTTTCGCCATATTGAAATAAAACAGAAAATGCTGGAAATACTCAGCAAGTCTGTCCCTGACAGCATCTGTGGAGAGATGAACAGAGTTAACCTTTCGAATCCGTATGACTGTTCAGAGCTCTGAAGGAGAGTCATACTGACTCGAAACATTAACTCTGTTTCTGCCAGACCTGCCAAGTTTTTATAGCATTTTCTGTTTTTATTTCAGATTTCCAGCATCCCCAGTATTTTGCTTTTATACTATGATAACGCATTGGTTCAGGTGCCTAAACTAATGATCTGGAGACGGGTTCAAATCCCACCATGGCATTTGGGAATTTCAATTTAGTTAATTAAGTAGAAATCTGGAATGCAAAGCTAGCATCTTTAAAGTTAATTATGTAACTTCCAGATTGTTGTAAAAACTCATCTGGTTCACCAATCTCCTTTAGGGAAAGCTCTACCTGGTCTGGCCTATATTTGACTTTAAATTTACAACAATGTGGTTGACCATTAGCTGCCCTCCAAAATGGACTAGCGAGTCACTCATTTCTACCAAACAGCTATGACAAAATATAATAGTAAAACTGGGTGGATTCAGACATGATAAAGGCATGCCCAACTTAGTTGGCCCTGCAAAGTCCTCTTTACTAACATCTTGCAATTTGTGCTAAAATTGAGAGAACTGTCCCAGACTAGTCATATTTACAGTATCATACCTTTTAGCCAACATCCCAAACTCCTACATCACCACCCCTGGGTATGTCCTGTCCTACCGTTAGGACAAATCCACCGTAGGTGGCAGCACGGTGGTATACAGGAAGGAGTCCTCAACATTGACTCTGGAGCCCATGAAGTCTCATGGTATCAGGTCAAACATGGACAAGAAAACCTCCTGCTTGATTACCACCTACCACCCTTCCTCAGCTGATGGATCAGTCCTCCTCCATGTAGAACACTCATTTGAAAGAGGCATTGAGGTTAGCAAGGGCACAGAATATACTCTGGGTGGGGATCTTCAATGTTCATCACCGAATGGATCAATAGCGCTACTACTGACCGAGCTGGCCAGTCCTAAAGGACATATCTGGCTCCTTTGACCGGGACTCCCAATCCCAGGACTTTCAACACTCAGAATAACAAGAGCAGTAGGTGCATGGGAGAATCTCCACCTTAAACTCCCCTCCAAGTCAAAAACCATCCTGATTTGGAAATATATTACAGTTCCTTCATCGCTGGGTCAAAATCCTGCAGTTTCCTCCCTAACAGCACCATGGGTGTACCTACATCTCCTGGACTGTGGCGGTTCAAGATGGTGGTGCGACACAACCTTGTTGAAGGCAATTAAGAACGGGCAATAAATGCTGGCCTTACCAATGACACACATCCAGTGAATGAATAAAAAACATACACATAAATCAACTCAAAGTTTGGGATGTAAAAGACCGAGCAAGAATCGGTTTTATGATGTGCTGCAGAGAAAGAAAGGAGGGAGTTAAAATAAAAATATTTTTAAAGAGGACTTGAGAATTTGTGACCGTAAATCACCTATACATTTAACACTAATCTAGGTATCATCAACAATGGATTTCTACTGGATTATTTGACGTTATGGTTTTATATTAAGTGGTTGAATTGACGAATGACTGTACACTAAATGTACTGAAAATAATTTTAGTAACCTTTAATTCATTTTATTTACATGTCTGTTGAGAAACATCCAGCCGGCAGTTAAATGGGCAGCAATGCCCTTAATCTTATGTCTTTGAAATAAAAGCGATTTGGATTGTAAGGTTGCAGTAGACATATATAATTTTAAAATGTCAAGTGCTGTCTTTATTTTGATAGTATGGCTAAATAGTGTTTAACTCATAGGAGTCCAATTAAAATTGTCCTGCTGTTCCGGTTAGTGGTTTTGTGATCACTGTGCTAAACTTTTTTAAATTGTTTTCATACCCTGCCCAAGATTTTTTTTAATCCTTTGGGGTTTCTGATGAATTAGGTCCTAATATCAAATAACAGAAAATGCTGGAAGTGCACATCAGGTTAGCCAGCATTTGTATCGCGAAAAGACGGAGAGCAGTAGTTAGTGGATTGAATGACCCATTCCTTAATACCTGATTATAGAATGATACAGTTTGTAATGGGACCATTTGGCCCATCATGTATTTGCAGTCTCTTTGCCCAAGTTACCCAAATAGTTACACTCCCTTGCATTTTCCCCATAGTCCTGTATTTTTTCCCTTTAAGTATTTATCCAATTCTCTTTTAAAGTTGCTATTGAATGTGCTTCCATCACAATGTGTGTTCATGATTGTAACAGATCATATCAATGAGGAAATTGATAAACATTAAAAAGAAGACGTATTCATGAGTTGCAACCTCTTGTGTGTAAAGGAAGCTAAGTTGACATGCAAAAGAAATGGGTGGTTAAAGAGGAAGAGAAGTCACCAAGAGTACAGCATAGAAACAGGTGTTTGCATTTTATTGTACTTAAATGTGGATCTTGGATTCCTATTTCCTGGCTGGTCCTCCAATGTGTTACAGTGCCATGTCGTACCATTATTCCATGAAACCAGATTAACCATTCATTTGTCTCATGGATGTTTTTGGGACCTTGCTCTGTGCAAAATAGTTACTGCATTTGCAGAGCTAAGTCAATGCACTTGATAGAAATTCGCTCTATGGCTTTGAGATGTGCCTAGGCATTGTAGAAATGTTTCTATCTTTCAGGGAGAGGACAAACACAATGGAAAAAAAATCCAGTGATGCAGATTAAATGGTAAATTAGATAAAACCCCAAACATCTCAACTTGTCATGCCGCCTTCATGGTTTATGCACATATACATCAGGTCCTCTGCTCCTGCACCCTCCCTAGAATTATCTCTGCGTTCTTCCTACCAAAATGAATCACTTCACACTTCTCTGTGTTAAATTTCACCTGTCATTCCATTCCACTAACCTGTCTATGTCCTGCCATATGCCTTTGTCATTGTAGATGAAGATCAGACAAGCAATGCCCAAATACTTCATCAGAGCTGATGAACAATCCTCCTAACCTCTGATTTGACAAAGACTTGTATATGTGCAGCTCTTCATCACAACCTGTGGAGGTATCATCACATTTACCAGGGACTGCAAGGTGGTTGTCTGCTTGCTGCTTGATTGGGAGTTGGGGTTAGTATAGAAGATAGTAAAAGAAAAATTTAAAGGGAAGAAAATGATTTTGGTAGTGGCTGATGGAGCAAGATGGGCCACAAGATTTTTTAAATCTGAAAGGTGGAAAAGGAGACAGAGTAGTGTACCTACTGACTGAGGTATTTAGAGGCCTGTGATTATTCTCAGTTTCGATGGTCTGAGGAAACCACTTGCCAATTCCTTGCTCCTACTTAACAATGTTTCTGGGAGTTCTGTGGAAGTGAGCACAGATTTCCGATTGTGTCTGCATCACATTCCAGATGTTAGCCCCCCCTTGATTAAAAAAAAATCACCTGCCTGGGGAGAAAGAAGCAGAATAAAAAAGGGAGAACAGTGAATGAAGTATTATGGCTAAAATGTTCAGAAGCCATGAGAGGGATTTGAGGGCAAGAATCCGAATCTTAATATTGAGGCGTTGCTTAACTAAGAGCCAGTGTAGTTCAGTGAGTGCAGGGATAATGAATAAATGAAACTTGTTACAATAAGGTCATAGGCAGCTTAGTTTTGGATGACCTCAAATTTACAGAGAGTAGAACATGGAAGGCTGGTCAGGGGTGTGTTGGAATAGTCAAGTTTTGAGATAACAAAGACATGGATGAGGGTTTCAGCAGCAGATGAGCTGAGTCAGCTAATGTTATGGAGGTGGAAATGGACAGGCTTAAGTGATGACATGTTCAGAAGTTCATCTCGGGCAAATATGACACTAAGGTTACAAACAGTCTGGTTCAGCCTCAGACAGTTGCTGGGTAGAAGATTGTTGGCTAGGAAATGGAATTGCAGTGTGGGCCGAAAATTTAGTTAGGGAAAGTTTCTACTCCAGTCGTTGGATGTCGGACAAACAGCCTGCCAATTTAGGAATGTGGAAAAGGTCAAGAGGTGCCAGTGAGGTAGACCTGGGCATCATCAGAGAACATATGGAAACTGACGCTGTGTTTTCAGGTGAAGTCACTGAGGGGCAGAATGTAAATAATAAATAAGAGGGGGCCATGGATTGATCCTTCAGGGACAGCAGACGTAATGGTGCAGGAACAGGAAGAGAAACCATTACAAGTGATTCTTTGACTGTAGCTGGTTAGATAAGAATGGAACCAGATGAGAGCATCCACCTAGCTGGAGAGGAGTTGGAGGAGGATGGTATGGTCAACCATGTCAAAGGTTGCAGACTGGTCAGGAAGGATGACGTGGGAGGAAGTTTATCTTTGTCACAGTCACATAAGATGGCTTTTGTGACTTTGAGACTGTGGCAGGGGAGAAACCTGAATAGGGGGATTCATATGTGGAGTTCCAGGACAGATGGACACGGATTTGGGAGGTGATAGCATGTTTAAGGATTTTAGAGGAGGAAGGAAGGTTGTAGGTGTAATTTCCTAGAAAGGGGGCTGGGGGTGAAGGTTTGATTATTTTTGAGGAGGGGTGATGGCAGCAGATTGTAAGGAGAGTGAACCTTTAACAATATTAATTAATATGGGAGCCAGGAAGAAAAGTTGGGTGGTCAGTTTAGTGGGAATAGTATCAAGAGAGCAAGAAGTGGGTCTCTTGGACAGCTTGAGCTCAATGAGGGCATATGGGGAAATAGGAGAAAAACTAGAGAAAATTGCAAGTTCAGGGCTAGGGCAGCAAGGAGCCTTGGAGGAAGTTGGTCCGTGGGTTGGGAAGTTAGGGAAGTGGTGAGGCAGTTGAACAGATGGTAATTTGAATAAGTCACCTTTGAGTCCCAGCCCATCGTCTAATTTGTTGGTAGTGATTCTGCATGAACAAAAGAACTTGCAAGCATGCAGTGCCTTTTACATTTAATGCATTGCTTTTGAAGTGTAGCCATTGTCATTTGGGTAAGCACAGCAGGCAGTCTCTACATGGCAAGGTCTCACAAACAGTAATGCGATAGATAACCAGATGATCTGAAAGCAAAGTACTGTGGATAATGGATATTTGAAATAAAAACAATGCTGGAAAGACTCAGGTCTGGCAGCATCTGTGAAGAGAGAAGCGGAGTTAACATTTCAGATTCTGATGACAGGTCACAACTTGAAACAGTTGCAGCCAGATGACCAGAGTATTTCTAGCATTTTCTGTTTTTAATCAGAGGTTTGAGGGTGGAATGTTGACCAAGACACTAGGAGAACTGCTGGCTCTTTTACAGATATTGTCATATAGCCGTTTGGTAGCATAGAACTTGAGTATTGGTGGAAAAAGAGAGATTTTTTTGTCAAAGCTTTTCGTCTTACACTCATCAGGAGAATTCGCAAGAATACCAAATGTAAGGGGAACAACAATTTATACTATGTGAGAAGACACTATCAATCATCACTGATCATTTAGATCAGAAAGAGCAAGGGTCATAACACCGAACCTTGGAGAACTCCACTACAAAGCTTCAGTCCCAAATACATCCATTAACCACTATTCTCGTCTTGTCACTCAATCAATTTCGTATCCAAGTTGTTACTGTCCCTTTTATTCCATGAGCTATAACTGCTTATAAGTTTGTTGGTGTGGCACTGTTATCAAATGCCTTTTGGAAATCCATGTGTAGCACATCAACAGCATTACCCTCATCAACCCTCTCCAAACCTCATCCAAAAAATTCCAGCAAGTTAGTCAAACTTGATTTGCCCTTAACAAATCCATGCTGACTTTACTCAATTAACCTGAATTTGCCCAAGTGACTATTAATTTTGTCCCAAATTATAGTCTCCAGAAGCTTCCCCATCACTGAAGTTAAACTGACTGGCCTGTAGTTGCTGGGTTTAGTTTCACACCCTTTTTGAACAGTCGTATAACACTTGCGATTTTTTCCACTCCTTTGGCACCACTCCCGAGGAGACTGTAAAATTATGGGCAGTGCTTCCACAATTTCCATCCTGACTTCCCTCAGTATCCTTGAATGCATCTCATCTGGTCCTGGTGCCTTATCAACTTTAAGTACAGACAACTTATTCAATATCTCCTGCTTATCAATTTCAAACCTTTCAAGTACCTGAATTACCTCCTCTTTCACCACTACCTGCACATGTTGTGACTTTCTATCACCAAAGTGGTTCATTGCTGATTTTGGGAACCAAGTGGAGATCATACAACCTACACTCAGTTTGACTTCCTTAGTGTCCATGTTTTTAAAATCTCTTCTTCTTTCTGAAAACTTAACCCTCAAAGGATCATTATTTAAAAAGAGTGCACATTTTCAGGTGAAGGCATATTATTAAAAAAAAGCCTCCTACTATCTGACGGATTATGATTTCAAAATGTGATCTTACAAAATTTATAGTATTTTTCTAATAGCCCCTTTCTTCCCCATCCCTCCCTGGCCTTCCCAACCAAACTTAGCTACTAAGCAGCCTGCTCACATAATAGGCTGAAATAAAAGCAAAGATCTGCAATTGTTAGAAATTGAAACGAAAAGCAGAAAATGCTGGGGACATGGGGGTCAGATAACATCTGCAGAGGATAAATTTGTACTGAAAAAGCCAGTACAATTATGAAGGTACAGGCTATAAGTATAGGGCTTTCTTATTGGCTGCAACATGGTCAATCAGTTTGAAGCTCAAACTTCATGTGGTTTGTTCTAAAATCTTATATCCTTAAACCGTGTGGTTTATACATTAACACACTGTGTTCACAGCTCTTTGCAACGATTCCCTTGGGATAAGACTTGGTAAATGAAACCTACACCATTGTTATAAAAACAAAAAAAACTGCGGATGCTGGAAATCCAAAACAAAAACAGAACTACCTGGAAAAACTCGGCAGGTCTGGCAGCATCGGCGGAGAAGAAAAGAGTTGATGTTTCGAGTCCTCATGACCCTTCGATAGAACTGAGTGAATCCAAGAAAGGGGTGAAATATAAGCTGGTTTAAGGTGTGTGGGGGGTGGGGTGTGTGTGCAGGGGGATGGTGTTTGGGTTGGGGAGAGAAGTGGAGGGGGTTGGTGTGGTTGTAGGGACAAACGAGCAGTAATAGAAGCAGATCATCAAAAGATGTCACAGACAACAGAACAAAAGAACACATAGGTGTTGAAGTTGGTGATATTATCTAAACAAATGTGCTAATTAAGAATGGATGGTAGGGCACTCAAGGTATAGGTCTAGTGGGGGTGGGGGGAGCATAAAAGATTTTAAAATATTTAAAAATAATGGAAATAGGTGGGAAAAGAAAAATCTATATAATTTATTGGAAAAAACAAAAGGAAGGGGGAATAAACAGAAAGGGGGTAGGGATGAAGGAGGGAGCTCAAGACCTAAAGTTGTTGAATTCAATATTCAGTCCGGAAGGCTGTAAAGTCCCTAGTCGGAAGATGAGGTGTTGTTCCTCCAGTTTGCGTTGGGCTTCACTGGAACAATGCAGCAAGCCAAGGACAGACATGTGGGCAAGAGAGCAGGGTGGAGTGTTAAAATGGCAAGCGACAGGGAGGTTTGGGTCATTCTTGCGGACAGACCGCAGGTGTTCTGCAAAGCGGTCGCCCAGTTTATGTTTGGTCTCTCCAATGTAGAGGAGACCACATTGGGAGCAACGAATGCAATAGACTAAGTTGGGGGAAATGCAAGTGAAATGCTGCTTCACTTGAAAGGAGTGTTTGGGCCCTTGGACGGTGAGGAGAGAGGAAGTGAAGGGGCAGGTGTTACATCTTTTGCGTGGACATGGGGTGGTGCCATAGGAGGGGGTTGAGGAGTAGAGGGTGATGGAGGAGTGGACCAGGGTGTCCTGGAGGGAACGATCCCTACGGAATGCCGATAAGGGGGGTGAAGGGAAGATGGGTTTGGTGGTGGCATCATGCTGGAGTTGGCGGAAATGGCGGAGGATGATCCTTTGAATGCGGAGGCTGGTGGGCTGATAAGTGAGGACAAGGGGGACCCTATCATGTTCCTGGGAGGGAGGAGAAGGCGTGAAGGCGGATGCGCGGGAGAGGGGCCGGACACGGTTGAGGGCCCTGTCAACGACCGTGGGTGGAAAACCTCGGTTAAGGAAGAAGGAGGACATGTCAGAGGAACTGTTTTTGAATGTAGCATCATCGGAACAGATGCGACGGAGGCGAAGGAACTGAGAGAATGGGATGGAGTCCTTACAGGAAGCGGGGTGTGAGGAGCTGTAGTAGAGGTAGCTGTGGGAGTTGGTAGGTTTGTAATGGATATTGGTGGACAGTCTATCACCAGAGATTGAGACAGAGAGGTCAAGGAAGGGAAGGGAAGTGTCAGAGATGGACCACGTGAAAATGATGGAGGGGTGGAGATTGGAAGCAAAATTAATAAATTTTTCCAAGTCCTGACGAGAGCATGAAGCGGCACCGAAGTAATCATCGATGTACCGGAGAAAGAGTTGTGGAAGGGGGCCGGAGTAGGACTGGAACAAGGAATGTTCCACATACCCCATAAAGAGACAGGCATAGCTGGGGCCCATGCGTGTCCTCACTTATCACCCCACCAGCCTCCGCATTCAAAGGATCATCCTCCGCCATTTCCGCCAACTCCAGCATGATGCCACCACCGAACACATCTTCCCTTCACCCCCCCCCCTATCGGCATTCTGTAGGGATCGTTCCCTCCGGGACACCCTGATCCACTCCTCCATCACCCCCTACTCCTCAACCCCCTCCTATGGCACCACCCCATGCCCACGCAAAAGATGTAACACCTGCCCCTTCACTTCCTCTCTCCTCACCGTCCAAGGGCCCAAACACTCCTTTCAAGTGAAGCAGCATTTCACTTGCATTTCCCCCAACTTAGTCTACTGCATTTGTTGCTCCCAATGTGGTCTCCTCTACATTGGAGAGACCAAACGTAAACTGGGCGACCGCTTTGCAGAACACCTGCGGTCTGTCCGCAAGAATGACCCAAACCTCCCTGTCGCTTGCCATTGTAACACTCCACCCTGCTCTCTTGCCCACATGTCTGTCCTTGGCTTGCTGCATTGTTCCAGTGAAGCCCAACGCAAACTGGAGGAACAACACCTCATCTTCCGACTAGGCACTTTACAGCCTTCTGGACTGAATATTGAATTCAACAACTTTAGGTCTTGAGCTCCCCTTCTGTTTCTTCCCCCTTCCTTTTGTTTTTTCCAATAAATTATATAGATTTTTCTTTTCCCACCTATTTCCATTATTTTTAAATATTTTCAAATCTTTTATGCTCCCCCCACCCCCACTAGAGCTATACCTTAAGTGCCCTACCATCCATTCTTAATTAGCACATTCGTTTAGATAATATCACCAACTTCAACACCTATGTGTTCTTTTGTTCTGTTGTCTGTGACATCTTTTGATGATCTGCTTCTATCATTGCTTGTTTGCCCCTACAACCACACCAACCCCCTCCACTTCTCTCCCCCCACCCAAACACCTCCCCCACCCCCCCCCCCACACACATACACACACCTTAAACCAGCTTATATTTCACCCCTTTCTTGGATTCACTCAGTTCTGTCGAAGGGTCATGAGGCCTCGAAACATCAACTCTTTTCTTCTCCGCCGATGCTGCCAGACCTGCTGAGTTTTTCCAGGTAATCCTGTTTTTGTCCTACACCATTGTGGTGTGGTATGGAACCATCCAGTTGTATCTCCATACCCCTTCCTCTGCTCTTGTGCTTCCAGGAAGCAATGTTGAATATAAAGGAGTTGCACTGTGCCCAGTTCAGCTGTGGAAAAAGTACCCAACATTGCAGTCATGGTCTGCGTGTAGAAAGAGTTCTTTGAGCCGTGTGACATAAGGGTAAAGTACTGGTCGGTCATTGCTAGTGGAGAAAGAGAAAAAAGAAATACTTGCATTTATATAGCACTATTGGTGACCACCAAGTGTCTCAAAGTGCTTTATGGTCAATTAAGTGTAGTCCCATTGTAATGTAGAAAATGTGGTAACCAATTTGCACACCGCAAGCTCCCACAAACAGCAATATGATAAAAAACAAAAACAGAATTACCTGGAAAAACTCAGCAGGTCTGGCAGCATCGGCGGAGAAGAATAAAGTTGACGTTTCGAGTCCTCATGACCCTTCAACAGAACTGCATTTTATAGCAATATGATAATGTTGATTGAGTGATAAATATTGGCCAGGACCCCAGCAATAACTCCCTTGATCATGTTTGAAATCATGCCTTGGAATCTTTTACATCCACCCAAGCAAGCTATGGTTTAACGTCCCATCCAAAAAACAGCACCTGGGACAGTGCAACACTCCCTCAGTACCGCACTGTGTGTGTCAGCCTTGGTTTTTGTGGTCAGGCCCTGGCGTTGGACTTGAACCCGGAACCTTGTGACTCAGAGGTGGAAACAATGAGGTGACATGTAACATACAAGAAAAGTGTTGAAGGGTCATGACGACTCGAAACGTCAACTCTTTTCTTCTCCGCCGATGCTGCCAGACCTGCTGAGTTTTTCCAGGTAATTCTGTTTTTGTTTTGGATTTCCAGCATCCGCAGTTTTTTTGTTTTTAAGAAAAGTGTTGGTTTAACTCAAATCTTATTTCCCACTGAGCCAAGTAAATCTGGTGTGAGCACCTGCTTGATCGATGTAATTTAGTTTGTTCTACCCCATTGAAGAATTTTTCACTTTCTGATTTTTGTTGTTAAATCTGTATCCTAGTGTAGTTGAATGTGGTGGAACTTTCCTTTTGTAGTAGTTTTTTTCCCCTTGTCAAAATTGGCATTGTGACAGCTCTCTGTCCTCCCAATTTAGCTCAGATTGTGACAAGGCTGCATTTGTATTGAGGCTATCCCAAATTCTCCCACTACAAACAACATACACACAACACATTTGCAATATCATCAACTCTGAGCTTTAATTGACCTAAACAGAAGAGCAGCCTTGTTTCTATTTTATTCACTCGCTTAGGAGTATGGACACAGTACTTTGCTCATTTGTGAACCTGGGACTAGGAGTCAGCAATTCAGACCCTCGAGCCTGCTCTGCCATTCACCTAGATCATGACTGATCTGTAGCTCGTCTCCATCTATCCGCCTTGGTTCCGTAACCCTTGAATGCCTTTTATAAACAAAATTCTGTCAACCTGTTTTGACATTTTTCAATTGTCCCAGCCTCAGCAACTTTTTTGGTGGGGAGAGAATTCTAGATTTCCACTACCTTTTTTTTGGGAGGTGCTTCCTGACATCATGCTTGAATAGGCTAGCTGTGATTTTAAGGTTATACCCCCTAGTTCTGGACTCCTCACCCCACAACCAGAGAAAATAGCTTTGAGTCTGTGGTTTCACCCTTTGTTCCTCGGCAGAGAATGTTGTTATTCAAAGGAACCTGAAAGAAGTGGATAGCTGCTTTTCCTTTTGTGACTCTGTTGGGGTTCAGTATGGACAATCTTCAAGTCCTGCTGGTGTTGGCTTGGATGGTTTTAGCTCATTGTCCTCATCTGATAGTTGATGAGTTGTGTGGCAAAGTAATCTCCCAAAAACATTTCACCTTCATTATTAATTATCTTAGGCATGAAGTCGCACAGGGAACCCTACATCAAATGTGCAGGATAGCTGAGTCCAATATGCAGAGGAGGCATGAGATAGATCACTCTGATTCATGTAGCAACCTAGATCACTCTGATTCATGTAGCAACCTCACCATTGCCCTGACACTGAAATCAGTTGGCTCAGCACAAACGTCAGTTGGCATCAGCTTTGAGTTGAGTTGCTGACAATTCAAGCTTAATTGCTCAAATACCAAGGGATTTTACTTCTTGACTGTTTACTGCAATGACAGTTTTGTGATGTGTATTCCAGCAGTTTTCTGCAACCTAGATAGCTCCACCTTCTCCAAAGTGGTACCTTGTGTACAAAATGGAACTAGCTCTATTTTTAAAAAAAATTATTTTAGCTTGCTAGCTCTTAAAATTGAGGATTCCTTTGCGGACCAGATTTATATAGAGAAGGCTCATGGTGTGTATCTTAAGATAAATCTTGCTGAATTTGACAGATTAGCATCCTCTTTTCCTGAGCATGTTGGTGCTCACTAGTTCTGTAGGTGCCAGTGGCTAGTGCTCGCTGGGTGTGGTTCTATGGGTGCCAGTGGCTGGTGTACACTGGGTGTGGTTCTATGGGTGCCAGTGCTGGTGCTTGCTGGCTGTGGTTCTATGGATGCCAGTGTCTGGTGCCCGCTGGGTGTGGTTTTCTGGGCACCATTAGCTCTAAGTGGCTATTCTCCTTGTGTTCGCCTAAATGGTGAATGCTGAAAGTTGTTTCGACCACAAGATACATCATATCTGCCCACAAATAAGAACCCAACTGATGTTTCCCAATCTCTACACCCCCATCTCCTCCAATGTCTAGCCCAGTGACATTGATACCAATTGCTGTATCCTTGTCAGTGCCCAATTGAAATGAGCTAAATCGGCACAGAATGCCCATTATCCCCCCATTAGATTCTGGAGCGTTCCACAGGTGCTGAACTTACTGTGACTTTGCCCAAGTCACCTTTCCTCATCCAAGAGTCTACAGTGTTAAAGGCTACTAGATTCTGGAGGACTTCATGCCAGAGCCTGATCTCGCCTCGCCACATAATCACACTTCCTTATGGAAACTTTGGCCTATCAATGGGAAAATCAGTCTGAGATGCTGAGACAAACTGCAACCCTAATCCTTCCTGAGATTAGCTAATTCTGAAAATCAAACTCAGAGCAGTTGCATAACAGGTAGGGAGTTTTCCAACTGATGCTGACTTTCTGTTTAAACAAAAGACTGTTCTCAGGATGGGACCCTGAAACTTGAATGAGCTGGTATTATATTTGTTCAGATAAAACATTTGGAGCACACTGAAAATTTGTTCCAAATATGTCAAGTCAGAAGGTGGGAGATAATTTCAGGAATGCATAAACTGCAACTTTTGTCACAATGTTGGGAGGAAATACCATTCCATTTCCTCCAGACAACATAGAATGAATTCAGATCTGGTAGTGTCACACTCTCGTAATGGTATCTGGACATCAGGTATTTTGGGCAGTGCCCTATTCTATATGCATATACATGCTCTGGACTCCAGCCAGGAATAACGTTTACTGTTCCCCTCATCACCTAACTCAATAGAATATGCACAGTGCTGCTACAGGAATGCAGGTTACAAAAAGAGGGCCAAGTTAGGCCAGCTCCTCACTTGTGTCTCAGTTGTTTGCTCCTCTGCGCTGTGCCCAGCGGGACCCTCCACACCAGCTCCAAAAACTGAATTGTCAGTAGTCGGGAATCTGATATGGTTCAGATCCACTGCCTACCATGAGACAGAGGCAATGCTACCACTGGTTATGTTGGGATCCAATATGCTAAGAAATAAAATGGACGATGCTTTGAATTCAGGCTTCTGATTGCACCCACCACCAGTGACAGACATGAAATTGCTTGTACTTTCACCATGATCCTCTTGTGTATCACTCATCACTGCTCTATAGTCCTCACTTGGCATCACGTTTTATGACAGGCAAAAAGAAATAATTTACATTTATAATGGTATCTTTCACTGTACGGACATTCTTGTGACAACACTGAAATGTCTTTTGAATATTTTAAACTGCTCCAGATCTCACTTATTTTAGATCCTCAGTTTCATTTTTTTTAACTTAACTTTGCATTGAAACAATTTTTTAAAAAAAAAACCTTAAAGTCAGTGAAAAAAACGAAATGATTAAAGGTGGAAAATGTTTTTGTAATATGAGATGTTTTGCCTTGAAAAATAAAAGCCTTTGACTTGAAACCAAGAACCAAGAGCCCGAGAAACCTGCAGCAAAAACAGAATCTGAGCTGTTTCTTTTTTACCAAGACTGGGATAGAGGCTGCGTTTGTGTAAAGCTCCTAGTGCTAGGGACGCAGCAGAGCCCCTTACAGATTGGGCGAAAACAAAGAACAAAGAAAAGTACAGCACAGGAACAGGCCCTTCGGCCTCCAAGCCTGTGCCAATCATATTGCCTGTCCAACTAAAACATTTTGCACTTCCGGGGTCCGTATCCCTCTATTCCCATCCTGTTCATGTATTTGTCAAGCTGCCTCTTAAACACCACTATCGTACCTGCTTCCACCACCTCCTCTGGCAGCGAATTCCAGATACTCACTACCCTCTGCGTAAAAACTTGCTCCGCACATCTCCTCTAAAGTTTTCTCCTCTCACCTTAAATCTATGTCCTCTAGTAATAGACTCTTCTACCCTGGGGAAAAAGCTCCTGATTATCTACTCTGTCCATGCCACTCATAATTTTGTAAACTTCTATCAAGTCGCCCCTCAATTTCCGTCGCTCTAGTGAGAACAATCCGAGTTTCTCCAACCTCTCCTCATAGCTAATAACCTTCAGACCAGGCAGCATCCTGGTGAACCTCCTCTGCACCCTCTCCAACGCCTCCATATCCTTCTGGTAATGTGGCGACCAGAATTGCACGCAATATTCCAAGTGTGGCCTAACCAAGGTTCTATACAGCTGCAGCATGACTTCCCAGCTTTTATACTCAATATCCCTGCAGATGAAGGCAAGCATGCCATATGTCTTCCTGACTACCTTATCCACCTGCGTTGCCACTTTCAGTAACCTGTGGACCTGTACATCCAGATTCTCTATCCGTCGATGCACTTAAGGGTTCTGCCATTTACTGTATAATTCCTACCTGTATTAGACCTTCCAAAATGCATTACCTCGCATTTGTCCAGATTAAACTCCATCTGTCATTTCTCCACCCAAGTCTCCAACCGATCTATATCCCGTTGTATCCTTTGACAATCCTCTTCACTATCTGCAACTCCTCCTACCTTAGTGTCGTCTGCAAACTTACTTATTAGCCCAGTTACATTTTCCTTCAAATGTTTACGTATACTACAAACAGCAAAGGTCCCAGCACTGATCCCTGCGGAACACCACTAGTCACAGCTCTCCATTCAGAAAAGCACCCTTCCGCTGCTACCCTCTGTCTTCTATGACCAAGCCAATTCTGTATCCATCTTCAGCTCACCTCTGATCCCGTGCGACTTTACCTTCTGTACCAGTCTACCATGAGGGACCTTGTCAAAGGCCTTATTGAAATCCATGTAGATAACATCCACTGCCCTTCCATCGTCAATCATCTTTGTCACTTCCTTGAAAAACTCGATCAAGTTAGTGAGACACGATCTCCCCTTCACAAAACCATGCTGCCTCTCACTAATACACCCATTTGCTTCCAAATGGTAGTAAATCCTGTCACGAAGAATCTTCTCCAATAATTTCCCTACCACTGACGTAAGGCTCACCAGCCTGTAATTTCCTGGATTATCCCTGCTACCCTTTTTAAACAATGGAATGGGCAGGAGTGATGTAGAATAGATTAATGGGGTGAGCTGAGAAAGCAGTTAAAAAGGCAAACCTTAATTAGATTTCTGAAATGGAAGGGAGGAATCAAAGCGAAGATTTCTGAGGATGTTTGAAGGCACGCAAAATGGCTAAACGGCAAGTTGAGGTAAGGAGAGCGAGGAGATTGTCAACCAAAGGACCACTTAGAGGCAAAGATAATCCTTAAGTTGATTTGCAAGGATGTGAGGAGCCAGTGGTGAGAGTTAGTGCAAAGAACATATGGAAAACTTTGAGCATGGCAGTTGGAATGGATGTGTTAGTCCAAACAGACATAAAACAACAACTTGCATTTTTATAGTGCCTTTGATGTAGAGAAGAACAGGCTAGGATGTTTCTGAGATTTTAAGAAGGGAATGCTAAACCAAAGAAGGAAAGGTAAATAAAATTTTGGTTGAAGAGGTAAATTTTAAGGGGGTCTTTTTAAAAAAATTAGAGAAACAAATGAATATGAGGAAGAGAATTTCAGAGATTTGGGACTTTGGCAGCTGAGCACTAAACAATGGTGGAGTGAGGGGCCAGGGAATTCACAAGGCTGGAATCGGAGGAACGGAGAGTTGAATGGGGGAAAGAAGGGATGGAGGATGTTAGAGATGCGAAATGGTGGGACCATGGAATGTTTTATAAACAAGGATAAGAATTGTAAATTGGAGGCATTGGTGGGGACTTGAGAGCCTTACATAGGTCAGCAAGCACAGGAGTGATAGGTGAGCAGGACTTAGTATCATGTGGATACAGCAGCAAAGTTTAGGATGAGCTGAGGTTTCTGGAGGACAGAAAATGGAGGGATGGCCAAAAGAGCAACAGCATACTGTCTGGAACCCAAGGACAGGAATAGGCTAATTAGCCCCATGAGCCTGTTCTGCCATTCACTGATATCACAGCTGATATGTACCTCAACCCTTCTTTATCCAGCTTTGATCCTTATCCCTTGACACCCTTAGCGGATAAAAGTGTAATGATCTGTTTTGCTAATTTCAATTGAAGCAACAATTGCAGCATTTGGGGAAAAGAATTCCAGATTTCCACAACCCCTTGTGTGAAAAAAAAACTGATTTCACTTCTAAATGACCTAACTTTAACTTGAAGATTGAGTCCCAGATTCTGGATTCCCCCATTAGAGGAAAGTTGGATTTTTGCATTCTACCCTTTATCGTTTTAAAAACCCTCAATTAGATCACCCCTCAATCTTCTAAGTACAAACTAGGTGTCCTTCTATCTTAATTCATTTCAGCCCCAGTATTATTCTGGTGTACCCATTTCAAACCCAATATATCCTTCCTGCGGTGCAATGCCCAAAACTGAACACTCTGTTCCAGATGGGGTCTGAGCAACACTCTGTACAACTGAAGGATCACTTCCTCTCTTTAATAATCCAACCCCCTCTTGAGATAAAGGCCAACATTCCTTTAGCCTTGTGACTACTTTTTGTACCTGTCTGGAGAGATGAGGGTTTTGTCAAAAGATGGGTGAGACAGGGACTTAGGACCTGTTAGAGTTGAAATTAGGTGTTGAATGCTTAGCTTGGAGGTCAAACAGGTCACCAATGTTGCATGCAGTCTGATGGATCCTGCGAGGATAACTGAGTACAAAGCTCATGGTGGAGGTATAGAACTTGTGGCAAGAGCCAAAGATGATGGCTTAGAATCTCCTTGTAATAAAAGAATGAATGCATCTTATTGGCAGAAGGGGAGAGGTAGCAGCAAATGTGGACAATGTACTGATGAATGTGTATTTTATTGGAAATGTAGTCTGCTGTTACTGTGATGCGTATCATCCATTTCCACCCTTTCCCAACAGAGTTCCAAATCTCTGCTTTTCTGTTGTGGGGAGGTCTGTATATAGGTGGGATATTTACTACACAAGTGAACTGAGGGTGACTGGTATTTGTCATTTGGCTGCTTTCATGCAACTTCTAGTGTTTTTGCTGAATGACACTGAAGGGATTCTGGAAGGTTATCTGAGTGGCAATCAATGCTAGTACTACTTGCTGAAAGCCTTTCTCTGAATTGCATGCTTTCATTAACACATCAACCTCTGCTTTATGCTGGCTAGCTCTACCATTGTAACCACAACTTTCCCTGTGTTTTACCTGCAATTCCTAACCTCCCTTCTTGAAGGGGCTGACTCTCTCCATCTCCCCATCCACCCCTGAAGGGGCTGACTCTCCCATCCTCATTCCTCCTGAAGGGGCTGACTCTCTCCATCTCCCCATGCCCCCTGAAAGGGCTGACTCTCCTTATCCCGCCTAAAGGGGCTGACTCTCTCCATCTCCCCATCCCCCCCTGAAGGGGCTGACACTGTCCATCTTCCCATCCCCCCACTGACTCTCTCCATCTCCACGTCCCTCCTATAAGGGCTGACTATCTCTCCTAAAGAGGCTGACTCTCTCCATCTCCCCATCCCTCCTAAAGGGGCTGACTCTATCCCTCCTAAAGGGGCTGACTCTCTCCATCTCCCCATCCCTCCTAAAGGGGCTGACTCTCTCCATCTCCCCATCCCCCCCTGAAGGGGCTGACACTGTCCATCTTCCCATCCCCCCACTGACTCTCTCCATCTCCACGTCCCTCCTAAAAGGGCTGACTATCTCTCCTAAAGAGGCTGACTCTCTCCATCTCCCCATCCCTCCTAAAGGGGCTGACTCTATCTCTCCTAAAGGGGCTGACTCTCTCCATCTCCCCATACCGCCTGAAGGGGCTGACTCTCCCCCCACCCCATCCCCCCTGAAGGGGTTGACTCTCTCCATCTCCCCATCCCCCCTGAAGTGGCTGACTCTCTCCATTTCCCCATCCCACATGAAGGGGCTGACTCTCTCCATCTCCCCTTTCCCCCTGAAGAGGCTGACTCTCCCCATCCCTCCTAAAGTGGCTGACTCTCTACATTTCCCCATCCCTCCTAAAGTGGCTGATTCTCTCCATCTCCCCATCCCCCCTGAAGGGGCTGACTCTTTCCCCTTCCCATCCCCCCCCTGAAGGGGCTGACTCTCCCCAACCCACCTAAAGGAGCTGACTCTCTCCATCTCCCCATCCCCACCCCTGAAGGTGCTGACTCTCTCTCCATCTCCCCATCCCGCCCCCCCCCCCCCCCACCCCCCGCCCCCTGCGAAGGGGCTGACTCTCCCTTCCCCATCACCCCTGAAGGGGCTGAATCTTTCCCCTCCCCATCTCCCCTGAAGGAGCTGACTCTCCCGTCCCCATCACTCTTGAAGGGGCTGAATCTTTCCCCTCCCCATCTCCCCTGAAAGTGCTGACTCTCCCCTCCCCATCCCCACTGAAGGGCTGACTCTCTCCATCTCCCCATCCCTCCTAAAGAAGCTGACTCTCTCCATCTCCCCATCCCTCCTATGGATGCTGACTCTCTCCATCTCCCTATCCCTCCTAAAGGGGCTGACTCTTTCCCCTTCCCATCCCCCCTGAAGGGGCTGTCTCTCCCCATCTCCCCATCCCTCCTAAAGGAGCTGACTCTCTATCTCTCCTAAAGAGGCTGGCTCTCTCCATCTCCCCATCCCCCTCCTGAAGGGGCTGACTCTCTCCATCTCCCCATCCCCCCTGAAGGGGCTGACTCTCTCCATCTCCCCATCCCCCCTGAAGGGGCTGACTCTCCCAATCTCCCCATCCCTCCTAAAGGGGCTGACTCTCTATCTCTCCTAAAGGGGCTGACTCTCTCCATCTTCCCATCCCCCCACTGAATCTCTCCATCTCCACGTCCCTCCTAAAGGGGCTGACTATCTCTCCTAAAGAGGCTGACTCTCTCCATCATCCCATCCCTCCTGAAGGGGCTGACTCTCCCCATCATCCCATCCCTCCTAAAGGGGCTGACTATCTCCATCTCCCCATCACCCCTGAAGGGGCTGACTCTCTCCATCTCCCCATCCCCCCTGAAGTGGCTGACTCTCTCCATCTCCCCATCCCTCCTGAAGGGGCTGACCCTCTCCATCCCCCCCCGCGAAGGGGCTGACTCTCTCCATCTCCCCATGCCCCCCAGCGAAGGCACTGACTCTCCCCTCCCCATCCCCCCCTGAAGGAGCTGACTCTCCCCTCCCCATCACACCTGAAGGGGCTGAATCTTTCCCCTCCCCTGAAGGTGCTGACTCTCCCCTCCCCATCCCCACTGAAGGGCTGACTCTCTCCATCTCCCCATCCCTCCTAAAGAGGCTGACTCTTTCCCCTTCCCATCCCCCCTGAAGGGGCTGTCTCTCCCCATGTCCCCATCCCTCCTAAAGGAGCTGACTCTCTATCTCTCCTAAAGAGGCTGACTCTCCCCATCCCCCTCCTGAAGAGGCTGACTCTCTCCATCTCCCCATCCCACCCAGCCCCCGCCGAAGGGGCTGACTCTCTCCATCTACCCATCCCGCCTAAAGGGGCTGACTCTCTACATCTCCCCATCCCCACGGAAGGGGCTGACTCTCTCCATCTCCCCATCCCCCAATGAAGGAGCTGACTCTCCCATCCCCATCACCCCTGAAGGGGCTGAATCTTTCCCCATCCTATATCCCCTGAAGGAGCTGACTCTCCCGTCCACATCACCCCTGAAAGGGCTGAATCTTTCCCCTCCCCATCTCCCCTGAAAGTGCTGACTCTCCCCTCCCCATCCCCACTGAAGGGCTGACTCTCTCCATCTCCCCATCCCTCCTAAAGAAGCTGGCTCTCTCCATCTCCCCATCCCCCTCCTGAAGGGGCTGACTCTCTCCATCTCCCCATCCCCCCTGAAGGGGCTGACTCTCTCCATCTCCCCATCCCCCCTGAAGGGGCTGACTCTCTCCATCTCCCCATCCCCCCTGAAGGGGCTGACTCTCCCAATCTCCCCATCCCTCCTAAAGGGGCTGACTCTCTCCATCTTCCCACCCCCCACTGACTCTCTCCATCTCCACGTCCCTCCTAAAGGGGCTGACTATCTCTCCTAAAGAGGCTGACTCTCTCCATCATCCCATCCCTCCTGAAGGGGCTGACTCTCCCCATCATCCCATCCCTCCTAAAGGGGCTGACTATCTCCATCTCCCCATCACCCCTGAAGTGGCTGATTCTTTCCATCTCCCCATCCCCCCTGAAGGGGCTGACTCTCTCCATCTCCCCATCCCCCCTGAAGTGGCTGACTCTCTCCATCTCCCCATCCCTCCTGAAGGGGCTGACTCTCTCCATCTCCCCATCCCCCCCCCCGCGAAGGCACTGACTCTCCCCTCCCCATCCCCCCCCGAAGGAGCTGACTTTCCCCTCCCCATCAGACCTGAAGGGGCTGAATCTTTCCCCTCCCCATCTCCCCTGAAGGTGCTGACTCTCCCAATCTCCCCATCCCTCCTAAAGGGGCTGACTCTCTCCATCTCCCCATCCCCCCTGAAGGGGCTGATAATCGCCATCGCCCCATCCCTCCTAAAGGGGCTGACTCTTTCCCCTTCCCATCCCCCTCCTGAAGGGGCTGTCTCTCCCCATCCCCCTCCTGAAGGGGCTGTCTCTCCCCATCCCCCTCCTGAAGGGGCTGACTCTCCCCATCCCGCTCCTGAAGGGGCTGACTCTCCCCATCCCCCTCCTGAAGGGTCTGACTCTACCCATCCCCCTCCTGAAGGGTCTGACTCTACCCATCCTCCTCCTGAAGGGGCTGACTCTCCCCAACCCCTCCTGAAGGGGCTGACTCTCCCCATCCCCCTCCTGAAGGGGCTGACTCTCCCCATCCATCTCCTGAAGGGGCTGACTCTCCCCATCCACCTCCTGAAGGGGCTGACTCTCCCTATCCCCCTCCTGAAGGAGCTGACTCTCCCCATCCCCCTCCTGAAGGGGCTGACTCTCCCCATCCCCCTCCTGAAGGGGCTGACTCTCCCCATCCCCCTCCTGAAGGGGCTGACTCTCCCCATCCCCCTCCTGAAGGGGCTGACTCTCCCCATCCCCCTCCTGAAGGGGCTGACTCTCCCCATCCCCCTCCTGAAGGGGCTGACTCTCCCCATCCCCCTCCTGAAGGGGCTGACTCTCCCCATCCCCCTCCTGAAGGGGCTGACTCTCCCCATCCCCCTCCTGAAGGGGCTGACTCTCCCCATCCCCCTCCTGAAGGGGCTGACTCTCCCCATCCCCCTCCTGAAGGGGCTGACTCTCCCCATCCCCCTCCTGAAGGGGCTGACTCTCCCCATCCCCCTCCTGAAGGGGCTGACTCTCCCCATCCCCCTCCTGAAGGGGCTGACTCTCCCCATCCCCCTCCTGAAGGGGCTGACTCTCCCCATCCCCCTCCTGAAGGGGCTGACTCTCCCCATCCCCCTCCTGAAGGGGCTGACTCTCCCCATCCCCCTCCTGAAGGGGCTGACTCTCCCCATCCCCCTCCTGAAGGGGCTGACTCTCCCCATCCCCCTCCTGAAGGGGCTGACTCTCCCCATCCCCCTCCTGAAGGGGCTGACTCTCCCCATCCCCCTCCTGAAGGGGCTGACTCTCCCCATCCCCCTCCTGAAGGGGCTGACTCTCCCCATCCCCCTCCTGAAGGGGCTGACTCTCCCCATCCCCCTCCTGAAGGGGCTGACTCTCCCCATCCCCCTCCTGAAGGGGCTGACTCTCCCCATCCCCCTCCTGAAGGGGCTGACTCTCCCCATCCCCCTCCTGAAGGGGCTGACTCTCCCCATCCCCCTCCTGAAGGGGCTGACTCTCCCCATCCCCCTCCTGAAGGGGCTGACTCTCCCCATCCCCCTCCTGAAGGGGCTGACTCTCCCCATCCCCCTCCTGAAGGGGCTGACTCTCCCCATCCCCCTCCTGAAGGGGCTGACTCTCCCCATCCCCCTCCTGAAGGGGCTGACTCTCCCCATCCCCCTCCTGAAGGGGCTGACTCTCCCCATCCCCCTCCTGAAGGGGCTGACTCTCCCCATCCCCCTCCTGAAGGGGCTGACTCTCCCCATCCCCCTCCTGAAGGGGCTGACTCTCCCCATCCCCCTCCTGAAGGGGCTGACTCTCCCCATCCCCCTCCTGAAGGGGCTGACTCTCCCCATCCCCCTCCTGAAGGGGCTGACTCTCCCCATCCCCCTCCTGAAGGGGCTGACTCTCCCCATCCCCCTCCTGAAGGGGCTGACTCTCCCCATCCCCCTCCTGAAGGGGCTGACTCTCCCCATCCCCCTCCTGAAGGGGCTGACTCTCCCCATCCCCCTCCTGAAGGGGCTGACTCTCCCCATCCCCCTCCTGAAGGGGCTGACTCTCCCCATCCCCCTCCTGAAGGGGCTGACTCTCCCCATCCCCCTCCTGAAGGGGCTGACTCTCCCCATCCCCCTCCTGAAGGGGCTGACTCTCCCCATCCCCCTCCTGAAGGGGCTGACTCTCCCCATCCCCCTCCTGAAGGGGCTGACTCTCCCCATCCCCCTCCTGAAGGGGCTGACTCTCCCCATCCCCCTCCTGAAGGGGCTGACTCTCCCCATCCCCCTGCTGAAGGGGCTGACTCTCCCCATCCCCCTGCTGAAGGGGCTGACTCTCCCCATCCCCCTCCTGAAGGGGCTGACTCTCCCCATCCCCCTGCTGAAGGGGCTGACTCTCCCCATCCCCCTGCTGAAGGGGCTGACTCTCCCCATCCCCCTGCTGAAGGGGCTGACTCTCCCCATCCCCCTGCTGAAGGGGCTGACTCTCCCCATCCCCCTGCTGAAGGGGCTGACTCTCCCCATCCCCCTGCTGAAGGGGCTGACTCTCCCCATCCCCCTGCTGAAGGGGCTGACTCTCCCCATCCCCCTGCTGAAGGGGCTGACTCTCCCCATCCCCCTCCTGAAGGGGCTGACTCTCCCCATCCCCCTGCTGAAGGGGCTGACTCTCCCCATCCCCCTGCTGAAGGGGCTGACTCTCCCCATCCCCCTGCTGAAGGGGCTGACTCTCCCCATCCCCCTGCTGAAGGGGCTGACTCTCCCCATCCCCCTGCTGAAGGGGCTGACTCTCCCCATCCCCCTGCTGAAGGGACTGACTCTCCCCATCCCCCTGCTGAAGGGGCTGACTCTCCCCATCCCCCTGCTGAAGGGGCTGACTCTCCCCATCCCCCTCCTGAAGGGGCTGACTCTCCCCATCCCCCTCCTGAAGGGGCTGACTCTCCCCATCCCCCTCCTGAAGGGGCTGACTCTCCCCAACCCCCTGCTGAAGGGGCTGACTCTCCCCATCCCCCTGCTGAAGGGGCTGACTCTCCCCATCCCCCTCCTGAAGGGGCTGACTCTCCCCATCCCCCTGCTGAAGGGGCTGACTCTCCCCATCCCCCTGCTGAAGGGGCTGACTCTCCCCATCCCCCTGCTGAAGGGGCTGACTCTCCCCATCCCCCTCTGAAGGGGCTGACTCTCCCCATCCCCCTGCTGAAGGGGCTGACTCTCCCCATCCCCCTGCTGAAGGGGCTGACTCTCCCCATCCCCCTGCTGAAGGGGCTGACTCTCCCCATCCCCCTGCTGAAGGGGCTGACTCTCCCCATCCCCCTGCTGAAGGGGCTGACTCTCCCCATCCCCCTGCTGAAGGGGCTGACTCTCCCCATCCCCCTGCTGAAGGGGCTGACTCTCCCCATCCCCCTGCTGAAGGGGCTGACTCTCCCCATCCCCCTGCTGAAGGGGCTGACTCTCCCCATCCCCCTGCTGAAGGGGCTGACTCTCCCCATCCCCCTGCTGAAGGGGCTGACTCTCCCCATCCCCCTGCTGAAGGGGCTGACTCTCCCCATCCCCCTGCTGAAGGGGCTGACTCTCCCCATCCCCCTGCTGAAGGGGCTGACTCTCCCCATCCCCCTGCTGAAGGGGCTGACTCTCCCCATCCCCCTGCTGAAGGGGCTGACTCTCCCCATCCCCCTGCTGAAGGGGCTGACTCTCCCCATCCCCCTGCTGAAGGGGCTGACTCTCCCCATCCCCCTGCTGAAGGGGCTGACTCTCCCCATCCCCCTGCTGAAGGGGCTGACTCTCCCCATCCCCCTCCTGAAGGGGCTGACTCTCCCCATCCCCCTGCTGAAGGGGCTGACTCTCCCCATCCCCCTGCTGAAGGGGCTGACTCTCCCCATCCCCCTCTGAAGGGGCTGACTCTCCCCATCCCCCTGCTGAAGGGGCTGACTCTCCCCATCCCCCTGCTGAAGGGGCTGACTCTCCCCATCCCCCTGCTGAAGGGGCTGACTCTCCCCATCCCCCTGCTGAAGGGGCTGACTCTCCCCATCCCCCTGCTGAAGGGGCTGACTCTCCCCATCCCCCTGCTGAAGGGGCTGACTCTCCCCATCCCCCTGCTGAAGGGGCTGACTCTCCCCATCCCCCTGCTGAAGGGGCTGACTCTCCCCATCCCCCTGCTGAAGGGGCTGACTCTCCCCATCCCCCTGCTGAAGGGGCTGACTCTCCCCATCCCCCTGCTGAAGGGGCTGACTCTCCCCATCCCCCTGCTGAAGGGGCTGACTCTCCCCATCCCCCTGCTGAAGGGGCTGACTCTCCCCATCCCCCTGCTGATGGGACTGACCCTCCGCATGGCCTTCCTGAAGGGGCTGACCCTCCGCATGGCCCTCCTGAAGGGGCTGACCCTCCGCATGGCCTTCCTGAAGGGGCTGACCCTCCGCATGGCCCTCCTGAAGGGGCTGACCCTCCGCATGGCCCTCCTGAAGGGGCTGACCCTCCGCATGGCCCTCCTGAAGGGGCTGACCCTCCGCATGGCCCTCCTGAAGGGACTGACCCTCCGCATGGCCCTCCTGAAGGGGCTGACCCTCCGCATGGCCCTCCTGAAGGGGCTGACCCTCCGCATGGCCCTCCTGAAGGGGCTGACCCTCCGCATGGCCCTCCTGAAGGGGCTGACCCTCCGCATGGCCCTCCTGAAGGGGCTGACCCTCCGCATGGCCCTCCTGAAGGGGCTGACCCTCCGCATGGCCCTCCTGAAGGGGCTGACCCTCCGCATGGCCCTCCTGAGGGGCTGACCCTCCGCATGGCCCTCCTGAAGGGGCTGACCCTCCGCATGGCCCTCCTGAAGGGGCTGACCCTCCGCATGGCCCTCCTGAAGGGGCTGACCCTCCGCATGGCCCTCCTGAAGGGGCTGACCCTCCGCATGGCCCTCCTGAAGGGGCTGACCCTCCGCATGGCCCTCCTGAAGGGGCTGACCCTCCGCATGGCCCTCCTGAAGGGGCTGACCCTCCGCATGGCCCTCCTGAAGGGGCTGACCCTCCGCATGGCCCTCCTGAAGGGGCTGACCCTCCGCATGGCCCTCCTGAAGGGGCTGACCCTCCGCATGGCCCTCCTGAAGGGGCTGACCCTCCGCATGGCCCTCCTGAAGGGGCTGACCCTCCGCATGGCCCTCCTGAAGGGGCTGACCCTCCGCATGGCCCTCCTGAAGGGGCTGACCCTCCGCATGGCCCTCCTTAAGGGGCTGACCGTCCGCATGGCCCTCCTGAAGGGGCTGACCCTCCGCATGGCCCTCCTGAAGGGGCTGACCCTCCGCATGGCCCTCCTGAAGGGGCTGACCCTCCGCATGGCCCTCCTGAAGGGGCTGACCCTCCGCATGGCCCTTCTGAAGGGGCTGACCCTCCGCATGGCCCTCCTGAAGGGGCTGACCCTCCGCATGGCCCTCCTGAAGGGGCTGACCCTCCGCATGGCCCTCCTGAAGGGGCTGAATCTCCGCATGGCCCTCCTGAAGGGGCTGAATCTCCGCATGGCCCTCCTGAAGGGGCTGACTCTCCGCATGGCCCTCCTGAAGGGGCTGACTCTCCCCACCCCATGGCCCTCCTGAAGGGGCTGACTCTCCCCACCCCATGGCCCTCCTGAAGGGGCTGACTCTCCCCACCCCATGGCCCTCCTGAAGGGGCTGACTCTCCCCACCCCATGGCCCTCCTGAAGGGGCTGACTCTCCCCACCCCATGGCCCTCCTGAAGGGGCTGACTCTCCCCACCCCATGGCCCTCCTGAAGGGGCTGACTCTCCCCACCCCATGGCCCTCCTGAAGGGGCTGACTCTCCCCACCCCATGGCCCTCCTGAAGGGGCTGACTCTCCCCACCCCATGGCCCTCCTGAAGGGGCTGACTCTCCCCACCCCATGGCCCTCCTGAAGGGGCTGACTCTCGCCACCCCATGGCCCTCCTGAAGGGGCTGACTCTCCCCACCCCATGGCCCTCCTGAAGGCGCTGACTCTCCCCACCCCATGGCCCTCCTGAAGGCGCTGACTCTCCCCACCCCATGGCCCTCCTGAAGGCGCTGACTCTCCCCACCCTCCTCCATGGCCCTCCTGAAGGGGCTGACTCTCTTCCCCTCTCTGCTCCATGGCCCTCCTGAAGGGGCTGACTCTCTTCCCCCCCTGCTCCATAGCCCTCCTGAAGGGGCTGATTCTCCCCACCCCATGGCCCTCCTGAGGGGGCTAACTCTCCCTCCCCCATGCCCCCCCTGTGAAGAGGCTGACTCTGCCCACCCCATCTGCCCCCGTGAAGGGGCTGACTCTCCCCACACCATCTCTCCCCCCTGCCGTGAAGGGGCTGACTCTCCCCTCCCCATCTCTCCTGAAGTAGCCAACTTTGTCATTTTCCACACTGTCTGCTTTGGCTCAGTTAGTAGTACTCTCATCTCTTAAGTCAAAACATTTTGGGTTCAAATGTCACTCCAGGATTTTGAAGACAAAATAAAGGTGATGAACTCTAGCACAGTTCTGACAGAGTTCTGCACTCTGAAGTGCCATCTTTTGGATGAGACATTAATACCTCTGAAGTAGATATATAAAATTCCATGGCACTATTTTGAAGTAAAGATGCAGAATTCTCATTGGTGTCGTGGCCAATATTTACCCCTCAATCATTATCACTGAAGACAGATTATGTGGCTATTGTTTCATTGCTGTTTTTGGGAGCTTGCAGTGCGCAAATTGGCTGCCATGTTTCCCACATTCCAAAAGTAGTCATTGGCTTAAAGCATTTTGGATTGACCTGAGGTTGTGAAAGGCGCAATATAAATGTAAGCCTACCTGTGCCTCTTCCAATACTCTTTTTTCATAGTAACAAGGAACAGTTTTTTTTAAATTAAGTTGGGGGTACTGAGGCCAATTGTAGAACCACTACTGTCCCTCTAGCTGAGACTCAAAGTGAGAATTGAAGCTGGGGTTGCACTAGTCTGTGCAGCCCGGATACGTGCTTCCTGCAGCAGTTGAACCATGGAGGAAATCATCCTGTAAATGGTCACGTCATTCCGGAATTTCAGACAGCTCAGTTTCAGGTAATAGATATTTCCATTTGGATGTTTTCGTCTGTGATAGACTTCAACCACAAGAACATATATTGAATGATTGCAGCCACTTCTTGGAAGGTGCCAAGTGTGGCCTTAGTACAGGATTAACTCATTACCATCTCCTGTCATTTAAAAAAAATGTATTGAGCTGACTGAGCAGCAGTTTTCATTTCTTGCAAGGATTTCCCAACTGTAAATAAACTTTTGAAAACTGAGTGTTATTAGGCAGCCTCTACTTGTGATTATTTACTGAACATCCCTCTTTTTTTTCTCGGCTCTAAGTTTCCTTGTGCATTAAAACTGACTCCTCACAGCCCCTCTGCACTGTCACGTAAAACACTCAAAGGGCAGGTGCAGCGTGGGTTAGACACACAGAAACGTTTTCTCCACATTGAACCATCAAACACTCCCATGGCATGTACAGCAAAATAATACAGAAGCAAAATACTGCAGATACTGGAAGTCAGAAATAAAAAGAAAAAATGCTGGAAATACTCAGCAGTTGAGGCAGCATCTGCGGACTGAGATAGAGTTAACGTTTCGGGTCGAGGTGACCTTTCATCAGAACTGATTCACCAGTCATCTTGACCTGAAATGTTAACTCTTTCCCTCCACAGATGCTGCCTGGCATGCTGAGTATCTCCAGCACTTTTGTTGTTTCCATTTCATGTACAGCACAGGTTAGGTACAGAGTAAAACCCTGTCTACAATGCTGCATCATTCACAGGGTCATAAAATAGATCAGATACAAGAGTGAAACTTCGTCTTTGTTGACGGCAAAATACACCCAGGGTAAGTGCAGCATGGGTTAGATACAGAGTAAAGCACATGAGCTTTGGGGATTCTATAAATTGCAGTCTGTGTTCAGCGGTAAGATGTTCCAAAAGACATTTAATTTAGGTATCTGCCTCTAGAAGTTAGCGTTTTCTGCAATAATGTGAAATTAATTGGTGGATGAGTCAGATGTGAACACTGGTCTTAGTCCTGTGCTGCTAAAACTCATAATGAAAGTTTCCTTTCTGCTGTGGCTGTTCAGATATAAAAGTAAACTTGAGTCTATAGTAAATTGTGCTTCAAGAGAGCAGATTATTTGTTTAAAAGTTAACTTTCTGTATTAGTGATTGGCCACTGAAATTTCATTGATTACGTAAGTAAAAAAATTACAATGCTCCTACCTTAAAAACAGCCGCAAGCATAACAGGTCCAGTTTGAGGGGAGATTGACTGTCCTTGACGTCGAGGCAGCGTTTGACAGTGTGGCATCAAGGAGCCCTAGAAAAACCAGAGCCAATGTAAATCATGGAAAACTCTCCACTGGTTGGAGTCATATCTAGCACAAAGGAAGATGGTTGTGGTTGTTGGAGGTCAATCAGCTCAGTCACGGGACAGCACTTTAGGAATTCCTTAGGCTAGTGTCCTAGGCCCAGCCATCTTCAGCTGCTTCATCAATGACCTTCCTTCCATCATAAGGTCAGAAGTGGGAATGTTTGCTGATTATTGTACAATGTTCAGCACTATTCGCGATGACTCAGATATTGTAGCAGTCCATATCCATATGCAGCAAGACCTGGACAACTTCTAGGTTTGGGCTGATAAGTGGCAACTAACATTCCTACCACACAAGTGCCAGGCAAAGACCATCTCCAACAGAGGGCATTTAAGAGTCAACCACATTCAATGGCATTACTATTGCTGAAACCCCGACTATCAACGTTCTGGGGGTTACCATTGACTAGAAACTTAACTGGGCCAGCCATATAAATACTGTAGCTACAAGAGCAGGTCAGAGGCTAGGAATTCTACAGCAAGTAACTCACCTCCTGACTCCCCAAAGCCTGTCCACCATCTACAAGGTACGAGTCAGGAGTGATGGAATACACTCCACTTGCCTGGATGAGTGCAGCTCCAACAACACTCTAGAAGCTCGACACCATCCAGGACAAAATGGCCTGCTTCATTGGCACCCCATCCATCACCTTAAACACTGACTATCTTCACCATTGATGCACAGTGGCAGCAGTGTATACCATCTACAAGACACACTGCAGCAACTCACCAAGGCTCCTGCAACAGCATCTTCCAAATCCGTGACCTCTACCAGCTAGAAGGACAAGGGCAGCAGATGCATGGAAATACCATCACCTGCAAGTTCCCCTCTAAGTCACACACCATCCTGACTTCTTGCAACTGTTTCACCATTCTTTCATTGTTGCTGGGTCAAAATCTTGGAACTCCCTTCCTAACAGCACAGTGAGTGTACCTACACCACATGGACTGCTGCAGTTCAAGAAGGTGGCTCACCACCACCTTCTCAAGGACAAGTGGGATGGGCAATAAATGCTGGCCTAGCCAGCGATGCCTGCATCCTGTGAAAGAATTTTTTAAAATGAATTCTTGTGTTTTAATAGATGCTATTATAGAATGATGACCAAATGGGTGGAGAAGATGGACAGTAGAGATTAGTGTTAGGGATATATGTCAGGATGTGGGGGATGCTGAGTACAGTCAAAGGTTTATACAGTTGAAAAATTAACTTGTGGATGGTGCCAGATTGGAGAGGCTGCAATTAATATAGACGGAGTATGACAAAATACAAGAAGACATCAATAAACTTGCAGAATAGGCCTATTATTGGTAGATGAACTTCTCTATAAGTTAATACATTTTAATGGGAAGAGTATAGAGGCCATATAGTCTTTCGAAAATAAATGTTTAAATAGGGTAGGAGAACAGAAGGATGTGGGGATACCAATACTCGGGTCACTAAAGTAGATACTGAGCTTAATAAGGCCGTAAAAAAGCATTATGGTTAATTGTGGAGGAATAATATCGAAAAACATATTATGTCAAACTTCTATAGAACCTTGGTTAGGCTACACTTGGGGTCCTGTGAACAGTTCTAGTCTTCATATTATAAAAGAGGACATAGAGGCACTGCAGAAGGTGCAAAAAAAGATTTACTAGAACAATACCAGAACTGAGAGTTTAGACCTATCGGAAAAGACTGAACAGGCTGGGGCTCTTTTTCTGCAGAACAGAGGAAACTGAGGGGTGACCTGATAGATGTCTTTAAGATTATGGAGGAGATTGATAGGGGAGAGATGGAGAAGATGTTTCCACTTGTGATCGAGACCAGAATTAGATTTTATAAATATAAGATAGACACCAGTAAATCCAACAGGGAATTCTGAAGAAATTTCTTTATCCATAGAGTGGTTAGAATTTGGAACTCAAGACCACAGGGAGTAGTTGAGATAGATGCTATAAGATGCATCCAAGGGAAAGCTGGATAGGCACAGGATGGAGAAAGGAATAGCAGGATATGCAGACATGAGGTAAGATGGGAGGACGTTCATGTGGAGCAAAATCACAAGCATGGCCTGTTTCTCTCCTGTAAATACTTTGTAATATGTAGTAAAAATAATAAGCCGTAACAGGAATGAGTTACATTACAGCTGAGAGGAATTTCCTTTCACTACAATAATTACTCAGATTTGTAGAAAAAGTTCAAATTTTGCTGACATTAAATTTTTATCTTTCTAGACATATGAGTCCCCTCTGTCTTGCCATTTCTTGCCCTCGCCCTCCCTAATTCATAATTTTGTTTAAAAGCGCTCGTGTGATGCACCTTGGGATGTTTTATTGCATTAAAGGCACTATATAAATGCAAGTCCCCAACCCAGGGAGGTAGGTCAACTATTCATACTACAATGCAGATGAGCAAAGGGAGAATATGGAACTTGAATGTGGGATCCTCCTGGTCTGTACTATATGAGAAGTGTAGGATTCTCCTGCTGTGCACCAGGAGAACGCGGGATCCACCTGATATGTACTAAGTGAGTGTGGACTCCTCCAGCTGCTGTGCACTGTTGGGAGAGTGCGGGGTCCTCCAGCTGCTGCGCACTGTTGGGAGAGTGCGGGGACCTCCAGCTGCTGCGCATTGTTGGGAGAGTGCGGGGTCCTCCAGCTGCTGCGCACTGTTGGGAGAGTGCGGGGTCCTCCAGCTGCTGCGCACTGTTGGGAGAGTGCGGGGTCCTCCAGCTGCTGCGCACTGTTGGGAGAGTGCGGGGTCCTCCAGCTGCTGCGCACTGTTGGGAGAGTGCGGGGTCCTCCAGCTGCTCCGCACTATTCCAATCTTGACATGCAAATTCTCTACATACTGCACATTTCCATCTTTCAGAAGTTTGATAAGCGTTTTTTCTAAAGTCTAGACCAAATTGCCTTTACTCATCATGCAGCGATGTGTGTAGTTTGAGATTAATGACCACAGGGGGCACCATCCAGTGTGAGTGACATTTAGTGGCCGGATAGCCATGGTAGCAGAAATGTCTCCACACATCAGGCTGAAACAGGATGTGATCTTGGTGGGGAGGCGGTTACTGTTAACCAAATAACTGTAAAGACCGACAGGAAAGAAGGCAGTAGGGAGACTTAATGCTCTCACCTGCTGCATGCAAGCTGAGAAATACTTCTGAAGACATTCTCACTCCTATGAACTGAAACCACTCCCAAGAAATCCCCCCCCCGCCCCAATTTTAAGCTTCAAAACATCAGCTAGGTCCGCAAAAGAAAAAAGTCAGTTTCTTATGGTAAGCATGTTCTGTATGTACACCGTAACAGAAATAAGGTGCTAGTAAGTTTTAAAAATAGTTCATGGAAATAAAATTTGGTTTGATTATAGGACGCAACCAAATGTGATGACAGGCAGTCAGCAATCTTTCGACCTCAGGACCAATGGGGTTTGCTGTCTTCCATCTGGAAACCCACTGTTTAAAGTTACGATTGGTCAGGACAAGGTTATTACTTTTTTAAAAGCAAAATACTGCGGATGCTTATTACTTTTATGTTGCTCAGAATCTACTGAAATAATCTGAAGGCCATTCTTGGGATCTATATAAAGGAGAATGAATTACTCAATGCATATTAAACCACTTCATGAAACAAAGCCTTGGATTTGACTCCTGGAGAAAAACACCCAGGGCTTTGGAATTTGTGCTCTGACTGCTGGTCTGTTTAACCCTTGAGGCTAATCTTCTAGAGAATAATCTTGTATAAACTAGAATGTATTTGCTTCTGTTGCCACAGTGACAGTATTTTGTGAGCTATTTAACAATTCCAGATTTCATCCCTAGGCTACGCTGACTTAGCTATTAATCGGGATGGTAATGAGACACTACTTTAACTTTCACTCCTTTTGTTTAGGGAAGGGAATATCTGGCAAGAGTTCCTGTGCCTGGAAGTGTCAGTTGTGGATAATTCAGTATCACTGGAACATCGGGTACCAGTCCAGAGGCTATTCCAGTCTGACACTTCATTGAAGTATTTTCAGTGCAGTGTTGAGGGAATGCTGCACTGTTGGAGGTGCTGTGCTGACTTTAGGCTGTAACTGTAGACATGAAAGATCCCATGGGTGCGATCCAAAGAAGAGCAGGGGAGTTCTCCCTGCGCCCTGGCCAATATTTATATCTCAACCAATATCACTAAAACTAATTATCTTATTGATGGTTTTGGAGCCTTGTTGTGTGCAAATGACTACCACATTTGCCTACATAACACACTTGTATAATTCCTATAGCATCTTTCAGAACCTTAGAATTTCCCAAAGCACTTTCCAGCCAATTAAGTACATTTTTTAAATAAAGTTTAGTCTAATGTTTGGTATAGAAAATATTGATTCTAATTAATTATAAGTAATTAATTGATATGGCCTGAAGATGTAAAAGTTTGTATCTAAATGGAGATTTGTTCATATTTCTTTCTTGGTCACCATCTTTTTTTGCTAAATTGTATATCTAGGTCTTGGACGAGAAATGATTAGGGCCTGGCTGTGATGCCTTCACAGCAGAATAACCTGTTGATGTCCACACATGAAGATTGGGCAAGATACCAGGATGCAACAGGCGACTGTGGCTCTCTACCTCAGCCGGTGCCCCAATAAGAGGATCTGAGTTTAGCCCCGTCCTGGGCAATACGTAACTCAGCGGCAAAGTTGATGTGATACAGAACCATCAGGAAGGTTCAACCCTTCGTGTGTGCTGAGTTTGTCAGTCATTCCTGGCTGAGCGGCAGTGGGATCATTGCAGTTAGCCCTGGTTGCCCTGAGCCTTGAAGAGGAGAGAAGCTGCTTTGATCACAGTAGAGCAGGCCCAACTGACAGTTTGTGAGGACACTTGGTGAAACCCATGCCAGGATTTTCCCCTGGGCCTCAGGACCCCAACATCAGAACCAAATGGGCTTCCTGAGTTCTGATGAAGAGTCATTTGGACTCGAAACGTCAACTGTGTTCCTCTCTGCAGATGCTGTCAGACCTGCTGAGTTTTTCCAGCTATTTTTGTTTTTGTTCCTGAGTCCACACTTGCTGGGAGCCAGGTCAGAGGAGCTATTTAACAAAAGGCGACCTCTTAATTGGCTGCTCCTACATGCTTGCTGTCCTGTTAAGGACAGCGGCCAGGATGCCAGTGGTGCTGGCCCAGTCACAGGGGTGGCACCTTTGGAAAATGGGCAGCATTGCTGAGAGAGGTGCAGCTCAAAATGGAAGCATCCTTGAGGTTAAAATAAATCTTATAGAGGGGGGAATGGTGGCAGAATGGAGTGAAAAGCTCTCTTGGAAAATGATTGGGGCCTGCATGATGGGTCTTTCTGCAGCCCAGTCAGTGGGGCTCAAGAGCTTCCAGTTCCAATGACCCCTATCCCATCCAACAACAGGGAGGCCATTTCCATTGAGTTAGTAACTCTTTCGAGTACAAACCCGTTTCCATCTGTTCCTATTCAGATGAAGTTACATTGTTTCATAGTTTGCCATTGTGAGATTTGAACTCTTGATAATCTTTTAAATGAAAACCAAATCAACAAAATTGGGATAAATCAGGCACAGCCCCTAATTCAGGTCAGCTGTAAAACCAAGAACAAAGTTTTAAAGGAAACTTACAAACTTTAAATCAAAATGTGATTAAAGGGGTCAACAAAGCACCCCAGTCCCCGCGGTGCCCACCGAGCACGGAAGGCCTCGAGAGTGCCAGCAGACACCGCGTGCTCCTTCTCCAGGGACATCCGGCAGCGAACGTAGCCGCGGAAGAGGGACAAACAATCGGGCGGGACTCCCCCGTCGATCGCCCGCTGCCTGGACCTGTTAATGGCCAACTTGGCCAGGCCCAGGAGCAGGTTCACGAGGAGGTCCTCCTCCTTCCCGACCCCCTTCCGCACCGGGTGCCCATAGATCAGGAGCGTGGGGCTGAAGTGCAAACAAAACATCAATAAAAGGTTTTTCAAATAACTAAAAAGGGAGTGCAGCCTACAACACCCTATGTATACATGGTCCACGGACTCCACAAGACCGCAAAAAGGGCATGTGTCCTGAGAGTCCGTGAACCTATGCATCCTCTTATTATAAGGGACTGCTGCATGCAACACCCTCCAACCCAGGTCCCCGATAGAAAGGGGGAGGACACCTCCGTAGAGGGTCTCCCATCGAGGGCCTCCGCCGCCGGACGGCAACAAGGCACGCCAGGGCGTGTCCGGTCGACGGACAAGGGCGAGAAAATGGAAGGTGTGCAGCAGCAGTCCATACAAAAAGCCCCTCTTTGCTGTGCCAAAAGGCACAAACATGTTTCCATCTGTCATTTCAGATGAAGTTACATTGTTTCCCATTGTGGGATATGAACTCTTGATCTTGGGGTTACAAACCCAGTACCATAACCACTTGGCTATTTAGGCCAAGCTCCATTGAGTTAGTAGTCTCCCCATGCTCTGCTGCCAACAAAATGACCATGAGCCAGAAAAAAAAATCACCTCCAATTGGGGCTTTAATTATTTAAATTGCCATTCAGTGGGCAGCCAATCTGCATCCAATCACCCACCCTGACAAACTTCCTTAGCAGCAGGAATGTGTCAGGGAGCCATCCTGATCTCCATCTGCTATTTTCCAGACCCCCTCCCACCCTGCCTTCCAAGCCCACCACCCCTGGGTTCAGGAAAATTCAGCTCCAGGACTCTGATTAGCACAGATGTCTTAACTTGAGGTATGGAGTTCATGCAAACACCAGTGAGTGTGCTGCCAACCTGTACCTCGGGAGGAGGTGGAGTATCAATCAGTTAGCCTTTTGTCATTTCCTTGTACTGTAAAGTTTGGATATGTATCACAATGCTTGTCTATTTGCTCATCTTCCCTCAGGTTGCTGTTTCTTATCTGGGTGAAAAAATCCTGTGGTCGTGCTGGGTTCTGATCATTTTATTTTCTTGCCTGTAATTTGGGGGAGTCAAAAGTCAACGTTAATTCATACAAAATTCAGCAATAAGCAGTAGATAGCCTAGGAGTTAAAGAGATGCAGTACTCTCCTATTGTTGGAGGTACATTAGATGTAGAAGCACTGGAGAAAGTGCAAAAATGATTTACATGGATACCAGAACGAAGACTATGACAATCAGGAAAGTCGAACATGCTGGGTGGTTTTCTCCGGAAAAGCTGAGGGGTGACATGAGTTGTGCTCTTTAAAATTATGGAGGGATCAGATGGGGCTAGAAGTAGAGAAAATGTTTTCACTTGTGGAGTGGGCATAAATATAATACATCCAACAAGGAATTCACACGAAACTTCTTTACCTAGAGTAGAATTGTGTCCCATTTTGGTCACCATAGTAAAGAGTCCTTGAAAGCTATGGAGGAGATTTACCAAAATGGTTCCAGGTTCTCCAGAGTAAAGGAGATTGAAAGGTTTGACAGAGGTGTTCAGGGTTATGACAAGTTTAGAAAAGGCAGAGAAAGAAAAGCTGTTCCCATTAGCTGATTGTATAAGGACTGGGAGGTGGAGGGTGGCTGTTGGTGGGGACACGTATTCAAGGTTTTGGGCAAGAGATGCAGGCGGAGATGTGACAAAGTACTTTATGCAGCGAGTGTTAGTTAATGACCTGGAACTCGCTGCTTATGAGGGTGGTGGAAATAGATTATTTCAAAGGAAAGTTGGATGGGCACTTGAGGGCAATAAACTCACAGGGCTATGGGAATATTGAGTGGGTGAATGGATTGCAAAAGAGAGACAGCACGGACTGGATGGGCTGAATGGTCTCTTGTCACAAACTGACTGGTAGCAATGTGTAACTACATGGGGCAGTTGAGGTGTATAGATGAGGGCCAGTATTGACCAGTTGGGCCTAATGTCCCCCCTGTTCTGTCAGACACTCTGCGCGCATCATTTCCAGCTGCTGTATTGATGATGAAGAGTATTAGTGACCGGGCCACTCTCTGTGTTTAGGTGCTGGATCCGAGCCGCATTCCCCTTTTACATCCGGGCCGTTTGCTGGTGATAGGTGGAAGTGGAGGCAGGCCGCACTTCCGGTGACGAGGAGCACGCTATTGACGTCACTGCCGGTCCCCCTCCCCCCACCCCGCCCTCCCGGGAATTTCCAGGCTCTAATCCCTGGGTCATGTGTCAATCAAACCAGCAGCAGCAGCAGCAGCCGGCGGCGGTGAAGGGAGGGAAATGGTGAGATGTCGTAAATCTTTGCATAATACTACCACTACATGTTACAACCTGCACAGAGTTAAAATTCATGTCCGGAGATCCCGTTGCACCGATGCAAGCCAGGCAGAGCTGCAAGAAGCTGACGGCTCGGTGGTGTCTAATGGTGCTGGCTCTAGCAGGCGAGCACGCTTCAGGTACTGTGGAGGATATCTCTTTATATCTCTCTGTGTGTAATGGGATCTGCGGAACCTAAAGCCCGTGCCTGACCCCGTAGCCGCCGTTCCATGCTGCTGTGTAACAGCTCGCAGACTGGATAGGTTCTGGGGGAGGGCACCTGCTGGGGTTAGCTGGGAGGGAGAGAGCACCCGCTGGGGTGAGCTGGGAGGGAGAGAGCACCCGCTGGGGTGAGCTGGGAGGGAGAGAGCACCCGCTGGGTTGAGCTGGGAGGGAGAGAGCACCCGCTGGGGTGAGCTGGGAGGGAGAGAGCACCCGCTGGGTTGAGCTGGGAGGGAGAGAGCACCCGCTGGCGTGAGCTGGGAGGGAGAGAGCACCCGCTGGGGTGAGCTGGGAGGGAGAGCGAGCCCCTGCTGGGGTTAGCTGGGAGGGAGAGCGAGCCCCTGCTGGGGTTAGCTGGGAGGGAGAGCGAGCCCCTGCTGGGGTTAGCTGGGAGGGAGAGCGAGCCCCTGCTGGGGTTAGCTGGGAGGGAGAGCGAGCCCCTGCTGGGGTTAGCTGGGAGGGAGAGCGAGCCCCTGCTGGGGTTAGCTGGGAGGGAGAGCGAGCCCCTGCTGGGGTTAGCTGGGAGGGAGAGCGAGCCCCTGCTGGGGTTAGCTGGGAGGGAGAGCGAGCCCCTGCTGGGGTTAGCTGGGAGGGAGAGCGAGCCCCTGCTGGGGTTAGCTGGGAGGGAGAGCGAGCCCCTGCTGGGGTTAGCTGGGAGGGAGAGCGAGCCCCTGCTGGGGTTAGCTGGGAGGGAGAGCGAGCCCCTGCTGGGGTTAGCTGGGAGGGAGAGCGAGCCCCTGCTGGGGTTAGCTGGGAGGGAGAGCGAGCCCCTGCTGGGGTTAGCTGGGAGGGAGAGCGAGCCCCTGCTGGGGTTAGCTGGGAGGGAGAGCGAGCCCCTGCTGGGGTTAGCTGGGAGGGAGAGCGAGCCCCTGCTGGGGTTAGCTGGGAGGGAGAGCGAGCCCCTGCTGGGGTTAGCTGGGAGGGAGAGCGAGCCCCTGCTGGGGTTAGCTGGGAGGGAGAGCGAGCCCCTGCTGGGGTTAGCTGGGAGGGAGAGCGAGCCCCTGCTGGGGTTAGCTGGGAGGGAGAGCGAGCCCCTGCTGGGGTTAGCTGGGAGGGAGAGCGAGCCCCTGCTGGGGTTAGCTGGGAGGGAGAGCGAGCCCCTGCTGGGGTTAGCTGGGAGGGAGAGCGAGCCCCTGCTGGGGTTAGCTGGGAGGGAGAGCGAGCCCCTGCTGGGGTTAGCTGGGAGGGAGAGCGAGCCCCTGCTGGGGTTAGCTGGGAGGGAGAGCGAGCCCCTGCTGGGGTTAGCTGGGAGGGAGAGCGAGCCCCTGCTGGGGTTAGCTGGGAGGGAGAGCGAGCCCCTGCTGGGGTTAGCTGGGAGGGAGAGCGAGCCCCTGCTGGGGTTAGCTGGGAGGGAGAGCGAGCCCCTGCTGGGGTTAGCTGGGAGGGAGAGCGAGCCCCTGCTGGGGTTAGCTGGGAGGGAGAGCGAGCCCCTGCTGGGGTTAGCTGGGAGGGAGAGCGAGCCCCTGCTGGGGTTAGCTGGGAGGGAGAGCGAGCCCCTGCTGGGGTTAGCTGGGAGGGAGAGCGAGCCCCTGCTGGGGTTAGCTGGGATGGAGAGCGAGCCCCTGCTGGGGTTAGCTGGGAGGGAGAGCGAGCCCCTGTTGGGGTTAGCTGGGAGGGAGAGGGCGCTGCCTGCTGGGGTTAGCTGATAGGGAGAGGGCGCCGCCTGTTGGGGCTAGCCCGGAGGGAGAGGGTGCCGCCTGTTAGGGCTAGCCCGGAGGGAGAGGGCGCCGCTGCTGGGGTTGGCTGGGAGGGAGAGGGTGCCGCCTGTTGGGGTTGGCTGGGAGGGAGAGGGCGCCGCCTGTTGGGGTTGGCTGGGAGGGAGAGGGCGCCGCCTGTTCGGGTTGGCTGCGAGGGAGAGCGAGCACCTGCTGGGGTTAGCTGGGACGGAGAGAGCGCACCTGCTGGGGTTAGCTGGGAGGGAGAGCGAGCACCTGCTGGGGTTAGCTGGGAGGGAGAGCGAGCACCTGCTGGGGTTAGCTGGGAGGGAGAGCGAGCACCTGCTGGGGTTAGCTGGGAGGGAGAGCGAGCACCTGCTGGGGTTAGCTGGGAGGGAGAGCGAGCACCTGCTGGGGTTAGCTGGGAGGGAGAGCGCACCTGCTGGTGTTAGTGGGAAGGAGAGCGCACCTGCTGGGGTTAGCTGGGAGGGAGAGCGAGCATGTGCTGGGGTTAGCTGGGAGGGAGAGCGCACCTGCTGGTGTTAGTGGGAGGGAGAGCGCACCTGCTGGGGTTAGCTGGGAGGCAGAGAGCACCTGCTGCGGTTAACTGGGAGAGAGAGAGCACCTGCTGCGGTTAACTGGGAGAGAGAGAGAGCACCTGCTGGGGTTAGCTGGGAGAGAGAGAGCACCTGCTGGGGTTAGCTGGGAGGGAGAGGGCGCCACCTGTTGGAGCTAGCCTGGAGGGAGAGGGCGCCGTCTGTTGGGGTTAGCTGGGAAGGAGAGGGCGCCGCCTGTTGGGGTTAACTGAGAGGGAGAGGGCGCCACCTGTTGGAGCTAGCTTGGAGGGAGAGTGCGCCGCCTGTTGGGGTTAGCCTGGAAGGAGAGGGCACAGCCTGTTGGGGTTAGCTGGGAAGGAGAGGGCACCGCCTGTTGGGGTTAGGGAGGTAGAGAGAGCCCCTGCTGTGGTTAGCTGGGAGGGAGAGCAAGCCCCTGCTGGGGTTAGCTGGGAGGGAGAGAGCACCTGCTGGGGTTAG
Source organism: Carcharodon carcharias (assembly GCF_017639515.1). Lineage (NCBI taxonomy): Eukaryota > Metazoa > Chordata > Chondrichthyes > Lamniformes > Lamnidae > Carcharodon > Carcharodon carcharias. Next base: position 60,960,777 of record NC_054479.1, read on the forward strand.
CTGGGAGGGAGAGAGCACCTGCTGGGGTTAGCTGGGAGGGAGAGGGCGCCACCTATTGGAGCTAGATCGGAGGGAGAGGGTGCCGCCTGTTGGGGTTAGCTGGGAAGGAGAGGGCGCCACCTGTTGGCGGTAGGGAGGGAGCGAGCCCCTGCTGGGGTTAGCTGGGAGGGAGAGCGAGCCGCTGCTGGGGTTAGCTGGGAGGGAGAGCGAGCCCCTGCTGGGTTTAGCTGGGCGGGAGTGCGAGACCCTGCTGGGTTTAGCTTGGTTGAAGAGCGAGCCCCTGCTGGGTTTAGCTTGGTTGGAGAGCGAGCCCCTGCTGGGTTTAGCTTGGTTGGAGAGCGAGCCCCTGCTGGGTTTAGCTCGGTTGGAGAGCGAGCCCCTGCTGGGGTTAGCTGGGAGGGAGAGAGCCCCTGCTGGGGTTAGCTGGGAGGGAGAGGGCGCCCACTGCTGGTGTTAGCTGGGTGGGAGAGGGTGCCGCCAGTTGGATCTAGCCCGGAGGGAGAGGGTACCCCTGTTGGGGTTAGCTGGGAAGGAGAGGGCGCCGCCTATTGTGGTTGGCTGGGAGGGAGAGGGCGCCGCCTGTTGGGGTTAGCTGGGAGGGAGAGCGAGCCCCTGCTGGGGTTAGCTGGGAGGGAGAGCGAGCCCCTGCTGGGGTTAGCTGGGAGGGAGAGCGAGCCCCTGCTGGGGTTAGCTGGGAGGGAGAGAGCACCTGCTGGATTTAACTGGGAGGGAGAGAGCACCTGCTGGGGTTAGCTGGGAGGGACAGAGCGCACCTGCTGGGGTTAGCTGGCAGGGAGAGCGCACCTGCTGCTGTTAGTGGGAGGGAGAGAGCACCTGCTGGGGTTAGCTGGGAGGGAGAGAGCACCTGCTGGGGTTAGCTGGGAGAGAGAGCGCACCTGCTGGGGTTAGCTGGGAGGGAGAGCGAGCACCTGCTGGGGTTAGCTGGGATGGAGAGGGCGCCACCTGTTGGAGCTAGCCCGGAGGGAGAGGGCGCCGCCTGTTGGGGTTAGCTGGGAAGGAGAGGGCGACGCCTGTTGGGGTTAGCTGGGAAGGAGAGGGCGGCGCCTGTTGGGCTTAGCTGGGGAGGAGAGGGCGGCGCCTGTTGGGCTTAGCTGGGAAGGAGAGGGCGGCGCCTGTTGGGCTTAGCTGGGAAGGAGAGGGCGCCGCCTGTTGGGGTTAGCTGGGAAGGACAGGGCGCCGCCTGTTGGGGTTAGGGAGGGAGAGAGTGCCCCTACTGGGGTTAGCTGGGAGGGAGAGCGAGCCCCTGCTGGGGTTAGCTGGAAGGGAGAGCGAGCCCCTGCTGGGGTTAGCTGGGAGGGAGAGCGAGCCCCTGCTGGGGTTAGCTGGGAGGGAGAGCGAGCCCCTGCTGGGGTTAGCTGGGAGAGAGAGCGAGCCCCTGCTGGGGTTAGCTGGGAGGGATTGGGCGCCGCCTGCTGGGTTTAGCTGGGATGGAGAGGGCGCCGCCTGTTGGGGTTAGCTGGGATTGAGAGGGCGGCGCCCTTTGGGGTTGGCTGGGAGGGAGAGGGCGCTGCCTGTTGGGGTTAGCAGGGAGGGAGAGAGCACCTTCTGGGGTTAGCTGCGAGGGAGAGCGAGCACCTGCTGGGGTTAGCTGGGAGGGAGAGCGAGCACCTGCTGGTTTTAGCTTGGAGGGAGAGCGAGCACCTGCTGGTGTTAGCTGGGAGAGAGTCGAGCCCCTGCTGGGGTTAGCTGGGAGGGATAGAGCACCTGCTGGACTTAGCTGGGCGGGATAGAGCACCTGCTGGGGTTAGCTGGGAGGGAGAGAGCACCTGCTGGGGTTAGCTGGGAGGGAGAGGGCGCCACCTGTTGGGGTCAGCAGGGAGGGTGCCGCAGTTGGGGATAGCTGGGAGGGAGAGAGCACCTGCTGGGGTTAGCTGGGAGGGAGAGCGACCCCTGCTGGGGTTAGCTGGGTGGTCGAGCGAGCCCTGCTGGGGTTAGCTGGGAGGGAGAGCGAGGACTTGCTGGGGTTAGCTGGGAGGGAGAGCGAGCACCTACTGGGGTTAGTTGGGACGGAGAGCGAGCACCTGCTGAGGTCTGCTGGGAGGGAGAGGGCGCCGCCTGTTGGGTTTAGTTGGGAAGGAGAGGGCGCCGCCTGTTGGGTTTAGCTGGGGGGGAGAGGGCGCCACCTGTTGGGGTTAGCTGGGAAGGAGAAGCCGCCGCCTGTTGGGGTTAGCTGGGAAGGAGTGGGCGCCGCCTGTTGGGGTTAGGGAGGGAGGGAGAGCCCCTTTTGGGGTTAGCTGGGAGGGAGTGCGAGCCCATGCTGGGGTTAGCTGGGAGGGAGAGAGAGCCCCTGCTGGTGTTAGCTGGGAGCTAGAGCGAGCCCCTGCTGGGTTGAGCTGGGAGGGGGAGCGAGCCCCTGCTGGGATTAGCTGGGAGGTAGAGGGCGCCGCCTGTTGGGGCTAGCTGGGAAGGAGAGGGCGCCGCCTGTTGGGGTTGGCTGGGAGGGAGAGGTCGCCGCCTGTTGGGGTTGGCTGGGACGGAGAGAGCGCACCTTCTGGGGTTAGCTGGGAGGGAGAGAGCACCTGCTGGGGTTAGCTGAGATGGAGAGCGAGTCCCAGCTGGGGTTATCTGGGAGGGAGAGCGAGCCCCTGCTGGATTTGGCTGGGAGGGAGAGTGAGGACCTGCTGGGGTTAGCTGGGAGGGATAGCGAGCACCTGCTGGGCTTAGCTGGGAGGCAGAGGGCGCCACCTGTTGGAGCTAGCCCGGAGGCAGAGGGGGCCGCCTGTTGGGGTTAGCTGGGAAGGAGAGGGTGCTGCCTGTTGGGGTTAGCTGGGAGGGAGAGCGAGCCCCTGCTGGGGTTAGCTGGGAGGGAGAGAGCACCTGCTGGGGTTAGCTGGGGGGGAGAGAGCACCTGCTGGGGTTAGCTGGGAGGGAGAGAGCACCTGCTGGGGTTAGCTGGGAGGGAGAGGGCGCCGCCTGTTGGAGTTAGCCCGGAGGGAGAGGGCGCCGCCTGTTGGTGTTAGCTGGGAAGGAGAGGGCGCCGCCTGTTGGGGTTGGCTGGGAGGGAGCGTGCGCCACCTGTTGGGGTCAGGGAGGGAGAGAGAGCCCCTGCTGGGGTTAGCTGGGAGGGAGATCGAGCTTTTGCTGGGGTTAGCTGGGAGGGAGAGCGAGCCCCTGCTGGGGTTAGCTGGGAGGGAGAGCGAGCACCTGCTGGGGTCAGCTGGGAGGGAGAGGGCGCCACCTGTTGGAGCTAGCCCGGAGTGAGAGGGCGCCGCCTGTTGGGGTTAGCTGGGAAGGAGAGGGCGCCGCCTGTTGGAGCTAGCCCGTTGGGAGAGGGCGCCGCCTGTTGGGGTTAGCTGGGAAGGTGAAGCCGCCGCCTGATGGGGTTAGCTGGGAAGGTGAGGGCGCCGCCTGTTGGGGTTAGGGATGGAGAGAGAGCCCCTGTTGGGGTTAGCTGGGAGGGAGAGCGAGCCCATGCTGGGGTTAGTTGGGAGGGAGAGAGAGCCCCTGCTGGCGTTAGCAGGGAGGGAGAGCATGCCCCTCCTGGGGTGAGCTGGGAGGGAGAGCGTGCCCCTGCTGGGATTAGCTGGGAGGTATAGGGCGCCGCCTGTTGGGGCTAGCCCGGAGGGAGAGGGCGCCGCCTGTTTGGGTTGGCTGGGAAGGAGATGGCGCCGCCTGTTGGGGTTGGCTGGGAGGGAGAGGTCGCCACCTGTTGGGGTTGGCTGGGAGGTAGAGGGCGCCGCCTGTTGGGGTTGGCTGGGAGGGAGAGAGCGCACCTGCTGGGATTAGTGGGAGGGAGAGAGCACCTGCTGGTGTTAGCTGGGATGCAGAGAGCACCTGCTGCGGTTAGCTGGGAGAGAGAGAGCACCTGCTGGGGTTATCTGGGAGAGAGTGAGCACCTGCTGGGGTTAGCTGGGAGGGAGAGAGCTCACCTGTTGGGGTTAGCTGGGAGGGACAGAGTGCACCTGATGGGGTAAGCTGGGAGGGACAGAGCGCACCTGTTGGGGTTAGCTGGGAGGGAGAGCACACCTGCTGGGGTTAGCTGGTAGGCAGAGCACACCTGCTGGGGTTAGCTTGGAGGGAGAGAGCACCTGCTGGGGTTAGCTGGGAGGGAGAGCGAGCACCTGCTGGGGTTAGCTGGGAGAGAGAGAGCACCTGCTGGGGTTAGCTGGGAGGGAGAGGGCGCCGCCTGTTGGAGCTAGCCCGGAGGGAGAGGGCGCCGCCTGTTGGTGTTAGCTGGGAAGGAGAGGGCGCCGCCTGTTGGGGTTGGCTGGGAGGGAGCGGGCGCCACCTGTTGGGGTCAGGGAGGGAGAGAGAGCCCCTGCTGGGGTTAGCTGGGAGGGAGATCGAGCTTTTGCTGGGGTTAGCTGGGAGGGAGAGCGAGCCCCTGCTGGGGTTAGCTGGGAGGGAGAGCGAGCACCTGCTGGGGTCAGCTGGGAGGGAGAGGGCGCCACCTGTTGGAGCTAGCCCGGAGTGAGAGGGTGCCGCCTGTTGGGGTTAGCTGGGAAGGAGAGGGCGCCGCCTGTTGGAGCTAGCCCGTTGGGAGAGGGCGCCGCCTGTTGGGGTTAGCTGGCAAGGAGAAGCCGCCGCCTGATGGGGTTAGCTGGGAAGGAGAGGGCGCCGCCTGTTGGGGTTAGGGATGGAGAGAGAGCCCCTGTTGGGGTTAGCTGGAAGGGAGAGTGAGCCCATGCTGGGGTTAGTTGGGAGGGAGAGAGAGCCCCTGCTGGCGTTAGCAGGGAGGGAGAGCATGCCCCTCCTGGGGTGAGCTGGGAGGGAGAGCGTGCCCCTGCTGGGATTAGTTGGGAGGTAGAGGGCGCCGCCTGTTGGGGCTAGCCCGGAGGGAGAGGGCGCAGCCTGTTTGGGTTGGCTGGGAAGGAGAGGTCGCCACCTGTTGGGGTTGGCTGGGAGGTAGAGGGCGCCGCCTGTTGGGGTTGGCTGGGAGGGAGAGAGCGCACCTGCTGGGATTAGTGGGAGGGAGAGCGCACCTGCTGGGGTTAGCTGGGATGCAGAGAGCACCTGCTGCGGTTAGCTGGGAGAGAGAGAGCACCTGCTGGGGTTAGCTGGGAGAGAGTGAGCACCTGCTGGGGTTAGCTGGGAGGGAGAGAGCTCACCTGTTGGGGTTAGCTGGGAGGGACAGAGTGCACCTGATGGGGTAAGCTGGGAGGGACAGAGCGCACCTGTTGGGGTTAGCTGGGAGGGAGAGCACACCTGCTGGGGTTAGCTGGGAGGGAGAGAGCACCTGCTGGGGTTAGCTGGGAGGGAGAGGGCGCCGCCTGTTGGAGTTAGCTGGGAAGGAGAGGGTGCTGCCTGTTGGGGTTAGCTGGGAGGGAGAGCGAGCCCCTGCTGGGGTTAGCTGGGAGGGAGAGAGCACCTGCTGGGGTTAGCTGGGAGGGAGAGAGCACCTGCTGGGGTTAGCTGGGAGGGAGAGAGCACCTGCTGGGGTTAGCTGGGAGGGAGAGGGCGCCGCCTGTTGGAGTTAGCCCGGAGGGAGAGGGCGCCGCCTGTTGGTGTTAGCTGGGAAGGAGAGGGCGCCGCCTGTTGGGGTTGGCTGGGAGGGAGCGGGCGCCACCTGTTGGGGTCAGGGAGGGAGAGAGAGCCCCTGCTGGGGTTAGCTGGGAGGGAGATCGAGCTTTTGCTGGGGTTAGCTGGGAGGGAGAGCGAGCCCCTGCTGGGGTTAGCTGGGAGGGAGAGCGAGCACCTGCTGGGGTCAGCTGGGAGGGAGAGGGCGCCACCTGTTGGAGCTAGCCCGGAGTGAGAGGGCGCCGCCTGTTGGGGTTAGCTGGGAAGGAGAGGGCGCCGCCTGTTGGAGCTAGCACGTTGGGAGAGGGCGCCGCCTGTTGGGGTTAGCTGGGAAGGTGAAGCCGCCGCCTGATGGGGTTAGCTGGGAAGGTGAGGGCGCCGCCTGTTGGGGTTAGGGATGGAGAGAGAGCCCCTGTTGGGGTTAGCTGGGAGGGAGAGCGAGCCCATGCTGGGGTTAGTTGGGAGGGAGAGAGAGCCCCTGCTGGCGTTAGCAGGGAGGGAGAGCATGCCCCTCCTGGGGTGAGCTGGGAGGGAGAGCGTGCCCCTGCTGGGATTAGCTGGGAGGTATTGGGCGCCGCCTGTTGGGGCTAGCCCGGAGGGAGAGGGCGCCGCCTGTTTGGGTTGGCTGGGAAGGAGATGGCGCCGCCTGTTGGGGTTGGCTGGGAGGGAGAGGTCGCCACCTGTTGGGGTTGGCTGGGAGGTAGAGGGCGCCGCCTGTTGGGGTTGGCTGGGAGGGAGAGAGCGCACCTGCTGGGATTAGTGGGAGGGAGAGAGCACCTGCTGGGGTTAGCTGGGATGCAGAGAGCACCTGCTGCGGTTAGCTGGGAGAGAGAGAGCACCTGCTGGGGTTATCTGGGAGAGAGTGAGCACCTGCTGGGGTTAGCTGGGAGGGAGAGAGCTCACCTGTTGGGGTTAGCTGGGAGGGACAGAGTGCACCTGATGGGGTAAGCTGGGAGGGACAGAGCGCACCTGTTGGGGTTAGCTGGGAGGGAGAGCACACCTGCTGGGGTTAGCTGGAAGGCAGAGCACACCTGCTGGGGTTAGCTTGGAGGGAGAGAGCACCTGCTGGGGTTAGCTGGGAGGGAGAGCGAGCACCTGCTGGGGTTAGCTGGGTGAGAGAGAGCACCTGCTGGGGTTAGCTGGGAGGGAGAGGGCGCCGCCTGTTGGAGCTAGCCCGGAGGGAGAGGGCGCCGCCTGTTGGTGTTAGCTGGGAAGGAGAGGGCGCCGCCTGTTGGGGTTGGCTGGGAGGGAGCGGGCGCCACCTGTTGGGGTCAGGGAGGGAGAGAGAGCCCCTGCTGGGGTTAGCTGGGAGGGAGATCGAGCTTTTGCTGGGGTTAGCTGGGAGGGAGAGCGAGCCCCTGCTGGGGTTAGCTGGGAGGGAGAGCGAGCACCTGCTGGGGTCAGCTGGGAGGGAGAGGGCGCCACCTGTTGGAGCTAGCCCGGAGTGAGAGGGTGCCGCCTGTTGGGGTTAGCTGGGAAGGAGAGGGCGCCGCCTGTTGGAGCTAGCCCGTTGGGAGAGGGCGCCGCCTGTTGGGGTTAGCTGGCAAGGAGAAGCCGCCGCCTGATGGGGTTAGCTGGGAAGGAGAGGGCGCCGCCTGTTGGGGTTAGGGGTGGAGAGAGAGCCCCTGATGGGGTTAGCTGGAAGGGAGAGTGAGCCCATGCTGGGGTTAGTTGGGAGGGAGAGAGAGCCCCTGCTGGCGTTAGCAGGGAGGGAGAGCATGCCCCTCCTGGGGTGAGCTGGGAGGGAGAGCGTGCCCCTGCTGGGATTAGTTGGGAGGTAGAGGGCGCCGCCTGTTGGGGCTAGCCCGGAGGGAGAGGGCGCCGCCTGTTTGGGTTGGCTGGGAAGGAGATGGCGCCGCCTGTTGGGGTTGGCTGGGAGGGAGAGAGCGCACCTGCTGGGATTAGTGGGAGGGAGAGCGCACCTGCTGGGGTTAGCTGGGATGCAGAGAGCACCTGCTGCGGTTAGCTGGGAGAGAGAGAGCACCTGCTGGGGTTAGCTGGGAGAGAGTGAGCACCTGCTGGGGTTAGCTGGGAGGGAGAGAGCTCACCTGTTGGGGTTAGCTGGGAGGGACAGAGTGCACCTGATGGGGTAAGCTGGGAGGGACAGAGCGCACCTGTTGGGGTTAGCTGGGAGGGAGAGCACACCTGCTGGGGTTAGCTGGGAGGCAGAGCACACCTGCTGGGTTAGCTTGGAGGGAGAGAGCACCTGCTGGTGTTAGCTGGGAGGGAGAGCGAGCACCTGCTGGGGTTAGCTGGGAGAGAGAGAGCACCTGCTGGGGTTAGCTGGGAGAGAGAGAGCACCTGCTGGGGTTAGCTGAGAGGGAGAGCGAGCCCCTGCTGGGGTTAGCTGGGAGGGAGAGCGAGCCCCTGCTGGATTTGGCTGGGAGGGAGAGCGAGGACCTGCTGGGGTTAGCTGGGAGAGAGAGCGCACCTGTTGGGGTTAGCTGGGAGGGATAGCGAGCACCTGCTGGGCTTAGCTGGGAGGGAGAGGGCGCCACCTGTTGGAGCTAGCCCGGAGGGAGAGGGGGCCGCCTGTTGGGGTTAGCAGCGAGGGAGAGAGAGCACCTTCTGGGGTTAGCTGGGAGGGAGAGTATCAGCTGGGGTTAGCTGGGAGGGAGAGAGCACCTTCTGCGGTTAGCTGGGAGGGAGAGAGCACCTGCTGGGGTTAGCTGGGAGGGAGAGAGCACCTGCTGGGGTTAGCTGGGAGGGAGAGGGCGCCGCCTGTTGGAGCTAGCCCGGAGGGAGAGGGTGCCGCCCGTTGGGGTTAGCTGGGAAGGAGAGGGCGCCGCCTGTTGGGGTTGGCTGGGAGGGAGCGGGCGCCACCTGTTGGGGTTAGGGAGAGAGAGAGAGCCCCGGCTGGGGTTAGCTGGGAGGGAGATAGAGCCCTGCTGGGGTTAGCTGGGAGGCAGAGAGCACCTGCTGTGGTTAGCTGGGAAACAGAGAGCACCTACTGGGGTTAGTTGGGAGGGAGAGAGCACACCTGCTTGGGTTAGCTGGGAGGGAGAGCGCACCTGCTTGGGTTAGCTGGGAGGGAGAGCGCACCTGCTGGGGTTAGCTGGGAGGTAGAGCATACCTGCTGGGGTTAGCTTGGAGGGAGAGAGCACCTGCTGGGGTTAGCTGGGAGGGATAGCGAGCACCTGCTGGGGTTGGCTGGGAGGGAGAAGGCGCCACCTGTTGGAGCTAGCCCGGGGGGAGAGGATGGCGCCTGTTGGTGTTAGCTGGGAAGGAGAGGGCGCCGCCTGTTGGGGTTGGCTGGGAGGGAGCGGGCGCCACCTGTTGGGGTCAGGGAGGGAGAGAGAGCCCCTGCTGGGGTTAGCTGGGAGGGAGATCGAGCTTTTGCTGGGGTTAGCTGGGAGGGAGAGCGAGCCCCTGCTGGGGTTAGCTGGGAGGGAGAGCGAGCACCTGCTGGGGTCAGCTGGGAGGGAGAGGGCGCCACCTGTTGGAGCTAGCCCGGAGTGAGAGGGTGCCGCCTGTTGGGGTTAGCTGGGAAGGAGAGGGCGCCGCCTGTTGGAGCTAGCCCGTTGGGAGAGGGCGCCGCCTGTTGGGGTTAGCTGGCAAGGAGAAGCCGCCGCCTGATGGGGTTAGCTGGGAAGGAGAGGGCGCCGCCTGTTGGGGTTAGGGATGGAGAGAGAGCCCCTGTTGGGGTTAGCTGGAAGGGAGAGTGAGCCCATGCTGGGGTTAGTTGGGAGGGAGAGAGAGCCCCTGCTGGCGTTAGCAGGGAGGGAGAGCATGCCCCTCCTGGGGTGAGCTGGGAGGGAGAGCGTGCCCCTGCTGGGATTAGTTGGGAGGTAGAGGGCGCCGCCTGTTGGGGCTAGCCCGGAGGGAGAGGGCGCCGCCTGTTTGGGTTGGCTGGGAAGGAGATGGCGCCGCCTGTTGGGGTTGGCTGGGAGGGAGAGGTCGCCACCTGTTGGGGTTGGCTGGGAGGTAGAGGGCGCCGCCTGTTGGGGTTGGCTGGGAGGGAGAGAGCGCACCTGCTGGGATTAGTGGGAGGGAGAGCGCACCTGCTGGGGTTAGCTGGGATGCAGAGAGCACCTGCTGCGGTTAGCTGGGAGAGAGAGAGCACCTGCTGGGGTTAGCTGGGAGAGAGTGAGCACCTGCTGGGGTTAGCTGGGAGGGAGAGAGCTCACCTGTTGGGGTTAGCTGGGAGGGACAGAGTGCACCTGATGGGGTAAGCTGGGAGGGACAGAGCGCACCTGTTGGGGTTAGCTGGGAGGGAGAGCACACCTGCTGGGGTTAGCTGGGAGGCAGAGCACACCTGCTGGGGTTAGCTTGGAGGGAGAGAGCACCTGCTGGTGTTAGCTGGGAGGGAGAGCGAGCACCTGCTGGGGTTAGCTGGGAGAGAGAGAGCACCTGCTGGGGTTAGCTGGGAGAGAGAGAGCACCTGCTGGGGTTAGCTGAGAGGGAGAGCGAGCCCCTGCTGGGGTTAGCTGGGAGGGAGAGCGAGCCCCTGCTGGATTTGGCTGGGAGGGAGAGCGAGGACCTGCTGGGGTTAGCTGGGAGAGAGAGCGCACCTGTTGGGGTTAGCTGGGAGGGATAGCGAGCACCTGCTGGGCTTAGCTGGGAGGGAGAGGGCGCCACCTGTTGGAGCTAGCCCGGAGGGAGAGGGGGCCGCCTGTTGGGGTTAGCAGCGAGGGAGAGAGAGCACCTTCTGGGGTTAGCTGGGAGGGAGAGTATCAGCTGGGGTTAGCTGGGAGGGAGAGAGCACCTTCTGCGGTTAGCTGGGAGGGAGAGAGCACCTGCTGGGGTTAGCTGGGAGGGAGAGAGCACCTGCTGGGGTTAGCTGGGAGGGAGAGGGCGCCGCCTGTTGGAGCTAGCCCGGAGGGAGAGGGTGCCGCCCGTTGGGGTTAGCTGGGAAGGAGAGGGCGCCGCCTGTTGGGGTTGGCTGGGAGGGAGCGGGCGCCACCTGTTGGGGTTAGGGAGAGAGAGAGAGCACCTGCTGTGGTTAGCTGGGAAACAGAGAGCACCTACTGGGGTTAGTTGGGAGGGAGAGAGCACACCTGCTTGGGTTAGCTGGGAGGGAGAGCGCACCTGCTTGGGTTAGCTGGGAGGGAGAGCGCACCTGCTGGGGTTAGCTGGGAGGTAGAGCATACCTGCTGGGGTTAGCTTGGAGGGAGAGAGCACCTGCTGGGGTTAGCTGGGAGGGATAGCGAGCACCTGCTGGGGTTGGCTGGGAGGGAGAAGGCGCCACCTGTTGGAGCTAGCCCGGGGGGAGAGGATGGCGCCTGTTGGGGTTAGCTGGGAAGGAGAGGGTGCCGCCTGTTGGGGTTGGCTGGGAGGGAGAGGGCGCCACCTGTTGGCGTTCGGGAGGGAGAGAGAGCCCCTGCTGGGGTTAGCTGGGAGGGAGAGCGCACCTGCTGGGGTTAGCTGGGAGGGAGAGCGCACCTGCTGGGGATAGCTTGGAGGAAGTGAGCAACTGCTGGGGTTAGCTGGGAGGGAGAGAGTGCACCTGCTGGGGTTAGCTAGGAGAGAGAGAGCGCACCTGCTGGGGTTAGCTGGGAGGGAGAGAGCACATGCTGGGGTTAGCTGGGAGGGAGAGCGAGCCCCTGCTGGGGTTAGCTGGGAGGGAGAGCGAGCACCTGCTGGATTTAGCTGGGAGGGAGAGCGAGGACCTGCTGGGGTTAGCTGGGAGAGAGAGCGCACCTGCTGGGGTTAGCTGGGAGGGAGAGCGAGCACTTGCTGGGGTTAGCTGCGAGGGATAGCGAGCACCTGCTGGGGTTAGCTGGGAGGGATAGCGAGCACCTGCTGGGGTTAGCTGGGAGGGAGAAGGTGCCACCTGTTGGAGCTAGCTGGGAAGGAGAGGGCGCCGCCTGTTGGGGTTGGTTGGGACGGAGAGGGCGCCACCTGTTGGCGTTAGGGAGGGAGAGAGAGCCCCTGCTGGGGTTAGCTTGGTGGGAGAGCGAGCCCCTGCTGGGGTTAGCTGGGAGGGAGAGGGCGCCGCCTGTTGGATCTAGCCCGGAGGTAGAGGGTACCGCCTGTTGGGGTTAGCTGGGAAGGAGAGGGCGCCGCCTGTTGTGGTTGGCTGGGAGGGAGAGGGCACCGCCTGTTGGGGTTGGCTGGGAGGGAGAGGGCGCCGCCTGCTGGGGTTAGCTGGGAGGGAGAGAGCCCCTGCTGGGGTTAGCTGGGAGGGAGAGGGCGCCGCCTGCTGGGGTTAGCTGGGAGGGAGAGGGCGCCGCCTGCTGGGGTTAGCTGGGAGGGAGAGAGCACCTGCTGGGGTTAGCTGGGAGGGAGAGGGCGCCGCCTGTTGGAGCTATCCCGGATGGAGAGGGCGCCGCCTGTTTGGGTTGGCTGGGAGGGAAAGGGCACCTGCTGGGGTTAGCTGGGAGGGAGAGAGCACCTGCTGGGGTTAGCTGGGAGGGAGAGGGTGCCGCCTGTTGGGGTCAGCAGGGAAGGAGAGGGCGCCGCCTGTTGGGGGTTAGCTGGGACGGAGAGCGGGCACCTTCTGGTTTTAGCTGGGCGGGAGAGAGCACCTGCTGTGGTTAACTGGGAGGGAGAGAGCACCTGCTGTGGTTAGCTGGGAGGGAGAGAGCACCTGCTGGATTTAACTGGGAGGGAGAGAGCACCTGCTGGGGTTAGCTGGGAGCGACAGAGCGCACCAGCTGGGGTTATCTGGGAGGGAGAGCGAGCCCCTGCTGCATTTGGCTGGGAGGGAGAGTGAGGACCTGCTGGGGTTAGCTGGGAGGGATAGCGAGCACCTGCTGGGCTTAGCTGGGAGGCAGAGGGCGCCACCTGTTGGAGCTAGCCCGGAGGCAGAGGGGGCCGCCTGTTGGGGTTAGCTGGGAAGGAGAGGGTGCTGCCTGTTGGGGTTAGCTGGGAGGGAGAGCGAGCCCCTGCTGGGGTTAGCTGGGAGGGAGAGAGCACCTGCTGGGGTTAGCTGGGAGGGAGAGAGCACCTGCTGGGGTTAGCTGGGAGGGAGAGAGCACCTGCTGGGGTTAGCTGGGAGGGAGAGGGCGCCGCCTGTTGGAGTTAGCCCGGAGGGAGAGGGCGCCGCCTGTTGGTGTTAGCTGGGAAGGAGAGGGCGCCGCCTGTTGGGGTTGGCTGGGAGGGAGCGGGCGCCACCTGTTGGGGTCAGGGAGGGAGAGAGAGCCCCTGCTGGGGTTAGCTGGGAGGGAGATCGAGCTTTTGCTGGGGTTAGCTGGGAGGGAGAGCGAGCCCCTGCTGGGGTTAGCTGGGAGGGAGAGCGAGCACCTGCTGGGGTCAGCTGGGAGGGAGAGGGCGCCACCTGTTGGAGCTAGCCCGGAGTGAGAGGGCGCCGCCTGTTGGGGTTAGCTGGGAAGGAGAGGGCGCCGCCTGTTGGAGCTAGCCCGTTGGGAGAGGGCGCCGCCTGTTGGGGTTAGCTGGGAAGGTGAAGCCGCCGCCTGATGGGGTTAGCTGGGAAGGTGAGGGCGCCGCCTGTTGGGGTTAGGGATGGAGAGAGAGCCCCTGTTGGGGTTAGCTGGGAGGGAGAGCGAGCCCATGCTGGGGTTAGTTGGGAGGGAGAGAGAGCCCCTGCTGGCGTTAGCAGGGAGGGAGAGCATGCCCCTCCTGGGGTGAGCTGGGAGGGAGAGCGTGCCCCTGCTGGGATTAGCTGGGAGGTATAGGGCGCCGCCTGTTGGGGCTAGCCCGGAGGGAGAGGGCGCCGCCTGTTTGGGTTGGCTGGGAAGGAGATGGCGCCGCCTGTTGGGGTTGGCTGGGAGGGAGAGGTCGCCACCTGTTGGGGTTGGCTGGGAGGTAGAGGGCGCCGCCTGTTGGGGTTGGCTGGGATGCAGAGAGCACCTGCTGCGGTTAGCTGGGAGAGAGAGAGCACCTGCTGGGGTTATCTGGGAGAGAGTGAGCACCTGCTGGGGTTAGCTGGGAGGGAGAGAGCTCACCTGTTGGGGTTAGCTGGGAGGGACAGAGTGCCCCTGATGGGGTAAGCTGGGAGGGACAGAGCGCACCTGTTGGGGTTAGCTGGGAGGGAGAGCACACCTGCTGGGGTTAGCTGGAAGGCAGAGCACACCTGCTGGGGTTAGCTTGGAGGGAGAGAGCACCTGCTGGGGTTAGCTGGGAGGGAGAGCGAGCACCTGCTGGGGTTAGCTGGGAGAGAGAGAGCACCTGCTGGGGTTAGCTGGGAGGGAGAGGGCGCCGCCTGTTGGAGCTAGCCCGGAGGGAGAGGGCGCCGCCTGTTGGTGTTAGCTGGGAAGGAGAGGGCGCCGCCTGTTGGGGTTGGCTGGGAGGGAGCGGGCGCCACCTGTTGGGGTCAGGGAGGGAGAGAGAGCCCCTGCTGGGGTTAGCTGGGAGGGAGATCGAGCTTTTGCTGGGGTTAGCTGGGAGGGAGAGCGAGCCCCTGCTGGGGTTAGCTGGGAGGGAGAGCGAGCACCTGCTGGGGTCAGCTGGGAGGGAGAGGGCGCCACCTGTTGGAGCTAGCCCGGAGTGAGAGGGTGCCGCCTGTTGGGGTTAGCTGGGAAGGAGAGGGTGCCGCCTGTTGGAGCTAGCCCGTTGGGAGAGGGCGCCGCCTGTTGGGGTTAGCTGGCAAGGAGAAGCCGCCGCCTGATGGGGTTAGCTGGGAAGGAGAGGGCGCCGCCTGTTGGGGTTAGGGATGGAGAGAGAGCCCCTGTTGGGGTTAGCTGGAAGGGAGAGTGAGCCCATGCTGGGGTTAGTTGGGAGGGAGAGAGAGCCCCTGCTGGCGTTAGCAGGGAGGGAGAGCATGCCCCTCCTGGGGTGAGCTGGGAGGGAGAGCGTGCCCCTGCTGGGATTAGTTGGGAGGTAGAGGGCGCCGCCTGTTGGGGCTAGCCCGGAGGGAGAGGGCGCCGCCTGTTTGGGTTGGCTGGGAAGGAGATGGCGCCGCCTGTTGGGGTTGGCTGGGAGGGAGAGGTCGCCACCTGTTGGGGTTGGCTGGGAGGTATAGGGCGCCGCCTGTTGGGGTTGGCTGGGAGGGAGAGAGCGCACCTGCTGGGATTAGTGGGAGGGAGAGCGCACCTGCTGGGGTTAGCTGGGAGAGAGAGAGCACCTGCTGGGGTTAGCTGGGAGAGAGTGAGCACCTGCTGGGGTTAGCTGGGAGGGAGAGAGCACCTGCTGGGGTTAGCTGGGAGAGAGTGAGCACCTGCTGGGGTTAGCTGGGAGGGAGAGAGCTCACCTGTTGGGGTTAGCTGGGAGGGACAGAGTGCACCTGATGGGGTAAGCTGGGAGGGACAGAGCGCACCTGTTGGGGTTAGCTGGGAGGGAGAGCACACCTGCTGGGGTTAGCTGGGAGGCAGAGCACACCTGCTGGGGTTAGCTTGGAGGGAGAGAGCACCTGCTGGTGTTAGCTGGGAGGGAGAGCGAGCACCTGCTGGGGTTAGCTGGGAGAGAGAGAGCACCTGCTGGGGTTAGCTGGGAGAGAGAGAGCACCTGCTGGGGTTAGCTGAGAGGGAGAGCGAGCCCCTGCTGGGGTTAGCTGGGAAGGAGAGCGAGCCCCTGCTGGATTTGGCTGGGAGGGAGAGCGAGGACCTGCTGGGGTTAGCTGGGAGAGAGAGCGCACCTGTTGGGGTTAGCTGGGAGGGATAGCGAGCACCTGCTGGGCTTAGCTGGGAGGGAGAGGGCGCCACCTGTTGGAGCTAGCCCGGAGGGAGAGGGGGCCGCCTGTTGGGGTTAGCAGCGAGGGAGAGAGAGCACCTTCTGGGGTTAGCTGGGAGGGAGAGTATCAGCTGGGGTTAGCTGGGAGGGAGAGAGCACCTTCTGCGGTTAGCTGGGAGGGAGAGAGCACCTGCTGGGGTTAGCTGGGAGGGAGAGAGCACCTGCTGGGGTTAGCTGGGAGGGAGAGGGCGCCGCCTGTTGGAGCTAGCCCGGAGGGAGAGGGTGCCGCCCGTTGGGGTTAGCTGGGAAGGAGAGGGCGCCGCCTGTTGGGGTTGGCTGGGAGGGAGCGGGCGCCACCTGTTGGGGTTAGGGAGAGAGAGAGAGCCCCGGCTGGGGTTAGCTGGGAGGGAGATAGAGCCCTGCTGGGGTTAGCTGGGAGGCAGAGAGCACCTGCTGTGGTTAGCTGGGAAACAGAGAGCACCTACTGGGGTTAGTTGGGAGGGAGAGAGCACACCTGCTTGGGTTAGCTGGGAGGGAGAGCGCACCTGCTTGGGTTAGCTGGGAGGGAGAGCGCACCTGCTGGGGTTAGCTGGGAGGTAGAGCATACCTGCTGGGGTTAGCTTGGAGGGAGAGAGCACCTGCTGGGGTTAGCTGGGAGGGATAGCGAGCACCTGCTGGGGTTGGCTGGGAGGGAGAAGGCGCCACCTGTTGGAGCTAGCCCGGGGGGAGAGGATGGCGCCTGTTGGGGTTAGCTGGGAAGGAGAGGGTGCCGCCTGTTGGGGTTGGCTGGGAGGGAGAGGGCGCCACCTGTTGGCGTTAGGGAGGGAGAGAGAGCCCCTGCTGGGGTTAGCTTGGTGGGAGAGCGAGCCCCTGCTGGGGTTAGCTGGGAGGGAGAGGGCGCCGCCTGTTGGATCTAGCCCGGAGGTAGAGGGTACCGCCTGTTGGGGTTAGCTGGGAAGGAGAGGGCGCCGCCTGTTGTGGTTGGCTGGGAGGGAGAGGGCACCGCCTGTTGGGGTTGGTTGGGAGGGAGAGGGCGCCGCCTGCTGGGGTTAGCTGGGAGGGAGAGGGCGCCGCCTGCTGGGGTTAGCTGAGAGGGAGAGAGCCCCTGCTGGGGTTAGCTGGGAGGGAGAGGGCGCCGCCTGTTGGATCTAGCCCGGAGGTAGAGGGTACCGCCTGTTGGGGTTAGCTGGGAAGGAGAGGGCGCCGCCTGTTGTGGTTGGCTGGGAGGGAGAGGGCACCGCCTGTTGGGGTTGGCTGGTAGGGAGAGGGCGCCGCCTGCTGGGGTTAGCTGGGAGGGAGAGGGCGCCGCCTGCTGGGGTTAGCTGAGAGGGAGAGAGCCCCTGCTGGGGTTAGCTGGGAGGGAGAGGGCGCCGCCTGTTGGATCTAGCCCGGAGGTAGAGGGTACCGCCTGTTGGGGTTAGCTGGGAAGGAGAGGGCGCCGCCTGTTGTGGTTGGCTGGGAGGGAGAGGGCACCGCCTGTTGGGGTTGGCTGGGAGGGAGAGGGCGCCGCCTGCTGGGGTTAGCTGGGAGGGAGAGGGCGCCGCCTGCTGGGGTTAGCTGGGAGGGAGAGAGCACCTGCTGGGGTTAGCTGGGAGGGAGAGGGCGCCGCCTGTTGGAGCTATCCCGGATGGAGAGGGCGCCGCCTGTTTGGGTTGGCTGGGAGGGAAAGGGCACCTGCTGGGGTTAGCTGGGAGGGAGAGAGCACCTGCTGGGGTTAGCTGGGAGGGAGAGGGTGCCGCCTGTTGGGGTCAGCAGGGAGGGAGAGGGCGCCGCCTGTTGGGGGTTAGCTGGGACGGAGAGCGGGCACCTTCTGGTTTTAGCTGGGCGGGAGAGAGCACCTGCTGTGGTTAACTGGGAGGGAGAGAGCACCTGCTGTGGTTAGCTGGGAGGGAGAGAGCACCTGCTGGATTTAACTGGGAGGGAGAGAGCACCTGCTGGGGTTAGCTGGGAGCGACAGAGCGCACCAGCTGGGGTTAGCTGGCAGGGAGAGCGCACCTGCTGCTGTTAGTGGGAGGGAGAGAGCACCTGCTGGGGTTAGCTGGGAGGGAGAGAGCACCTGCTGGGGTTAGCTGGGAGAGAGAGCGCACCTGCTGGGGTTAGCTGGGAGGGAGAGCGAGCACCTGCTGGGGTTAGCTGGGACGGAGATCGAGCACCTGCTGGGGTCAGCTGGGATGGAGAGGGCGCCACCTGTTGGAGCTAGCCCGGAGGGAGAGGGCGCCGCCTGTTGGCGTTAGCTGGGAAGGAGATGGTGCCGCCTGTTGGGGTTAGCTGGGAGGTAGAGGGCGCCGCCTGTTGGGGTTAGCTGGGGAGGAGAGGGCGCCGCCTGTTGGGCTTAGCTGGGAAGGAGAGGGCGCCGCCTGTTGGGCTTAGCTGGGAAGGAGAGGGCGCCGCCTGTTGGGCTTAGCTGGGAAGGAGAGGGCGCCGCCTGTTGGGGTTAGGGAGGGAGAGAGTGCCCCTGCTGGGGTTAGCTGGGAGGGAGAGCGAGCCCCTGCTGGGGTTAGCTGGAAGGGAGAGCGAGCCCCTGCTGGGGTTAGCTGGGAGGGAGAGCGAGCCCCTGCTGGGGTTAGCTGGGAGAGAGAGCGAGCCCCTGCTGGGGTTAGCTGGGAGGGATTGGGCGCCGCCTGCTGTGGTTAGCTGGGATGGAGAGGGCGCCGCCTGTTGGGGTTAGCAGGGAGGGAGAGAGTACCTTCTGGGGTTAGCTGCGAGGGAGAGCGAGCACCTGCTGGGGTTAGCTGGGAGGGAGAGCGAGCAACTGCTGGTTTTAGCTTGGAGGGAGAGCGAGCACCTGCTGGTGTTAGCTGGGAGAGAGTCGAGCCCCTGCTGGGGTTAGCTGGGAAGGACAGGGAGCCGCCTGTTGGGGTTAGGGAGGGAGAGAGTGCCCCTGCTGGAGTTAGCTGGGAGGGAGAGCGAGCCCCTGCTGGGGTTAGCTGGGAGGGAGAGCGAGCCCCTGCTGGGGTTAGCTGGGAGGGAGAGCGAGCCCCTGCTGGGGTTAGCTGGGAGAGAGAGCGAGCCCCTGCTGGGGTTAGCTGGGAGGGATTGGGCGCCGCCTGCTGGGGTTAGCTGGGATGGAGAGGGCGCCGCCTGTTGGGGTTAGCAGGGAGGGAGAGAGCACCTTCTGGGGTTAGCTGCGAGGGAGAGCGAGCACCTGCTGGGGTTAGCTGGGAGGGAGAGCGAGCAACTGCTGGTTTTAGCTTGGAGGGAGAGCGAGCACCTGCTGGTGTTAGCTGGGAGAGAGTCGAGCCCCTGCTGGGGTTAGCTGGGAGGGAGAGCGAGCGCTTGCTGGTTTTAGCTGGGCGGGATAGAGCACCTGCTGGACTTAGCTGGGCGGGATAGAGCACCTGCTGGGGTTAGCTGGGAGGGAGAGGGCGCCACCTGTTGGGGTCAGCAGGGAGGGTGCCGCAGTTGGGGATAGCTGGGAGGGAGAGAGCACCTGCTGGGGTTTGCTGGGAGGGAGAGGGCACCTGCTGGGGTTAGCTGGGAGGGAGAGCGACCCCTGCTGGGGTTAGCTGGGTGGTCGAGCGAGCCCCTGCTGGGGTTAGCTGGGAGGGAGAGCGAGGACTTGCTGGGGTTAGCTGGGAGGGAGAGCGAGCACCTACTGGGGTTAGCTGGGAGGGAGAGGGCGCCGCCTGTTGGAGCTAGCCCGGAGGGGGAGGGTGCCGCCTGTTGGGGTTAGCTGGGAAGGAGAGGGCGCCGCCTGTTGGGGTTGGTTGGGAGGGAGCGGGCGCCACCTGTTGGGGTTAGGGAGGGAGAGAGAGCCCCTGCTGGGGTTAGCTGGGAGGGAGATCGAGCCCCTGCTGGGGTTAGCTGGGAGGGAGAGCGACCCCTGATGGGGTTAGCTGGGTGGTCGAGCGAGCCCCTGCTGGGGTTAGCTGGGAGGGAGAGCGAGGACTTGCTGGGGTTAGCTGGGAGGGAGAGCGAGCACCTACTGGGGTTAGCTGGGAAGGAGAGGGCGCCGCCTGTTGGGGTTGGTTGGGAGGGAGCGGGCGCCACCTGTCGGGGTTAGGGAGGGAGAGAGAGCCCCTGCTGGGGTTAGCTGGGAGGGAGATCGAGCCCCTGCTGGGTTTAGCTGGGAGGGAGAGACAGCACCTGCTGGGGTTAGCTGGGAGGGAGAGCGAGCACTTGCTGGTTTTAGCTGGGAGGGAGAGAACACCTGCTGGGGTTAGCTGGGAGGGAGAGAGCACCTGCTGGGGTTAGCTGGGAGGGAGAGAGCACCTGCTGGGGTTAGCTGGGAGGGAGAGGGCGCCGCCTGTTGGGGTCAGCAGGGAGGGTGCCGCAGTTGGGGAGAGCTGGGAGGGAGAGAGCACCTGCTGGGGTTAGCTGGGAGGGAGAGAGCAGCTGCTGGGGTTAGCTGGGAGGGAGAGGGCGCTGCCTGTTGGAGCTCGCCCCGAGGGAGAGGGTGCCGGCTGTTGGGGTTAGCAGGGCGGGAGAGAGCACCTTCTAGTGTTAGCTGGGAGGGAGACCGAGCACCTGCTGGGGTTAGCTGGGAGGGAGAGCGAGCACTTGCTGGTTTTCGCTGAGATGGAGAGGGCACCTGCTGGACTTAGCTGGGCTGGATAGAGTACCTGCTGGGGTTTGCTGGGAGGGAGAGGGCGCCGCCTGTTGGGGTCAGCAGGGAGGGAGAGGGTGCCGCCTGTTGGTGTTAGCTGGGAAGGAGAGGGCGCCACCTGTTGGGGTTGTCTGGGAGTGTGCGGGCGCCACCTGTTGGGGTTAGGGATAGAGTGAAAGCCCCTGCTCGGGTTAGCTGGGAGGGAGAGCGACCCCTGCTGGGGTTTGCTGGGAGGTCGAGCGAGCCCCTTCTGGGGTTAGCTGGGAGGGAGAAGGCGCCACCTGTTGGGGTTTAGCTGGGACAGAGAGAGCGCACCTGTGGTTAGCTGGGAGGAAGAGCGCACCTGCTGGTGTTAGTGGGAGGGAGAGAGCACCTGCTGGTGTTATTGGGAGGGAGAGCGCACCTGCTGGTGTTAGTGGGAGGGAGAGAGCACCTGCTGGTGTTAGCGGGAGGGAGAGAGCACCTGCTGGGCTTAGCTGGGAGAGAGAGAGCACCTGCTGGGGTTAGCTGGGAGGGAGAGCGAGCACGTGCTGGGGTTAGCTGGGACGGAGAGCGAGCACCTGCTGGGGTTAGCTGGGAGGGAGAGGGCGCCGCCTGTTGGGGTTAGCTGGGAAGGAGAGAGTGCCGCCTGTTGGGGTTAGCTGGGAGGGAGAGGGCGCCGCCTGTTGGGGTTAGCTGGGAAGGAGAGGGCGCCGCCTGATGGGGTTAGCTGGGAAGGACAGGGCACCGCCTGTTGGGGTTAGGGAGGGAGAGAGTGCACCTGCTGGGGTTAGCTGGGAGGGAGAGAGCACCTGCTGGGGTTAGCTGGGAGGGAGAGGGCACCTGCTGGGGTTAGCTGGGAAGGAAAGCGAGCACCTGCTGGGGTTAGCTGGGAGGGAGAGCGAGCACTTGCTGGTTTTAGCTGTGCGGGATAGAGCACCTGCTGGACTTAGCTGGGCGGGATAGAGCACCTGCTGGGGTTAGCTGGGAGGGAGAGAGCACCTGCTGGGGTAAGCTGCGAGGGAGAGGACGCCGCCTGTTGGGGTCAGCAGGGAGGGTGCCGCAGTTGGGGATAGCTGGGAGGGAGATCGAGCCCCTGCTGGGATTAGCTGGGAGGGAGAGCGACTACTGCTGGGGTTAGCTGGGAGGGAGAACGAGCCCTAGCTGGGAGGGAGAGGGCGCCGCCTGTTGGGGTTAGCTTGGAGGGAGAGGGCGCCGCCTGCTGAGGTTAGCTGGGAAGGAGAGGGCGCCGCCTGTTGGGGCTAGCCTGGAGGGAGAGGGCGCTGCCTGTTGGGGTTAGCTGGGAGGGAGAGGGCACCGCCTGTTAGGGTTGGCTGGAAGGGAGAGGGCGCCGCCTGTTGGGGTTAGCTGGGAGTGAGAGGGCATCGCCTGTTGGGGTTTGCTGGGAGGGAGAGGGCGCCGCCTGTTGGGGTTAGCAGGGAGGGAGAGAGCACCTTCTAAGATTAGCTGGGTGGGAGAGCGAGCACCTGCTGCGGTTAGCTGGGAGGGAGAGCGAGCCCCTGCTGGTTTTAGCTGGGAGGGAGAGAGAACCTTTTGGACTTTGCTGGGCTGGAAAGAGCACCTGCTGGGGTTAGCTGGGAGGGAGAGAGCACCTGCTGGGGTTAGCTGGTAGGGAGAGGGCACCGCCTGTTGGGGCCAGCCCGGAGGGAGAGGGCGCCGCCTGTTGGGGTTAGCTGGGAAGGAGAGGGCGCCGCCTGTTGGGGTTGGCTGGAGGGAGAGGGCACCGCCTGTTGGGGTTAGCTGGGAGTGAGAGGGCGCCGCCTGTTGGGGTTAGCTGGGAGTGAGAGTGCGGCGCCTGTTGGGGTCAGCTGGGAGTTGGAGGGCGCCACCTGTTGGGGTTGGCTGGGAGGGAGAGGGTGCCGCCTGTTGGGGTTAGCAGGGAGGGAGAGCGAGCACCTGCTGGTTTTAGCTTGGAGGTAGAGCGAGCCCCTGCTGGGCTTAGCTGGGAGGGAGAGGGCACCTGCTGGGGTTAGCTGGGAAGGAAAGCGAGCACCTGCTGGGGTTAGCTGGGAGGGAGAGCGAGCACTTGCTGGTTTTAGCTGTGCGGGATAGAGCACCTGCTGGACTTAGCTGGGCGGGATAGAGCACCTGCTGGGGTTAGCTGGGAGGGAGAGAGCAGCTGCTGGGGTAAGCTGCGAGGGAGAGGGCGCCGCCTGTTGGGGTCAGCAGGGAGGGTGCCGCAGTTGGGGATAGCTGGGAGGGAGATCGAGCCCCTGCTGGGGTTAGCTGGGAGGGAGAGCGACTCCTGCTGGGGTTAGCTGGGAGGGAGAACGAGCCCTAGCTGGGAGGGAGAGGGCGCCGCCTGTTGGGGTTAGCTTGGAGGGAGAGGGCGCCGCCTGCTGAGGTTAGCTGGGAAGGAGAGGGCGCCGCCTGTTGGGGCTAGCCTGGAGGGAGAGGGCGCCACCTGTTGGGGTTAGCTGGGAGGGAGAGGGCGCCGCCTGTTAGGGTTGGCTGGGAGGGAGAGTGCGCCGCCTGTTGGGGTTAGCAGGGAGGGAGAGAGCACCTTCTAAGATTAGCTGGGTGGGAGAGCGAGCACCTGCTGCGGTTAGCTGGGAGGGAGAGCGAGCCCCTGCTGGTTTTAGCTGGGAGGGAGAGAGAACCTTTTGGACTTTGCTGGGCTGGAAAGAGCACCTGCTGGGGTCAGCTGGGAGGGAGAGAGCACCTGCTGGGGTTTGCTGGGAGGGAGAGGGCGCCGCCTGTTGGGGTCAGCAGGGAGGGAGAGGGTGCCGCCTGTTGGGGTTAGCTGGGAAGGAGAGGGCGCTGCCTGTTGGGGTTAGAGAGGGAGAGAGAGCCCCTGCTGGGGTTAGCTGGGAGGGAGAGCAAGCCCCTGCTGGGGTTAGCTGGGAGGGTGAGCGAGCCCCTGCTGGGGTTAGCTGGGATGGAGAGAGCACCTGCTGGGGTCAGCAGGGAGGGAGAGGGCGCCGCCTGTTGGGGGTTAGCTGGGAGGGAGAGAGCACCTGCTGGGGTTAGCAGGTAGGGAGAGAGCACCTGCTGGGGTTGGCTGGGAGGGAGAGGGCGCCGCCTGTTGGGGTTGGCTGGGAGGGAGCGGGCGCCGCTTGTTGGGGTTAGCAGGGAGGGAGAGAGAGCACCTGCTGGGGTTAGCTGGGCGGGAGAGCGAGCCCCTGCTGGGGTTAGCTGGTGGGAGAGCGAGCCCCTGCTGGGGTTAGCTGGTGGGAGAGCGAGCCCCTGCTGGGGTTAGCTGCGAGGGAGAGCGACCCCCTGCTGGGGTTAGCTGTGTGGGAGAGCGAGCCACTGCTGGGGTTAGCTGGGAGGGAGAGGGTGCCGCCTGTTGGAGCTAGCCCGGAGGGAGAGGGTGCTGCCTGTTGGGGTTAGCTGGGAGGGAGAGCGAGCACCTGCTTGGGTTAGCTGGGAGGGAGAGCAAGCCCCTGCTGGTTTTAGCTGGGAGGGAGAGAGAGTACCTACTGGGGATAGCTTGGAGGGAGAGCGAGCACCTGCTGCGGTTAGCTAGGAGGAAGAGCGAGCACCTGCTGGTTTTAGCTGGGTGGGAGAGCGAGCCCCTGCTGGCGTTAGCTGGGAGGGAGAGCGAGCCCCTGCTGGCGTTAGCTGGAAGGGAGAGCGAGCACCTGCTGGGGTTAGCTGGGAGAGAGTCGAGCCCCTGCTGGGGTTAGCTGGGAGGGAGAGAGCACCTGCTGGGGTTAGCTGGGAGGGAGAGGGCGCCGCCTGTTGGAGCTAGCCCGGAGGGAGAGGGTGCCGCCTGTTGGGGTTAGCTGGGAAGGAGAGGGCTCCGCCTGTTGGGGTTGACTGGGAGGGAGAGGGCGCCGCCTGTTGGGGTTAGCAGGGAAGGAGAGCTAGCCCCTGCTGGGGTTAGCTGGGAGGGAGAGCTAGCCCCTGCTGGGGTTAGCTGGGAGGGAGAGCTAGCCCCTGCAGGGGTTAGCCGGGAGGGAGAGCGAGACCCTGCTGAGGTTAGCTGGGAGGGAGAGCTAGCCCCTGCTGGGGTTAGCTGGGAGGGAGAGCGAAACCCTCCTGGGGTTAGCCGGGAGGGAGAGCGAGCCCCTCCTGGGGTTAGCTGGGAGGGAGAGCGAGTCCCTGCTGGGGTTAGCTGGGAGGGAGAGCGAGTTCCTGCTGGGGTTAGCTGGGGGGGAGAGGGCGCCGCCTGTTGGGGTTAGCTGGGAAGGAGAGGGCGCCGCCTGTTGGGGTTGGCTAGGAGGGAGAGGGCGCCGCCTGTTGGGGTTAGCTGGGAGTGAGAGGGCGCCGCCTGTTGGGGTTAGCTGGGAGTGAGAGGGCACCTGCTGGGGTTAGCTGGGAAGGAAAGCGAGCACCTGCTGGGGTTAGCTGGGAGGGAGAGCGAGCACTTGCTGGTTTTAGCTGTGCGGGATAGAGCACCTGCTGGACTTAGCTGGGCGGGATAGAGCACCTGCTGGGGTTAGCTGGGAGGGAGAGAGCACCTGCTGGGGTAAGCTGCGAGGGAGAGGGCGCCGCCTGTTGGGGTCAGCAGGGAGGGTGCCGCAGTTGGGGTTAGCTGGGAGGGAGATCGAGCCCCTGCTGGCGTTAGCTGGGAGGGAGAGCGACTCCTGCTGGGGTTAGCTGGGAGGGAGAACGAGCCCTAGCTGGGAGGGAGAGGGCGCCACCTGTTGGGGTTAGCTTGGAGGGAGAGGGCGCCGCCTGCT
This sequence comes from Carcharodon carcharias, assembly GCF_017639515.1. Taxonomy (NCBI): domain Eukaryota; kingdom Metazoa; phylum Chordata; class Chondrichthyes; order Lamniformes; family Lamnidae; genus Carcharodon; species Carcharodon carcharias. The sequence goes on from NC_054479.1 coordinate 60,984,939, forward strand.
GAGGTTAGCTGGGAAGGAGAGGGCGCCGCCTGTTGGGGCTAGCCTGGAGGGAGAGGGCGCCGCCTGTTGGGGCTAGCCTGGAGGGAGAGGGCGCCGCCTGTTGAGGTTCGCTGGGAGGGAGAGGGCGCCGCCTGTTAGGGTTGGCTGGGAGGGAGAGGGCGCCGCCTGTTGGGGTTAGCAGGGAGGGAGAGAGCACCTTCTAAGATTAGCTGGGTGGGAGAGCGAGCACCTGCTGCGGTTAGCTGGGAGGGAGAGCGAGCCCCTGCTGGTTTTAGCTGGGAGGGAGAGAGAACCTTTTGGACTTTGCTGGGCTGGAAAGAGCACCTGCTGGGGTCAGCTGGGAGGGAGAGAGCACCTGCTGGGGTTTGCTGGGAGGGAGAGGGCGCCGCCTGTTGGGGTCAGCAGGGAGGGAGAGGGTGCCGCCTGTTGGGGTTAGCTGGGAAGGAGAGGGCGCTGCCTGTTGGGGTTAGGGAGGGAGAGAGAGAGCCCCTGCTGGGGTTAGCTGGGAGGGAGGGCGAGCCCCTGCTGGGGTTAGCTGGGAGGGTGAGCGAGCCCCTGCTGGGGTTAGCTGGGAGGGTGAGCGAGCCCCTGCTGGGGTTAGCTGGGAGGGAGAGCGAGCCCCTGCTGGGGTTAACTGGGAGGGAGAGAGCACCTGCTGGGGTCAGCAGGGAGAGAGAGGGCGCCGCCTGTTGGGGGTTAGCTGGGAGGGAGAGAGCACCTGCTGGGGTTAGCTGGGAGGGAGAGGGCGCCGCCTGTTGGGGTTGGCTGGGAGGGAGCGGGCGCCGCTTGTTGCGGTTAGCAGGGAGGGAGAGAGAGCACCTGCTGGGGTTAGCTGGGCGGAAGCACGAGCCCCTGCTGGGGTTAGCTGGGAGGGAGAGCGAGCACCTGCTGGGGTTAGCTGGGTGGGAGAGCGAGCCACTGCTGTGGTTAGCTGCGAGGGAGAGCGAGCCCCTGCTGGGGTTAGCTGGTGGGAGAGCGAGCCCCTGCTGGGGTTAGCTGCGAGGGAGAGCGACCCCCTGCTGGGGTTAGCTGGGTGGGAGAGCGAGCCACTGCTGTGGTTAGCTGGGAGGGAGAGGGCGCCGCCTCTTGGAGCTAGCCCGGAGGGAGAGGGTGCTGCCTGTTGGGGTTAGCTGGGAGGGAGAGCGAGCACCTGCTGGGGTTAGCTGGGAGGGAGAGCTAGCCCCTGCTGGTTTTAGCTGGGAGGGAGAGAGAGTACCTACTGGGGATAGCTTGGAGGGAGAGCGAGCACCTGCTGCGGTTAGCTGGGAGGAAGAGCGAGCACCTGCTGGTTTTAGCTGGGTGGGAGAGCGAGCCCCTGCTGGCGTTAGCTGGGAGGGAGAGCGAGCCCCTGCTGGCGTTAGCTGGGAGGGAGAGCGAGCCCCTGCTGGCGTTAGCTGGGAGGGAGAGCGAGCACCTGCTGGGGTTAGCTGGGAGGGAGAGCGAGCACCTGCTGGTTTTAGCTTGGAGGGAGAGCGAGCACCTGCTGGTGTTAGCTGGGAGAGAGTCGAGCCCCTGCTGGGGTTAGCTGGGAGGGAGAGAGCACCTGCTGGGGTTAGCTGGGAGGGAGAGGGCGCCGCCTGTTGGAGCTAGCCCGGAGGGAGAGGGTGCCGCCTGTTGGGGTTAGCTGGGAAGGAGAGGGCTCCGCCTGTTGGGGTTGGCTGGGAGGGAGAGGGCGCCGCCTGTTGGGGTTAGCAGGGAAGGAGAGCTAGCCCCTGCTGGGGTTAGCTGGGAGGGAGAGCTAGCCCCTGCTGGGGTTAGCTGGGAGGGAGAGCTAGCCCCTGCTGGGGTTAGCCGGGAGGGAGAGCGAGACCCTGCTGGGGTTAGCCGGGAGGGAGAGCGAGCCCCTGCTGGGGTGAGCTGGGAGGGAGAGCTAGCCCCTGCTGGGGTTAGCTGGGAGGGAGAGCGAGACCCTCCTGGGGTTAGCTGGGAGGGAGAGCGAGCCCCTCCTGGGGTTAGCTGGGAGGGAGAGCGAGTCCCTGCTGGGGTTAGCTGGGAGGGAGAGCGAGTTCCTGCTGGGGTTAGCTGGGAGGGACTGGGCGCCGCCTTCTGGGGTTAGCTGGGAGGGAGAGAGCACCTGCTGGGGTTAGCTGGGAGGGAGAGAGCACCTGCTAGGGTTAGCTGGGAGGGAGAGGGCGACGCTTGTAAGTGTCAGCATGGAGGGAGAGGGCGCCGCCTGTTGGGGGTTAGCTGGAAGTGAGAGAGCATAGGCTGGGGTTATCTGGTAGGGAGAGAGCACCTGCTGGGGTTAACTGGGAGGGAGGGAGCACCTGCTGGGGTTAGCTGGGAGGGAGGGAGCACCTGCTGGGGTTAGCTGGGAGGGAGGGAGCACCTGCTGGGGTTAGCTGGGAGGGAGAGAGCACCTGCTGGGGTTAGCTGGGAGGGAGAGGGCGCCGCCTGTTGGAGCTAGCCCGGAGGGAGAGGTTGTCGCCTGTTGGGGTTAGCTGGGAAGGAGAGGGCGCCGCCTGTTGGGGTTAGGGAGGGAGAGAGAGCCCCTGCTGGGGTTAGCTGGGAGGGAGATCGAGCCCCTGCTGGGGTTAGCTGGGAGGGAGAGCGACCCCTGATGGGGTTAGCTGGGAGAGAGAGCGAGGACCTGCTGGGGTTAGCTGGGAGGGAGAGCGAGCACCTACTGGGGTTAGCTGGGACGGAGAGTGCGCACCTACTGGGATTGGCTGGGAGGGAGAGCGAGCCCCTGCTGGGTTTAGCTGGGAGAGAGAGACAGCACCTGCTGGGGTTAGCTGGGAAGTAAAGCGAACACCTGCTGGGGTTAGCTGGGAGGGAGAGCGAGCACCTGCTAGGGTTAGCTGGGCGGGATAGAGCACCTGCTGGACTTAGCTGGGAGGGAGAGAGCACCTGCTGGGGTTAGCTGGGAGGGAGAGAGCACCTGCTGGGGTTAGCTGGGAGAGAGAGGGCGCCGCCTGTTGGGGTCAGCAGGGAGGGTGCCGCAGTTGGGGATAGCTGGGAGGGAGAGAGCACCTGCTGGGGTTAGCTGGGAGGGAGAGAGCACCTGCTGGGGTTAGCTGGGATGGTGAGAGCAGCTGCTGGGGTTAGCTGGGAGGGAGAGGGCGCTGCCTGTTGGAGCTCGCCCCGAGGGAGAGGGTGCCGGCTGTTGGGGTTAGCAGGGCGGGAGAGAGCATCTTCTAGTGTTAGCTGGGAGGGAGACCGAGCACCTGCTGGGGTTAGCTGGGAGGGAGAGCGAGCACTTGCTGGTTTTCGCTGAGATGGAGAGGGCACCTGCTGGACTTAGCTGGGCTGGATAGAGCACCTGCTGGGGTATGCTGGGAGGGAGAGGGCGCCGCCTGTTGGGGTCAGCAGGGAGGGAGAGGGTGCCGCCTGTTGGTGTTAGCTGGGAAGGAGAGGGCGCCACCTGTTGGGGTTGTCTGGGAGTGTGCGGGCGCCACCTGTTGGGGTTAGGGATAGAGAGAAAGCCCCTGCTCGGGTTAGTTGGGAGAGAGAGCGACCCCTGCCGGGGTTTGCTGAGAGGTCGAGCGAGCCCCTTCTGGGGTTAGCTGGGAGGGAGAGGGCGCCACCTGTTGGGGTTTAGCTGGGACAGAGAGAGCGCACCTGCTGTGGTTAGCTGGGAGGGAGAGCGCACCTGCTGGGCTTAGCTGGGAGAGAGAGAGCCCCTGCTGGGGTTAGCTGCGAGGGAGAGCGACCCCCTGCTGGGGTTAGCTGGGTGGGAGAGCGAGCCCCTGCTGGGGTTAGCTGGGAGGGAGAGGGCGCCGCCTGTTGGAGCTAGCCCGGAGGGAGAGGGTGCTGCCTGTTGGGGTTAGCTGGGAGGGAGAGCGAGCACCTGCTGGGGTTAGCTGGGAGGGAGAGCTAGCCCCTGCTGGTTTTAGCTGGGAGGGAGAGAGAGTACCTACTGGGGATAGCTTGGAGGGAGAGCGAGCACCTGCTGCGGTTAGCTGGGAGGAAGAGCGAGCACCTGCTGGTTTTAGCTGGGAGGGAGAGCGAGCCCCTGCTGGCGTTAGCTGGGAGGGAGAGCGAGCCCCTGCTGGCGTTAGCTGGGAGGGAGAGCGAGCACCTGCTGGGGTTAGCTGGGAGGGAGAGCGAGCACCTGCTGGGGTTAGCTGGGAGGGAGAGAGCTCCTTCTGGGGTTAGCTGGGAGAGAGAGAGCACCTGCTGGGGTTAGCTGGGAGGGAGAGGGCGCCGCCTGTTGGAGCTAGCCCGGAGGGAGAGGGTGCCGCCTGAAGGGGTTAGCTGGACGGGAGAGAGCACCTGCTGGGGTTATCTGAGAGGGAGAGAGCACCTGCTGGGGTTAGCTGGGAGGGAGAGGGCGCCGCCTGTTGGAGCTAGCCCGGAGGGAGAGGGTGCCGCCTGTTGGGGTTAGCTGGGAAGGAGAGGGCTCCGCCTGTTGGGGTTGGCTGGGAGGGAGAGGGCGCCGCCTGTTGGGGTTAGCAGGGAAGGAGAGCTAGCCCCTGCTGGGGTTAGCTGGGAGGGAGAGCTAGCCCCTGCTGAGGTTAGCTGGGAGGGAGTGCTAGCCCCTGCTGGGGTTAGCCGGGCGGGAGAGCGAGACCCTGCTGGGGTTAGCCGGGAGGGAGAGCGAGCCCCTGCTGGGGTTAGCTGGGAGGGAGAGCGAGCCCCTGCTGGTGTTAGCTGGGAGGGAGAGCTAGCCCCTGCTGGGGTTAGCTGGGAGGGAGAGCGAGACCCTCCTGGGTTTAGCCGGGAGGGAGAGCGAGCCCCTCCTGGGGTTAGCTGGGAGGGAGAGCGAGTCCCTGCTGGGGTTAGCTGGGAGGGAGAGCGAGTTCCTGCTGGGGTTAGCTGGGAGGGAGAGGGCGCCGCCTGTTGGGGTTAGCTGGGAGGGACTGGGCGCCGCCTTCTGGGGTTAGCTGGGAGGGAGAGAGCACCTGCTGGGGTTAGCTGGGAGGGAGAGAGCACCTGCTAGGGTTAGCTGGGAGGGACTGGGCGCCACCTTCTGGGGTTAGCTGGGAGGGAGAGAGCACCTGCTGGGGTTAGCTGGGAGGGAGAGAGCACCTGCTAGGGTTAGCTGGGAGGGACAGAGCACCTGCTAGGGTTAGCTGGGAGGGAGAGGGCGCCTGCTGGGGTTAGCTGGGAGGGAGAGGGCGCCGCCTGTTGGAGCTAGCCCGGAGGGAGAGGTTGCCGCCTGTTGGGGTTAGCTGGGAAGGAGAGGGCGCCGCCTGTTGGGGTTGGCTGGGAGGGAGAGAGCACCTGCTGGGGTTAGCTGGGAGGGAGAGAGCACCTGCTGGGGTTAGCTGGGATGGTGAGAGCAGCTGCTGGGGTTAGCTGGGAGGGAGAGGGCGCTGCCTGTTGGAGCTCGCCCCGAGGGAGAGGGTGCCGGCTGTTGGGGTTAGCAGGGCGGGAGAGAGCATCTTCTAGTGTTAGCTGGGAGGGAGACCGAGCACCTGCTGGGGTTAGCTGGGAGGGAGAGCGAGCACTTGCTGGTTTTCGCTGAGATGGAGAGGGCACCTGCTGGACTTAGCTGGGCTGGATAGAGCACCTGCTGGGGTATGCTGGGAGGGAGAGGGCGCCGCCTGTTGGGGTCAGCAGGGAGGGAGAGGGTGCCGCCTGTTGGTGTTAGCTGGGAAGGAGAGGGCGCCACCTGTTGGGGTTGTCTGGGAGTGTGCGGGCGCCACCTGTTGGGGTTAGGGATAGAGAGAAAGCCCCTGCTCGGGTTAGTTGGGAGAGAGAGCGACCCCTGCCGGGGTTTGCTGAGAGGTCGAGCGAGCCCCTTCTGGGGTTAGCTGGGAGGGAGAGGGCGCCACCTGTTGGGGTTTAGCTGGGACAGAGAGAGCGCACCTGCTGTGGTTAGCTGGGAGGGAGAGCGCACCTGCTGGGCTTAGCTGGGAGAGAGAGAGCCCCTGCTGGGGTTAGCTGCGAGGGAGAGCGACCCCCTGCTGGGGTTAGCTGGGTGGGAGAGCGAGCCCCTGCTGGGGTTAGCTGGGAGGGAGAGGGCGCTGCCTGTTGGAGCTAGCCCGAAGGGAGAGGGTGCTGCCTGTTGGGGTTAGCTGGGAGGGAGAGCGAGCACCTGCTGGGGTTAGCTGGGAGGGAGAGCTAGCCCCTGCTGGTTTTAGCTGGGAGGGAGAGAGAGTACCTACTGGGGATAGCTTGGAGGGAGAGCGAGCACCTGCTGCGGTTAGCTGGGAGGAAGAGCGAGCACCTGCTGGTTTTAGCTGGGAGGGAGAGCGAGCCCCTGCTGGCGTTAGCTGGGAGGGAGAGCGAGCCCCTGCTGGCGTTAGCTGGGAGGGAGAGCGAGCACCTGCTGGGGTTAGCTGGGAGGGAGAGCGAGCACCTGCTGGTTTTAGCTTGGAGGGAGAGAGCTCCTTCTGGGGTTAGCTGGGAGAGAGAGAGCACCTGCTGGGGTTAGCTGGGAGGGAGAGGGCGCCGCCTGTTGGAGCTAGCCCGGAGGGAGAGGGCGCCGCCTGTTGGGGGTTAGCTGGGAGGGAGAGAGCACCTGCTGGGGTTATCTGGGAGGGAGAGAGCACCTGCTGGGGTTATCTGGGAGGGAGAGAGCACCTGCTGGGGTTATCTGGGAGGGAGAGAGCACTTGCTGGGGTTATCTGGGAGGGAGAGAGCACCTGCTGGGGTTAGCTGGGAGGGAGAGAGCACCTGCTGGGGTTAGCTGGGAGGGAGAGGGCGCCGCCTGTTCGAGCTAGCCCGGAGGGAGAGGTTGCCGCCTGTTGGGGTTAGTTGGGAAGGAGAGGGCGCCGCCTGTTGGGGTTAGCTGGGAGGGAGAGCGAGCCCCTGCTGTGGTTAGCTGGGAGGGACAGCGAGCACCTGCTGGGGTTAGCTGGGACGGTGAGGGCGCCGCCTGTTGGGGTTAGCTGGGAGGGCGAGGGCGCCACCTGTTGGGGTTAGGGAGGGAGAGAGAGCCCCTGCTGGGGTTAGCTGGGAGGGAGAGCGCGTCCCTGCTGGGGTTAGCTGGGAGGGAGAGCGCGTCCCTGCTGGGGTTAGCTGGGAGGGAGAGGGCGCCATATGTTGGAGCTAGCCCGGATGGAGAGGGCGCCGCCTGTTGGGGTTGGCTGGGATGGACTGGGCGCCGCCTGCTGGGGTTAGCTGGGCGGGAGAGGGCGCCGCCTGTTGGGGTCAGCAGGGAGGGAGAGGGCGCCGCCTGTTGGGGTTAGCTGGGAGGGACTGGGCGCCCCTGCTGGGGTTAGCTGGGAGTGAGAGAGCGCCCCTGCTGGGGTTAGCTGAGAGGGCGCGCGAGTTCCTGCTGGGGTTAGCTGGGAGGGACTGGGCGCCGCCTTCTGGGGTTAGCTGGGCGGGAGAGGGCGACGCCTGTAAGGGTCAGCATGGAGGGAGAGGGCGCCGCCTGTTGGGGGTTAGCTGGGAGGGAGAGAGCACCTGCTGGGGTTATCTGGGAGGGAGAGAGCACCTGCTGGGGTTATCTGGGAGGGAGAGAGCACCTGCTGGTGTTATCTGGGAGGGAGAGAGCACCTGCTGGGGTTAGCTGGGAGGGAGAGAGCACCTGCTGGGGTTAGCTGGGAGGGAGAGGGCGCCGCCTGTTGGAGCTAGCCCGGAGGGATAGGTTGCCGCCTGTTGGGGTTAGCTGGGAAGGAGAGGGCGCCGCCTGTTGGGGTTGGCTGGGAGGGAGAGGGCGCCGCCTGTTGGGGTTAGCAGGGAGGGAGAGAGAGCCCCTGCTGGGATTAGTTGGGAGGGAGAGCGCGTCCCTGCTGGGGTTAGCTGGGAGGGAGAGCGCGTCCCTGCTGGGGTTAGCTGGGAGGGAGAGCGAGCCCCTGCTGGGGTTAGCTGGGAGGGAGAGGGCGCCACATGTTGGAGCTAGCCCGGAGGGAGAGGGTGCCGCCTGTTGGGGTTGGCTGGGAGGGACTGGGCGCCGCCTGCTGGGGTTAGCTGGGAGGGCGAGTGAGCACCTGATGGGGTTAGCTGGGAAGGAGAGCAAGCACCTGCTGGACTTAGCTGGGCAGGAGAGGGCGCCGCCTGTTGGGGTCAGCAGGGAGGGAGAGGGCGCCACCTGTTGGGGTTAGCTGGGAGGGACTGGGCGCCGCCTGCTGGGGTTAGCTGGGAGAGAGATAGCGCCCCTGCTGGGATTAGCTGGGAGGGAGAGGGCGCTGCCTGCTGGGGTTAGCTGGGAGGGAGAGGGTGCCGCCTGTTGGGGTTAGCTGGAAGGGAGAGAGCATCGGCTGGGGTTATCTGGGAGGGAGAGGGCGCCGCCTGTTGGAGCTACCCCGGAGGGAGAGGGTGCCGCCTGTTGGGTTTAGCTGGGAAGGAGAGGGCACCGCCTGTTGTGGTTGGCTGGGAGGGAGAGGGTGCCGCCTGTTGGGGTTAGCTGGGAAGGAGAGGGCGCCGCCTGTTGGTGTTGGCTGGGAGGGCGAGGGCGCCACCTGTTGGGGTTAGGGAGAGAGGGAGAGCGCACCTGCTGGGGTTAGCTGGGAGGGAGAGCGCACCTGCTGGGGATAGCTGGGAGGGAGAGCGAGCTCCTGCTGGGGTTAGCTGGGAGAGAGAGGGCGCCGCCTGTTGGGGTTGGCTGGGAGGGAGAGGGCGCCGCCTGTTGGGGTTAGCACGGTGGGAGAGAGAGCACCTGCTGGGGTTAGCTGGGAGAGAGAGCGAGCCCCTGCTGGGGTTAGCTGGGAGGGAGAGCGAGCCCCTGCTGGGGTTAGCTGGGAGGGAGAGCGAGCCCCTGCTGGGGTTAGCTGGGAGGGAGAGCGAGCCCCTGCTGGGGTTAGCTGGGAGGGAGAGCGAGCCCCTGCTGGGGTTAGCTGGGAGGGAGAGCGAGCCCCTGCTGGGGTTAGCTGGGAGGGAGAGGGCGCCGCCTGTTGGAGCTAGCCTGGAGGGAGAGGGTGCCGCCTGTTGGGGTTAGCTGGGAAGGAGAGGGTGCCGCCTGTTGGGGTTAGCTGGGAAGGAGAGGGCGCCGCCTGTTGCGGTTGGCTGGGAGGGATAGGGTGCCGCCTGTTGGGGTTAGCTGGGAGGGAGAGCGAGCCCCTGCTGGGGTTAGCTGGGAGGGAGAGCTAGCCCTTGCTGGGGTTAGCTGGGTGGGAGAGCGAGCCCCTGCTGGGGTTAGCTGGGAGGGAGAGGGTGCCGCCTGTTGGTGTTAGCTGGGAGGGAGAGCGAGCACCTGCTGGACTTAGCTGGGAGGGAGAGAGCACCTGCTGGGGTTTGCTGGGAGGGAGAGTGACCCCCTACTGGTGTTATCTGGGAGGGAGAGAGCACCTGTTGGGGTCAGCAGGGAGGGAGAGTGAGCCCCTGCTGGGGTTAGCTGGGGTTAGCTGGGAGGGACTGGGCGCCGCCTGCTGGGGTTATCTGGGAGAGAGAGAGCGCCCCTGCTGGGGTTAGCTGGGAGGGAGAGGGTGCCACCTGTTGGGGTCAGCAGGGCGGGAGAGGGCGCCGCCTGTTGGAGCTAGCCCGGAGGGAGAGGATGCCGCCTGTTGGGGTTAGCTGGGAAGGAGAGTGCGCCGCCTGTTTGGGTTAGAGAGGGAGAGAGAGCCCCTGCTGGGGTTAGCTGGGAGGGAGAGCGAGCCCCTGCTGGGGTTAGCTGGGAGGGAGAGCGAGCCCCTGCTGGGGTTAGCTGGGAGGGAGAGGGCGCCGCCTGTTGGAGCTAGCCTGGAGGGAGAGGGTGCCGCCTGTTGGGGTTAGCTGGGAAGGAGAGTGTGCCGCCTGTTGGGGTTAGCTGGGAAGGAGAGGGCGCCGCCTGTTGCGGTTGGCTGGGAGGGATAGGGTGCCACCTGTTGGGGTTAGCTGGGAGGGAGAGAGCACCTGCTGGGGTTAGCTGGGAGGGAGAGCGAGCCCCTACTGGCGTTAGCTGGGAGGGAGAGCGAGCCCCTGCTGGCGTTAGCTGGGAGGGAGAGCGAGCCCCTGCTGGGGTTAGCTGGGAGGGAGAGCGAGCCCCTGCTGGGGTTAGCTGGGAGGTAGAGCGAGCACCTTCTGGGGTTAGCTGGGAGGGAGAGAGCACCTGCTGGTGTTAGTGGGAGGGAGAGAGCACCTGCTGGGGTTAGCTGGTAGGGAGAGAGCACCTGCTGGAGTTAGCTGGGAGAGAGAGAGCACCTGCTGGGGTTAGCTGGGAGGGAGAGAGCACCTGCTGGGGTTAGCTGGGAGGGAGAGAGCACCTGCTGGGGTTAGCTGGGAGGGAGAGCGAGCCCCTACTGGTGTTATCTGGGAGGGAGAGCGAGCCCCTGCTGGGGTTAGCTGGGAGGGAGAGCGAGCCCTTGCTGGGGTTAGCTGGGAGGTAGAGCGAGCACCTTCTGGGGTTAGCTGGGAGGGAGAGAGCACCTGCTGGGGTTAGCTGGGAGGGAGAGAGCACCTGCTGGGGTTAGCTGGGAGGGAGAGAGCACCTGCTGGGGTTAGCTGGGAGAGAGAGAGCACCCGCTGGGGTTAGCTGCGAGGGAGAGAGCACCTGCTGGGTTTAGCTGGGAGGGATAGAGCGCACCAGCTGGGGTTAGCTGGGAGCGAGAGAGCGCCCCTGCTGCTTATAGCTGGGAGCGAGAGAGAGCACCTGCTGGGGTTAACTGGGAGGGAGAGAGCACCTGCTGGACTTAGCTGGGCGGGAGTGGGCGCCGCCTGTTGGGGTCAGCAGGGTGGGAGAGGGTTCCGCAGTTGGGGATAGCTGGGAGGGAGAGAGCATCTGCTGGGGATAGCTGGGAGGGAGAGAGCACCTGCTGGGGTTAGCTGGGAGGGAGAGAGCACCTGCTGGGGATAGCTGGGAGGGAGAGAGCACCTGCTGGGGTTAGCTGGGAGGGAGAGAGCACCTGCTGGGGTTAGCTGGGAGGGAGAAGGCACCGCCTGTTGGGGTTAGCAGGGAGGGAGAGAGAGCACCTGCTGGGGTTAGCTGGGAGGGAGAGCGCGCCCCTGCTGGGGTTAGCTGGGAGGGAGAGCGAGCACCTGCTGCGGTCAGCTGGGAGGGAGAGTGAGCCCCTGCTGGTGTTACCTGGGAGGGAGAGCGAGCCCCTGCTGGGGTTAGCTGGTAGGGAGAGCCAGCCCCTGCTGGGGTTAGCTGGGAGGGAGAGCGAGCCCCTGCTGGGGTTAGCTGGGAGGGAGAGCGAGCACCTTCTGGGGTTAGCTGGGAGGGAGAGAGCACCTGCTGGGGTTAGGTGGGAGGGAGAGCGAGCCCCTGCTGGGGTTAGGTGGGAGGGAGAGCGAGCACCTTCTGTGGTTAGCTGGGAGGGAGAGGGTGTCGCCTGTTGGGGTTAGCTGGGAAGGAGAGGCCGCCGCCTGTTGGGGTTGGCTGGGAGGGAGAGAGAACGCCTGCTGGGGCTAGCTGGGAGGGAGATCGAGCCCCTGCTGTGGTTAGCTGGGAGGGAGAGCGAGCACCTGCTGGGGTTTTCTGGGAGGGAGATCGAGCCCCTGCTGGGGTTAGCTGGGAGGGAGAGCGAGCCCCTGCTGGGATTAGCTGGGAGGGAGAGCGAGCCCCTGCTGGGGTTAGCTGGGAGGGAGAGCGAGCCCCTGCTGGGGTTAGCTGGGAGGGAGAGGGCGCCACATGTTGGAGCTAGCCCGGAGGGAGAGGGTGCCGCCTGTTGGGGTTGGCTGGGAGGGACTGGGCGCCGCCTGCTGGGGTTAGCTGGGAGGGCGAGCGAGCACCTAATGGGGTTAGCTGGGAAGGAGAGCAAGCACCTGCTGGACTTAGCTGGGCGGGAGAGGGCGCCGCCTGTTGGGGTCAGCAGGGAGGGAGAGGGCGCCGCCTGTTGGGGTTAGCTGGGAGGGACTGGGCGCCGCCTGCTGGGGTTAGCTGGGAGAGAGAGCGAGTTCCTGCTGGGGTTAGCTGGGAGGGACTGGGCGCCGCCTTCTGGGGTTAGCTGGGTGGGAGAGGGCAACGCCTGTAAGGGTCAGCATGGAGGGAGAGGGCGCCGCCTGTTGGGGGTTAGCTGGGAGGGAGAGAGCACCTGCTGGGGTTATCTGGGAGGGAGAGAGCACCTGCTGGGGTTATCTGGGAGGGAGAGAGCACCTGCTGGGGTTATCTGGGAGGGAGAGAGCACTTGCTGGGGTTAGCTGGGAGGGAGAGAGCACCTGCTGGGGTTAGCTGGGAGGGAGAGGGCGCCGCCTGTTGGAGCTACCCCGGAGGGAGAGGGTGCCGCCTGTTGGGTTTAGCTGGGAAGGAGAGGGCACCGCCTGTTGTGGTTGGCTGGGAGGGAGAGGGTGCCGCCTGTTGGGGTTAGCTGGGAAGGAGAGGGCGCCGCCTGTTGGTGTTGGCTGGGAGGGCGAGGGCGCCACCTGTTGGGGTTAGGGAGAGAGGGAGAGCGCACCTGCTGGGGTTAGCTGGGAGGGAGAGCGCACCTGCTGGGGATAGCTGGGAGGGAGAGCGAGCTCCTGCTGGGGTTAGCTGGGAGAGAGAGGGCGCCGCCTGTTGGGGTTGGCTGGGAGGGAGAGGGCGCCGCCTGTTGGGGTTAGCACGGTGGGAGAGAGAGCACCTGCTGGGGTTAGCTGGGAGAGAGAGCGAGCCCCTGCTGGGGTTAGCTGGGAGGGAGAGCGAGCCCCTGCTGGGGTTAGCTGGGAGGGAGAGCGAGCCCCTGCTGGGGTTAGCTGGGAGGGAGAGCGAGCCCCTGCTGGGGTTAGCTGGGAGGGAGAGCGAGCCCCTGCTGGGGTTAGCTGGGAGGGAGAGCGAGCCCCTGCTGGGGTTAGCTGGGAGGGAGAGGGCGCCGCCTGTTGGAGCTAGCCTGGAGGGAGAGGGTGCCGCCTGTTGGGGTTAGCTGGGAAGGAGAGGGTGCCGCCTGTTGGGGTTAGCTGGGAAGGAGAGGGCGCCGCCTGTTGCGGTTGGCTGGGAGGGATAGGGTGCCGCCTGTTGGGGTTAGCTGGGAGGGAGAGCGAGCCCCTGCTGGGGTTAGCTGGGAGGGAGAGCTAGCCCTTGCTGGGGTTAGCTGGGTGGGAGAGCGAGCCCCTGCTGGGGTTAGCTGGGAGGGAGAGGGTGCCGCCTGTTGGTGTTAGCTGGGAGGGAGAGCGAGCACCTGCTGGACTTAGCTGGGAGGGAGAGAGCACCTGCTGGGGTTTGCTGGGAGGGAGAGTGACCCCCTACTGGTGTTATCTGGGAGGGAGAGAGCACCTGTTGGGGTCAGCAGGGAGGGAGAGTGAGCCCCTGCTGGGGTTAGCTGGGGTTAGCTGGGAGGGACTGGGCGCCGCCTGCTGGGGTTATCTGGGAGAGAGAGAGCGCCCCTGCTGGGGTTAGCTGGGAGGGAGAGGGTGCCACCTGTTGGGGTCAGCAGGGCGGGAGAGGGCGCCGCCTGTTGGAGCTAGCCCGGAGGGAGAGGATGCCGCCTGTTGGGGTTAGCTGGGAAGGAGAGTGCGCCGCCTGTTTGGGTTAGAGAGGGAGAGAGAGCCCCTGCTGGGGTTAGCTGGGAGGGAGAGCGAGCCCCTGCTGGGGTTAGCTGGGAGGGAGAGCGAGCCCCTGCTGGGGTTAGCTGGGAGGGAGAGGGCGCCGCCTGTTGGAGCTAGCCTGGAGGGAGAGGGTGCCGCCTGTTGGGGTTAGCTGGGAAGGAGAGTGTGCCGCCTGTTGGGGTTAGCTGGGAAGGAGAGGGCGCCGCCTGTTGCGGTTGGCTGGGAGGGATAGGGTGCCACCTGTTGGGGTTAGCTGGGAGGGAGAGAGCACCTGCTGGGGTTAGCTGGGAGGGAGAGCGAGCCCCTACTGGCGTTAGCTGGGAGGGAGAGCGAGCCCCTGCTGGCGTTAGCTGGGAGGGAGAGCGAGCCCCTGCTGGGGTTAGCTGGGAGGGAGAGCGAGCCCCTGCTGGGGTTAGCTGGGAGGTAGAGCGAGCACCTTCTGGGGTTAGCTGGGAGGGAGAGAGCACCTGCTGGTGTTAGTGGGAGGGAGAGAGCACCTGCTGGGGTTAGCTGGTAGGGAGAGAGCACCTGCTGGAGTTAGCTGGGAGAGAGAGAGCACCTGCTGGGGTTAGCTGGGAGGGAGAGAGCACCTGCTGGGGTTAGCTGGGAGGGAGAGAGCACCTGCTGGGGTTAGCTGGGAGGGAGAGCGAGCCCCTACTGGTGTTATCTGGGAGGGAGAGCGAGCCCCTGCTGGGGTTAGCTGGGAGGGAGAGCGAGCCCTTGCTGGGGTTAGCTGGGAGGTAGAGCGAGCACCTTCTGGGGTTAGCTGGGAGGGAGAGAGCACCTGCTGGGGTTAGCTAGGAGGGAGAGAGCACCTGCTGGGGTTAGCTGGGAGGGAGAGAGCACCTGCTGGGGTTAGCTGGGAGAGAGAGAGCACCCGCTGGGGTTAGCTGCGAGGGAGAGAGCACCTGCTGGGTTTAGCTGGGAGGGATAGAGCGCACCAGCTGGGGTTAGCTGGGAGCGAGAGAGCGCCCCTGCTGCTTATAGCTGGGAGCGAGAGAGAGCACCTGCTGGGGTTAACTGGGAGGGAGAGAGCACCTGCTGGACTTAGCTGGGCGGGAGTGGGCGCCGCCTGTTGGGGTCAGCAGGGTGGGAGAGGGTTCCGCAGTTGGGGATAGCTGGGAGGGAGAGAGCATCTGCTGGGGATAGCTGGGAGGGAGAGAGCACCTGCTGGGGTTAGCTGGGAGGGAGAGAGCACCTGCTGGGGATAGCTGGGAGGGAGAGAGCACCTGCTGGGGTTAGCTGGGAGGGAGAGAGCACCTGCTGGGGTTAGCTGGGAGGGAGAAGGCACCGCCTGTTGGGGTTAGCAGGGAGGGAGAGAGAGCACCTGCTGGGGTTAGCTGGGAGGGAGAGCGCGCCCCTGCTGGGGTTAGCTGGGAGGGAGAGCGAGCACCTGCTGCGGTCAGCTGGGAGGGAGAGTGAGCCCCTGCTGGTGTTACCTGGGAGGGAGAGCGAGCCCCTGCTGGGGTTAGCTGGTAGGGAGAGCCAGCCCCTGCTGGGGTTAGCTGGGAGGGAGAGCGAGCCCCTGCTGGGGTTAGCTGGGAGGGAGAGCGAGCACCTTCTGGGGTTAGCTGGGAGGGAGAGAGCACCTGCTGGGGTTAGGTGGGAGGGAGAGCGAGCCCCTGCTGGGGTTAGGTGGGAGGGAGAGCGAGCACCTTCTGTGGTTAGCTGGGAGGGAGAGGGTGTCGCCTGTTGGGGTTAGCTGGGAAGGAGAGGCCGCCGCCTGTTGGGGTTGGCTGGGAGGGAGAGAGAACGCCTGCTGGGGCTAGCTGGGAGGGAGATCGAGCCCCTGCTGTGGTTAGCTGGGAGGGAGAGCGAGCACCTGCTGGGGTTTTCTGGGAGGGAGATCGAGCCCCTGCTGGGGTTAGCTGGGAGGGAGAGCGAGCCCCTGCTGGGATTAGCTGGGAGGGAGAGCGAGCCCCTGCTGGGGTTAGCTGGGAGGGAGAGCGAGCCCCTGCTGGGGTTAGCTGGGAGGGAGAGGGCGCCACATGTTGGAGCTAGCCCGGAGGGAGAGGGTGCCGCCTGTTGGGGTTGGCTGGGAGGGACTGGGCGCCGCCTGCTGGGGTTAGCTGGGAGGGCGAGCGAGCACCTAATGGGGTTAGCTGGGAAGGAGAGCAAGCACCTGCTGGACTTAGCTGGGCGGGAGAGGGCGCCGCCTGTTGGGGTCAGCAGGGAGGGAGAGGGCGCCGCCTGTTGGGGTTAGCTGGGAGGGACTGGGCGCCGCCTGCTGGGGTTAGCTGGGAGAGAGAGCGAGTTCCTGCTGGGGTTAGCTGGGAGGGACTGGGCGCCGCCTTCTGGGGTTAGCTGGGTGGGAGAGGGCAACGCCTGTAAGGGTCAGCATGGAGGGAGAGGGCGCCGCCTGTTGGGGGTTAGCTGGGAGGGAGAGAGCACCTGCTGGGGTTATCTGGGAGGGAGAGAGCACCTGCTGGGGTTATCTGGGAGGGAGAGAGCACCTGCTGGGGTTATCTGGGAGGGAGAGAGCACTTGCTGGGGTTAGCTGGGAGGGAGAGAGCACCTGCTGGGGTTAGCTGGGAGGGAGAGAGCACCTGCTGGGGTTAGCTGGGAGGGAGAGGGCGCCGCCTGTTCGAGCTAGCCCGGAGGGAGAGGTTGCCGCCTGTTGGGGTTAGTTGGGAAGGAGAGGGCGCCGCCTGTTGGGGTTAGCTGGGAGGGAGAGCGAGCCCCTGCTGTGGTTAGCTGGGAGGGACAGCGAGCACCTGCTGGGGTTAGCTGGGACGGTGAGGGCGCCGCCTGTTGGGGTTAGCTGGGAGGGCGAGGGCGCCACCTGTTGGGGTTAGGGAGGGAGAGAGAGCCCCTGCTGGGGTTAGCTGGGAGGGAGAGCGCGTCCCTGCTGGGGTTAGCTGGGAGGGAGAGCGCGTCCCTGCTGGGGTTAGCTGGGAGGGAGAGGGCGCCATATGTTGGAGCTAGCCCGGATGGAGAGGGCGCCGCCTGTTGGGGTTGGCTGGGATGGACTGGGCGCCGCCTGCTGGGGTTAGCTGGGCGGGAGAGGGCGCCGCCTGTTGGGGTCAGCAGGGAGGGAGAGGGCGCCGCCTGTTGGGGTTAGCTGGGAGGGACTGGGCGCCCCTGCTGGGGTTAGCTGGGAGAGAGAGAGCGCCCCTGCTGGGGTTAGCTGAGAGGGAGCGCGAGTTCCTGCTGGGGTTAGCTGGGAGGGACTGGGCGCCGCCTTCTGGGGTTAGCTGGGCGGGAGAGGGCGACGCCTGTAAGGGTCAGCATGGAGGGAGAGGGCGCCGCCTGTTGGGGGTTAGCTGGGAGGGAGAGAGCACCTGCTGGGGTTATCTGGGAGGGAGAGAGCACCTGCTGGGGTTATCTGGGAGGGAGAGAGCACCTGCTGGGGTTATCTGGGAGGGAGAGAGCACCTGCTGGGGTTAGCTGGGAGGGAGAGAGCACCTGCTGGGGTTAGCTGGGAGGGAGAGGGCGCCGCCTGTTGGAGCTAGCCCGGAGGGAGAGGTTGCCGCCTGTTGGGGTTAGCTGGGAAGGAGAGGGCGCCGCCTGTTGGGGTTGGCTGGGAGGGAGAGGGCGCCGCCTGTTGGGGTTAGCAGGGAGGGAGAGAGAGCCCCTGCTGGGATTAGTTGGGAGGGAGAGCGCGTCCCTGCTGGGGTTAGCTGGGAGGGAGAGCGCGTCCCTGCTGGGGTTAGCTGGGAGGGAGAGCGAGCCCCTGCTGGGGTTAGCTGGGAGGGAGAGGGCGCCACATGTTGGAGCTAGCCCGGAGGGAGAGGGTGCCGCCTGTTGGGGTTGGCTGGGAGGGACTGGGCGCCGCCTGCTGGGGTTAGCTGGGAGGGCGAGTGAGCACCTGATGGGGTTAGCTGGGAAGGAGAGCAAGCACCTGCTGGACTTAGCTGGGCAGGAGAGGGCGCCGCCTGTTGGGGTCAGCAGGGAGGGAGAGGGCGCCGCCTGGTGGGGTTAGCTGGGAGGGACTGGGCGCCGCCTGCTGGGGTTAGCTGGGAGAGAGATAGCGCCCCTGCTGGGATTAGCTGGGAGGGAGAGGGCGCTGCCTGCTGGGGTTAGCTGGGAGGGAGAGGGTGCCGCCTGTTGGGGTTAGCTGGAAGGGAGAGAGCATCGGCTGGGGTTATCTGGGAGGGAGAGGGCCCCGCCTGTTGGAGCTACCCCGGAGGGAGAGGGTGCCGCCTGTTGGGTTTAGCTGGGAAGGAGAGGGCGCCGCCTGTTGTGGTTGGCTGGGAGGGAGAGGGTGCCGCCTGTTGGGGTTAGCTGGGAAGGAGAGGGCGCCGCCTGTTGGTGTTGGCTGGGAGGGCGAGGGCGCCACCTGTTGGGGTTAGGGAGAGAGGGAGAGCGCACCTGCTGGGGTTAGCTGGGAGGGAGAGCGCACCTGCTGGGGATAGCTGGGAGGGAGAGCGAGCCCCTGCTGGGGTTAGCTGGGAGAGAGAGGGCGCCGCCTGTTGGGGTTGGCTGGGAGGGAGAGGGCGCCGCCTGTTGGGGTTAGCACGGTGGGAGAGAGAGCACCTGCTGGGGTTAGCTGGGAGAGAGAGCGAGCCCCTGCTGGGGTTAGCTGGGAGGGAGAGCGAGCCCCTGCTGGGGTTAGCTGGGAGGGAGAGCGAGCCCCTGCTGGGGTTAGCTGGGAGGGAGAGCGTGCCCCTGCTGGGGTTAGCTGGGAGGGAGAGCGAGCCCCTGCTGGGGTTAGCTGGGAGGGAGAGCGAGCCCCTGCTGGGGTTAGCTGGGAGGGAGAGGGCGCCGCCTGTTGGAGCTAGCCTGGAGGGAGAGGGTGCCGCCTGTTGGGGTTAGCTGGGAAGGAGAGGGTGCCGCCTGTTGGGGTTAGCTGGGAAGGAGAGGGCGCCGCCTGTTGCGGTTGGCTGGGAGGGATAGGGTGCCGCCTGTTGGGGTTAGCTGGGAGGGAGAGCGAGCCCCTGCTGGGGTTAGCTGGGAGGGTGAGCTAGCCCTTGCTGGGGTTAGCTGGGTGGGAGAGCGAGCCCCTGCTGGGGTTAGCTGGGAGGGAGAGGGTGCCGCCTGTTGGTGTTAGCTGGGAGGGAGAGCGAGCACCTGCTGGACTTAGCTGGGAGGGAGAGAGCACCTGCTGGGGTTTGCTGGGAGGGAGAGTGACCCCCTACTGGTGTTATCTGGGAGGGAGAGAGCACCTGTTGGGGTCAGCAGGGAGGGAGAGTGAGCCCCTGCTGGGGTTAGCTGGGAGGGACTGGGCGCCGCCTGCTGGGGTTATCTGGGAGAGAGAGAGCGCCCCTGCTGGGGTTAGCTGGGAGGGAGAGGGTGCCACCTGTTGGGGTCAGCAGGGCGGGAGAGGGCGCCGCCTGTTGGAGCTAGCCCGGAGGGAGAGGATGCCGCCTGTTGGGGTTAGCTGGGAAGGAGAGTGCGCCGCCTGTTTGGGTTAGAGAGGGAGAGAGAGCCCCTGCTGGGGTTAGCTGGGAGGGAGAGCGAGCCCCTGCTGGGGTTAGCTGGGAGGGAGAGCGAGCCCCTGCTGGGATTAGCTGGGAGGGAGAGGGCGCCGCCTGTTGGAGCTAGCCTGGAGGGAGAGGGTGCCGCCTGTTGGGGTTAGCTGGGAAGGAGAGTGTGCCGCCTGTTGGGGTTAGCTGGGAAGGAGAGGGCGCCGCCTGTTGCGGTTGGCTGGGAGGGATAGGGTGCCACCTGTTGGGGTTAGCTGGGAGGGAGAGAGCACCTGCTGGGGTTAGCTGGGAGGGAGAGCGAGCCCCTACTGGCGTTAGCTGGGAGGGAGAGCGAGCCCCTGCTGGCGTTAGCTGGGAGGGAGAGCGAGCCCCTGCTGGGGTTAGCTGGGAGGGAGAGCGAGCCCCTGCTGGGGTTAGCTGGGAGGTAGAGCGAGCACCTTCTGGGGTTAGCTGGGAGGGAGAGAGCACCTGCTGGTGTTAGTGGGAGGGAGAGAGCACCTGCTGGTGTTAGTGGGAGGGAGAGAGCACCTGCTGGGGTTAGCTGGTAGGGAGAGAGCACCTGCTGGAGTTAGCTGGGAGAGAGAGAGCACCTGCTGGGGTTAGCTGGGAGGGAGAGAGCACCTGCTGGGGTTAGCTGGGAGGGAGAGAGCACCTGCTGGGGTTAGCTGGGAGGGAGAGCGAGCCCCTACTGGTGTTATCTGGGAGGGAGAGCGAGCCCCTGCTGGGGTTAGCTGGGAGGGAGAGCGAGCCCTTGCTGGGGTTAGCTGGGAGGTAGAGCGAGCACCTTCTGGGGTTAGCTGGGAGGGAGAGAGCACCTGCTGGGGTTAGCTGGGAGGGAGAGAGCACCTGCTGGGGATAGCTGGGAGGGAGAGAGCACCTGCTGGGGTTAGCTGGGAGAGAGAGAGCACCCGCTGGGGTTAGCTGCGAGGGAGAGAGCACCTGCTGGGTTTAGCTGGGAGGGATAGAGCGCACCAGCTGGGGTTAGCTGGGAGCGAGAGAGCGCCCCTGCTGCTTATAGCTGGGAGCGAGAGAGAGCACCTGCTGGGGTTAACTGGGAGGGAGAGAGCACCTGCTGGACTTAGCTGGGCGGGAGTGGGCGCCGCCTGTTGGGGTCAGCAGGGTGGGAGAGGGTTCCGCAGTTGGGGATAGCTGGGAGGGAGAGAGCATCTGCTGGGGATAGCTGGGAGGGAGAGAGCACCTGCTGGGGTTAGCTGGGAGGGAGAGAGCACCTGCTGGGGATAGCTGGGAGGGAGAGAGCACCTGCTGGGGTTAGCTGGGAGGGAGAGAGCACCTGCTGGGGTTAGCTGGGAGGGAGAAGGCACCGCCTGTTGGGGTTAGCAGGGAGGGAGAGAGAGCACCTGCTGGGGTTAGCTGGGAGGGAGAGCGCGCCCCTGCTGGGGTTAGCTGGGAGGGAGAGCGAGCACCTGCTGCGGTCAGCTGGGAGGGAGAGTGAGCCCCTGCTGGTGTTACCTGGGAGGGAGAGCGAGCCCCTGCTGGGGTTAGCTGGTAGGGAGAGCCAGCCCCTGCTGGGGTTAGCTGGGAGGGAGAGCGAGCCCCTGCTGGGGTTAGCTGGGAGGGAGAGCGAGCACCTTCTGGGGTTAGCTGGGAGGGAGAGAGCACCTGCTGGGGTTAGGTGGGAGGGAGAGCGAGCCCCTGCTGGGGTTAGGTGGGAGGGAGAGCGAGCACCTTCTGTGGTTAGCTGGGAGGGAGAGGGTGTCGCCTGTTGGGGTTAGCTGGGAAGGAGAGGCCGCCGCCTGTTGGGGTTGGCTGGGAGGGAGAGAGAACGCCTGCTGGGGCTAGCTGGGAGGGAGATCGAGCCCCTGCTGTGGTTAGCTGGGAGGGAGAGCGAGCACCTGCTGGGGTTTTCTGGGAGGGAGATCGAGCCCCTGCTGGGGTTAGCTGGGAGGGAGAGCGAGCCCCTGCTGGGATTAGCTGGGAGGGAGAGCGAGCCCCTGCTGGGGTTAGCTGGGAGGGAGAGCGAGCCCCTGCTGGGGTTAGCTGGGAGGGAGAGGGCGCCACATGTTGGAGCTAGCCCGGAGGGAGAGGGTGCCGCCTGTTGGGGTTGGCTGGGAGGGACTGGGCGCCGCCTGCTGGGGTTAGCTGGGAGGGCGAGCGAGCACCTAATGGGGTTAGCTGGGAAGGAGAGCAAGCACCTGCTGGACTTAGCTGGGCGGGAGAGGGCGCCGCCTGTTGGGGTCAGCAGGGAGGGAGAGGGCGCCGCCTGTTGGGGTTAGCTGGGAGGGACTGGGCGCCGCCTGCTGGGGTTAGCTGGGAGAGAGAGAGCGCCCCTGCTGGGATTAGCTGGGAGGGAGAGGGCGCTGCCTGCTGGGGTTAGCTGGGAGGGAGAGGGTGCCGCCTGTTGGGGTCAGCAGGGCGGGAGAGGGCGCCGCCTGTTGGGGTTAGCTGGGAGGGACTGGGCGCCGCCTGCTGGGGTTAGCTGGAAGGGAGAGAGCATCGGCTGGGGTTATCTGGGAGGGAGAGGGCGCCGCCTGTTGGAGCTACCCCGGAGGGAGAGGGTGCCGCCTGTTGGGTTTAGCTGGGAAGGAGAGGGCGCCGCCTGTTGTGGTTGGCTGGGAGGGAGAGGGTGCCGCCTGTTGGGGTTAGCTGGGAAGGAGAGGGTGCCGCCTGTTGGTGTTGGCTGGGAGGGCGAGGGCGCCACCTGTTGGGGTTAGGGAGAGAGAGAGAGCCCCTGCTGGGGTTAGCTGGGAGGGAGAGCGCACCTGCTGGGGATAGCTGGGAGGGAGAGCGCACCTGCTGGGGATAGCTGGGAGGGAGAGCGAGCCCCTGCTGGGGTTAGCTGGGAGGGAGAGGGCGCCGCCTGTTGGGGTTGGCTGGGAGGGAGAGGGCGCCGCCTGTTGGGGTTAGCACGGTGGGAGAGAGAGCACCTGCTGGGGTTAGCTGGGAGAGAGAGCGAGCACCTGCTGGGGTTAGCTGGGAGGGAGAGCGAGCCCCTGCTGGGGTTAGCTGGGAGGGAGAGGGCGCCGCCTGTTGGAGCTAGCCTGGAGGGAGAGGGTGCCGCCTGTTGGGGTTAGCTGGGAAGGATAGTGTGCCGCCTCTTGGGGTTAGCTGGGAAGGAGAGGGCGCCGCCTGTTGCGGTTGGCTGGGAGGGATAGGGTGCCGCCTGTTGGGGTTAGCTGGGAGGGAGAGCGAGCCCCTGCTGGGGTTAGCTGGGAGGGAGAGCGAGCCCCTGCTGGGGTTAGCTGGGAGGGAGAGGGTGCCGTCTGTTGGTGTTAGCTGGGAGGGAGAGCGAACACCTGCTGGACTTAGTTGGGAGGGAGAGAGCACCTGCTGGGGTTTGCTGGGAGGGAGAGTGACCCCCTACTGGTGTTATCTGGGAGGGAGAGAGCACCTGTTGGGGTCAGCAGGGAGGGAGAGTGAGCCCCTGCTGGGGTTAGCTGGGAGGGACTGGGCGCCGCCTGCTGGGGTTAGCTGGGAGAGAGAGAGCGCCCCTGCTGGGGTTAGCTGGGAGGGAGAGGGTGCCGCCTGTTGGGGTCAGCAGGGCGGGAGAGGGCGCCGCCTGTTGGAGCTAGCCCGGAGGGAGAGGATGCCGCCTGTTGGGGTTAGCTGGGAAGGAGAGTGCGCCGCCTGTTTGGGTTAGAGAGGGAGAGAGAGCCCCTGCTGGGGTTAGCTGGGTGGGAGAGCGAGCCCCTGCTGGGGTTAGCTGGGAGGGAGAGGGCGCCGCCTGTTGGAGCTAGCCCGGAGGGAGAGGGTGCTGCCTGTTGGGGTTAGCTGGGAGGGAGAGCGAGCACCTGCTGGGGTTAGCTGGGAGGGAGAGCTAGCCCCTGCTGGTTTTAGCTGGGAGGGAGAGAGAGTACCTACTGAGGATAGCTTGGAGGGAGAGCGAGCACCTGCTGCGGTTAGCTGGGAGGAAGAGCGAGCACCTGCTGGTTTTAGCTGGGAGGGAGAGCGAGCCCCTGCTGGCGTTAGCTGGGAGGGAGAGCGAGCCCCTGCTGGCGTTAGCTGGGAGAGAGAGCGAGCACCTTCTGGGGTTAGCTGGGAGGGAGAGCGAGCACCTGCTGGTTTTAGCTTGGAGGGAGAGAGCTCCTTCTGGGGTTAGCTGGGAGAGAGAGAGAGCACCTGCTGGGGTTAGCTGGGAGGGAGAGGGCGCCGCCTGTTGGAGCTAGCCCGGAGGGAGAGGGTGCCGCCTGAAGGGGTTAGCTGGACGGGAGAGAGCACCTGCTGGGGTTATCTGAGAGGGAGAGAGCACCTGCTGGGGTTAGCTGGGAGGGAGAGGGCGCCGCCTGTTGGAGCTAGCCCGGAGGGAGAGGGTGCCGCCTGTTGGGGTTAGCTGGGAAGGAGAGGGCTCCGCCTGTTGGGGTTGGCTGGGAGGGAGAGTGCGCCGCCTGTTGGGGTTAGCAGGGAAGGAGAGCTAGCCCCTGCTGGGGTTAGCTGGGAGGGAGAGCTAGCCCCTGCTGAGGTTAGCTGGGAGGGAGTGCTAGCCCCTGCTGGGGTTAGCCGGGAGGGAGAGCGAGACCCTGCTGGGGTTAGCCGGGAGGGAGAGCGAGCCCCTGCTGGGGTTAGCTGGGAGGGAGAGCTAGCCCCTGCTGGGGTTAGCTGGGAGGGAGAGCGAGACCCTCCTGGGTTTAGCCGGGAGGGAGAGCGAGCCCCTCCTGGGGTTAGCTGGGAGGGAGAGCGAGTCCCTGCTGGGGTTAGCTGGGAGGGAGAGCGAGTTCCTGCTGGGGTTAGCTGGGAGGGAGAGGGCGCCGCCTGTTGGGGTTAGCTGGGAGGGACTGGGCGCCGCCTTCTGGGGTTAGCTGGGAGGGAGAGAGCACCTGCTGGGGTTAGCTGGGAGGGAGAGAGCACCTGCTAGGGTTAGCTGGGAGGGACTGGGCGCCACCTTCTGGGGTTAGCTGGGAGGGAGAGAGCACCTGCTGGGGTTAGCTGGGAGGGAGAGAGCACTTGCTAGGGTTAGCTGGGAGGGAGAGAGCACCTGCTAGGGTTAGCTGGGAGGGAGAGGGCGCCTGCTGGGGTTAGCTGGGAGGGAGAGGGCGCCGCCTGTTGGAGCTAGCCCGGAGGGAGAGGTTGCCGCCTGTTGGGGTTAGCTGGGAAGGAGAGGGCGCCGCCTGTTGGGGTTGGCTGGGAGGGAGAGGGCGCCGCCTGTTGGGGTTAGCAGGGAGGGAGAGAGAGCACCTGCTGGGGTTAGCTGTGAGGGAGAGCGAGCACCTTCTGGGGTTAGCTGGGAGGGAGAGCGAGCACCTTCTGGGGTTAGCTGGGAGGGAGAGTGAGCCCCTGCTGGGGTTAGCTGGGAGGGAGAGTGAGCCCCTGCTGGGGTTAGCTGGGAGGGAGAGCGAGCCCCTGCTGTGGTTAGCTGGGAGGGACAGCAAGCACCTGCTGGGGTTAGCTGGGAGGGAGAGGGCGCCGCCTGTTGGAGCTAGCCTGGAGGGAGAGGTTGCCGCCTGTTGGGGTTAGCTGGGAAGGAGAGGGCGCCGCCTGTTGGGGTTGGCTGGGAGGGAGAGGGCGCCGCCTGTTGGGGTTAGCAGGGAGGGAGAGAGAGCCCCTGCTGGGGTTAGCTGGGAGGGAGAGCGAGCCCCTGCTGGGGTTAGCTGGGAGGGAGAGCGAGCACCTTCTGGGGTTAGCTGGGAGGGAGAGTGAGCACCTGCTGGGGTTAGCTGGGAGGGAGAGTGAGCCCCTGCTGGGGTTAGCTGGGAGGGAGAGCGAGCCCCTGCTGTGGTTAGCTGGGAGGGACAGCAAGCACCTGCTGGGGTTAGCTGGGAGGGAGAGCGAGCCCCTGCTGTGGTTAGCTGGGAGGGACAGCGAGCACCTGCTGGGGTTAGCTGGGAGGGAGAGGGCGACACCTGTTGGGGTTAGGGAGGGAGAGAGAGCCCCTGCTGGGGTTAGCTGGGAGGGAGAGCGCGTCCCTGCTGGGGTTAGCTGGGAGGGAGAGCGCGTCCCTGCTGGGGTTAGCTGGGAGGGAGAGGGCGCCATATGTTGGAGCTAGCCCGGATGGAGAGGGCGCCGCCTGTTGGGGTTGGCTGGGAGGGATTGGGCGCCGCCTGCTGGGGTTAGCTGGGCGGGAGAGGGCGCCGCCTGTTGGGGTCAGCAGGGAGGGAGAGGGCGCCGCCTGTTGGGGTTAGCTGGGAGGGACTGGGCGCCGCCTGTTGGGGTTAGCTGGGAGGGACTGGGCGCCCCTGCTGGGGTTAGCTGGGAGAGAGAGAGCGCCCCTGCTGGGGTTAGCTGAGAGGGAGAGCGAGTTCCTGCTGGGGTTAGCTGGGAGGGACTGGGCGCCGCCTTCTGGGGTTAGCTGGGCGGGAGAGGGCAACGCCTGTAAGGGTCAGCATGGAGGGAGAGGGCGCCGCCTGTTGGGGGTTAGCTGGGAGGGAGAGAGCACCTGCTGGGGTTATCTGGGAGGGAGAGAGCACCTGCTGGGGTTATCTGGGAGGGAGAGAGCACCTGCTGGGGTTATCTGGGAGGGAGAGAGCACTTGCTGGGGTTAGCTGGGAGGGAGAGAGCACCTGCTGGGGTTAGCTGGGAGGGAGAGAGCACCTGCTGGGGTTAGCTGGGAGGGAGAGGGCGCCGCCTGTTCGAGCTAGCCCGGAGGGAGAGGTTGCCGCCTGTTGGGGTTAGTTGGGAAGGAGAGGGCGCCGCCTGTTGGGGTTAGCTGGGAGGGAGAGCGAGCCCCTGCTGTGGTTAGCTGGGAGGGACAGCGAGCACCTGCTGGGGTTAGCTGGGACGGTGAGGGCGCCGCCTGTTGGGGTTAGCTGGGAGGGCGAGGGCGCCACCTGTTGGGGTTAGGGAGGGAGAGAGAGCCCCTGCTGGGGTTAGCTGGGAGGGAGAGCGCGTCCCTGCTGGGGTTAGCTGGGAGGGAGAGCGCGTCCCTGCTGGGGTTAGCTGGGAGGGAGAGGGCGCCATATGTTGGAGCTAGCCCGGATGGAGAGGGCGCCGCCTGTTGGGGTTGGCTGGGATGGACTGGGCGCCGCCTGCTGGGGTTAGCTGGGCGGGAGAGGGTGCCGCCTGTTGGTGTTAGCTGGGAGGGAGAGCGAACACCTGCTGGACTTAGTTGGGAGGGAGAGAGCACCTGCTGGGGTTTGCTGGGAGGGAGAGTGACCCCCTACTGGTGTTATCTGGGAGGGAGAGAGCACCTGTTGGGGTCAGCAGGGAGGGAGAGTGAGCCCCTGCTGGGGTTAGCTGGGAGGGACTGGGCGCCGCCTGCTGGGGTTAGCTGGGAGAGAGAGAGCGCCCCTGCTGGGGTTAGCTGGGAGGGAGAGGGTGCCGCCTGTTGGGGTCAGCAGGGCGGGAGAGGGCGCCGCCTGTTGGAGCTAGCCCGGAGGGAGAGGATGCCGCCTGTTGGGGTTAGCTGGGAAGGAGAGTGCGCCGCCTGTTTGGGTTAGAGAGGGAGAGAGAGCCCCTGCTGGGGTTAGCTGGGTGGGAGAGCGAGCCCCTGCTGGGGTTAGCTGGGAGGGAGAGGGCGCCGCCTGTTGGAGCTAGCCCGGAGGGAGAGGGTGCTGCCTGTTGGGGTTAGCTGGGAGGGAGAGCGAGCACCTGCTGGGGTTAGCTGGGAGGGAGAGCTAGCCCCTGCTGGTTTTAGCTGGGAGGGAGAGAGAGTACCTACTGGGGATAGCTTGGAGGGAGAGCGAGCACCTGCTGCGGTTAGCTGGGAGGAAGAGCGAGCACCTGCTGGTTTTAGCTGGGAGGGAGAGCGAGCCCCTGCTGGCGTTAGCTGGGAGGGAGAGCGAGCCCCTGCTGGCGTTAGCTGGGAGGGAGAGCGAGCACCTGCTGGGGTTAGCTGGGAGGGAGAGCGAGCACCTGCTGGTTTTAGCTTGGAGGGAGAGAGCTCCTTCTGGGGTTAGCTGGGAGAGAGAGAGCACCTGCTGGGGTTAGCTGGGAGGGAGAGGGCGCCGCCTGTTGGAGCTAGCCCGGAGGGAGAGGGTGCCGCCTGAAGGGGTTAGCTGGACGGGAGAGAGCACCTGCTGGGGTTATCTGAGAGGGAGAGAGCACCTGCTGGGGTTAGCTGGGAGGGAGAGGGCGCCGCCTGTTGGAGCTAGCCCGGAGGGAGAGGGTGCCGCCTGTTGGGGTTAGCTGGGAAGGAGAGGGCTCCGCCTGTTGGGGTTAGCTGGGAAGGAGAGGGCTCCGCCTGTTGGGGTTGGCTGGGAGGGAGAGGGCGCCGCCTGTTGGGGTTAGCAGGGAAGGAGAGCTAGCCCCTGCTGGGGTTAGCTGGGAGGGAGAGCTAGCCCCTGCTGAGGTTAGCTGGGAGGGAGTGCTAGCCCCTGCTGGGGTTAGCCGGGAGGGAGAGCGAGACCCTGCTGGGGTTAGCCGGGAGGGAGAGCGAGCCCCTGCTGGGGTTAGCTGGGAGGGAGAGCTAGCCCCTGCTGGGGTTAGCTGGGAGGGAGAGCGAGACCCTCCTGGGTTTAGCCGGGAGGGAGAGCGAGCCCCTCCTGGGGTTAGCTGGGAGGGAGAGTGAGTCCCTGCTGGGGTTAGCTGGGAGGGAGAGCGAGTTCCTGCTGGGGTTAGCTGGGAGGGAGAGGGCGCCGCCTGTTGGGGTTAGCTGGGAGGGACTGGGCGCCGCCTTCTGGGGTTAGCTGGGAGGGAGAGAGCACCTGCTGGGGTTAGCTGGGAGGGAGAGAGCACCTGCTAGGGTTAGCTGGGAGGGACTGGGCGCCACCTTCTGGGGTTAGCTGGGAGGGAGAGAGCACCTGCTGGGGTTAGCTGGGAGGGAGAGAGCACTTGCTAGGGTTAGCTGGGAGGGAGAGAGCACCTGCTAGGGTTAGCTGGGAGGGAGAGGGCGCCTGCTGGGGTTAGCTGGGAGGGAGAGGGCGCCGCCTGTTGGAGCTAGCCCGGAGGGAGAGGTTGCCGCCTGTTGGGGTTAGCTGGGAAGGAGAGGGCGCCGCCTGTTGGGGTTGGCTGGGAGGGAGAGGGCGCCGCCTGTTGGGGTTAGCAGGGAGGGAGAGAGAGCACCTGCTGGGGTTAGCTGTGAGGGAGAGCGAGCACCTTCTGGGGTTAGCTGGGAGGGAGAGCGAGCACCTTCTGGGGTTAGCTGGGAGGGAGAGTGAGCACCTGCTGGGGTTAGCTGGGAGGGAGAGTGAGCCCCTGCTGGGGTTAGCTGGGAGGGAGAGCGAGCCCCTGCTGTGGTTAGCTGGGAGGGACAGCAAGCACCTGCTGGGGTTAGCTGGGAGGGAGAGGGCGCCGCCTGTTGGAGCTAGCCTGGAGGGAGAGGTTGCCGCCTGTTGGGGTTAGCTGGGAAGGAGAGGGCGCCGCCTGTTGGGGTTGGCTGGGAGGGAGAGGGCGCCGCCTGTTGGGGTTAGCAGGGAGGGAGAGAGAGCCCCTGCTGGGGTTAGCTGGGAGGGAGAGCGAGCCCCTGCTGGGGTTAGCTGGGAGGGAGAGCGAGCACCTTCTGGGGTTAGCTGGGAGGGAGAGTGAGCACCTGCTGGGGTTAGCTGGGAGGGAGAGTGAGCCCCTGCTGGGGTTAGCTGGGAGGGAGAGCGAGCCCCTGCTGTGGTTAGCTGGGAGGGACAACAAGCACCTGCTGGGGTTAGCTGGGAGGGAGAGCGAGCCCCTGCTGTGGTTAGCTGGGAGGGACAGCGAGCACCTGCTGGGGTTAGCTGGGAGGGAGAGGGCGACACCTGTTGGGGTTAGGGAGGGAGAGAGAGCCCCTGCTGGGGTTAGCTGGGAGGGAGAGCGCGTCCCTGCTGGGGTTAGCTGGGAGGGAGAGCGCGTCCCTGCTGGGGTTAGCTGGGAGGGAGAGGGCGCCATATGTTGGAGCTAGCCCGGATGGAGAGGGCGCCGCCTGTTGGGGTTGGCTGGGAGGGATTGGGCGCCGCCTGCTGGGGTTAGCTGGGCGGGAGAGGGCGCCGCCTGTTGGGGTCAGCAGGGAGGGAGAGGGCGCCGCCTGTTGGGGTTAGCTGGGAGGGACTGGGCGCCGCCTGTTGGGGTTAGCTGGGAGGGACTGGGCGCCCCTGCTGGGGTTAGCTGGGAGAGAGAGAGCGCCCCTGCTGGGGTTAGCTGAGAGGGAGAGCGAGTTCCTGCTGGGGTTAGCTGGGAGGGACTGGGCGCCGCCTTCTGGGGTTAGCTGGGCGGGAGAGGGCAACGCCTGTAAGGGTCAGCATGGAGGGAGAGGGCGCCGCCTGTTGGGGGTTAGCTGGGAGGGAGAGAGCACCTGCTGGGGTTATCTGGGAGGGAGAGAGCACCTGCTGGGGTTATCTGGGAGGGAGAGAGCACCTGCTGGGGTTATCTGGGAGGGAGAGAGCACTTGCTGGGGTTAGCTGGGAGGGAGAGAGCACCTGCTGGGGTTAGCTGGGAGGGAGAGAGCACCTGCTGGGGTTAGCTGGGAGGGAGAGGGCGCCGCCTGTTCGAGCTAGCCCGGAGGGAGAGGTTGCCGCCTGTTGGGGTTAGTTGGGAAGGAGAGGGCGCCGCCTGTTGGGGTTAGCTGGGAGGGAGAGCGAGCCCCTGCTGTGGTTAGCTGGGAGGGACAGCGAGCACCTGCTGGGGTTAGCTGGGACGGTGAGGGCGCCGCCTGTTGGGGTTAGCTGGGAGGGCGAGGGCGCCACCTGTTGGGGTTAGGGAGGGAGAGAGAGCCCCTGCTGGGGTTAGCTGGGAGGGAGAGCGCGTCCCTGCTGGGGTTAGCTGGGAGGGAGAGCGCGTCCCTGCTGGGGTTAGCTGGGAGGGAGAGGGCGCCATATGTTGGAGCTAGCCCGGATGGAGAGGGCGCCGCCTGTTGGGGTTGGCTGGGATGGACTGGGCGCCGCCTGCTGGGGTTAGCTGGGCGGGAGAGGGTGCCGCCTGTTGGTGTTAGCTGGGAGGGAGAGCGAACACCTGCTGGACTTAGTTGGGAGGGAGAGAGCACCTGCTGGGGTTTGCTGGGAGGGAGAGTGACCCCCTACTGGTGTTATCTGGGAGGGAGAGAGCACCTGTTGGGGTCAGCAGGGAGGGAGAGTGAGCCCCTGCTGGGGTTAGCTGGGAGGGACTGGGCGCCGCCTGCTGGGGTTAGCTGGGAGAGAGAGAGCGCCCCTGCTGGGGTTAGCTGGGAGGGAGAGGGTGCCGCCTGTTGGGGTCAGCAGGGCGGGAGAGGGCGCCGCCTGTTGGAGCTAGCCCGGAGGGAGAGGATGCCGCCTGTTGGGGTTAGCTGGGAAGGAGAGTGCGCCGCCTGTTTGGGTTAGAGAGGGAGAGAGAGCCCCTGCTGGGGTTAGCTGGGTGGGAGAGCGAGCCCCTGCTGGGGTTAGCTGGGAGGGAGAGGGCGCCGCCTGTTGGAGCTAGCCCGGAGGGAGAGGGTGCTGCCTGTTGGGGTTAGCTGGGAGGGAGAGCGAGCACCTGCTGGGGTTAGCTGGGAGGGAGAGCTAGCCCCTGCTGGTTTTAGCTGGGAGGGAGAGAGAGTACCTACTGGGGATAGCTTGGAGGGAGAGCGAGCACCTGCTGCGGTTAGCTGGGAGGAAGAGCGAGCACCTGCTGGTTTTAGCTGGGAGGGAGAGCGAGCCCCTGCTGGCGTTAGCTGGGAGGGAGAGCGAGCCCCTGCTGGCGTTAGCTGGGAGGGAGAGCGAGCACCTGCTGGGGTTAGCTGGGAGGGAGAGCGAGCACCTGCTGGTTTTAGCTTGGAGGGAGAGAGCTCCTTCTGGGGTTAGCTGGGAGAGAGAGAGCACCTGCTGGGGTTAGCTGGGAGGGAGAGGGCGCCGCCTGTTGGAGCTAGCCCGGAGGGAGAGGGTGCCGCCTGAAGGGGTTAGCTGGACGGGAGAGAGCACCTGCTGGGGTTATCTGAGAGGGAGAGAGCACCTGCTGGGGTTAGCTGGGAGGGAGAGGGCGCCGCCTGTTGGAGCTAGCCCGGAGGGAGAGGGTGCCGCCTGTTGGGGTTAGCTGGGAAGGAGAGGGCTCCGCCTGTTGGGGTTAGCTGGGAAGGAGAGGGCTCCGCCTGTTGGGGTTGGCTGGGAGGGAGAGGGCGCCGCCTGTTGGGGTTAGCAGGGAAGGAGAGCTAGCCCCTGCTGGGGTTAGCTGGGAGGGAGAGCTAGCCCCTGCTGAGGTTAGCTGGGAGGGAGTGCTAGCCCCTGCTGGGGTTAGCCGGGAGGGAGAGCGAGACCCTGCTGGGGTTAGCCGGGAGGGAGAGCGAGCCCCTGCTGGGGTTAGCTGGGAGGGAGAGCTAGCCCCTGCTGGGGTTAGCTGGGAGGGAGAGCGAGACCCTCCTGGGTTTAGCCGGGAGGGAGAGCGAGCCCCTCCTGGGGTTAGCTGGGAGGGAGAGCGAGTCCCTGCTGGGGTTAGCTGGGAGGGAGAGCGAGTTCCTGCTGGGGTTAGCTGGGAGGGAGAGGGCGCCGCCTGTTGGGGTTAGCTGGGAGGGACTGGTCGCCGCCTTCTGGGGTTAGCTGGGAGGGAGAGAGCACCTGCTGGGGTTAGCTGGGAGGGAGAGAGCACCTGCTAGGGTTAGCTGGGAGGGACTGGGCGCCACCTTCTGGGGTTAGCTGGGAGGGAGAGAGCACCTGCTGGGGTTAGCTGGGAGGGAGAGAGCACTTGCTAGGGTTAGCTGGGAGGGAGAGAGCACCTGCTAGGGTTAGCTGGGAGGGAGAGGGCGCCTGCTGGGGTTAGCTGGGAGGGAGAGGGCGCCGCCTGTTGGAGCTAGCCCGGAGGGAGAGGTTGCCGCCTGTTGGGGTTAGCTGGGAAGGAGAGGGCGCCGCCTGTTGGGGTTGGCTGGGAGGGAGAGGGCGCCGCCTGTTGGGGTTAGCAGGGAGGGAGAGAGAGCACCTGCTGGGGTTAGCTGTGAGGGAGAGCGAGCACCTTCTGGGGTTAGCTGGGAGGGAGAGCGAGCACCTTCTGGGGTTAGCTGGGAGGGAGAGTGAGCACCTGCTGGGGTTAGCTGGGAGGGAGAGTGAGCCCCTGCTGGGGTTAGCTGGGAGGGAGAGCGAGCCCCTGCTGTGGTTAGCTGGGAGGGACAGCAAGCACCTGCTGGGGTTAGCTGGGAGGGAGAGGGCGCCGCCTGTTGGAGCTAGCCTGGAGGGAGAGGTTGCCGCCTGTTGGGGTTAGCTGGGAAGGAGAGGGCGCCGCCTGTTGGGGTTGGCTGGGAGGGAGAGGGCGCCGCCTGTTGGGGTTAGCAGGGAGGGAGAGAGAGCCCCTGCTGGGGTTAGCTGGGAGGGAGAGCGAGCCCCTGCTGGGGTTAGCTGGGAGGGAGAGCGAGCACCTTCTGGGGTTAGCTGGGAGGGAGAGTGAGCACCTGCTGGGGTTAGCTGGGAGGGAGAGTGAGCCCCTGCTGGGGTTAGCTGGGAGGGAGAGCGAGCCCCTGCTGTGGTTAGCTGGGAGGGACAGCAAGCACCTGCTGGGGTTAGCTGGGAGGGAGAGCGAGCCCCTGCTGTGGTTAGCTGGGAGGGACAGCGAGCACCTGCTGGGGTTAGCTGGGAGGGAGAGGGCGACACCTGTTGGGGTTAGGGAGGGAGAGAGAGCCCCTGCTGGGGTTAGCTGGGAGGGAGAGCGCGTCCCTGCTGGGGTTAGCTGGGAGGGAGAGCGCGTCCCTGCTGGGGTTAGCTGGGAGGGAGAGGGCGCCATATGTTGGAGCTAGCCCGGATGGAGAGGGCGCCGCCTGTTGGGGTTGGCTGGGAGGGATTGGGCGCCGCCTGCTGGGGTTAGCTGGGCGGGAGAGGGCGCCGCCTGTTGGGGTCAGCAGGGAGGGAGAGGGCGCCGCCTGTTGGGGTTAGCTGGGAGGGACTGGGCGCCCCTGCTGGGGTTAGCTGGGAGAGAGAGAGCGCCCCTGCTGGGGTTAGCTGAGAGGGAGAGCGAGTTCCTGCTGGGGTTAGCTGGGAGGGACTGGGCGCCGCCTTCTGGGGTTAGCTGGGCGGGAGAGGGCAACGCCTGTAAGGGTCAGCATGGAGGGAGAGGGCGCCGCCTGTTGGGGGTTAGCTGGGAGGGAGAGAGCACCTGCTGGGGTTATCTGGGAGGGAGAGAGCACCTGCTGGGGTTATCTGGGAGGGAGAGAGCACCTGCTGGGGTTATCTGGGAGGGAGAGAGCACTTGCTGGGGTTAGCTGGGAGGGAGAGAGCACCTGCTGGGGTTAGCTGGGAGGGAGAGAGCACCTGCTGGGGTTAGCTGGGAGGGAGAGGGCGCCGCCTGTTCGAGCTAGCCCGGAGGGAGAGGTTGCCGCCTGTTGGGGTTAGTTGGGAAGGAGAGGGCGCCGCCTGTTGGGGTTAGCTGGGAGGGAGAGCGAGCCCCTGCTGTGGTTAGCTGGGAGGGACAGCGAGCACCTGCTGGGGTTAGCTGGGACGGTGAGGGCGCCGCCTGTTGGGGTTAGCTGGGAGGGCGAGGGCGCCACCTGTTGGGGTTAGGGAGGGAGAGAGAGCCCCTGCTGGGGTTAGCTGGGAGGGAGAGCGCGTCCCTGCTGGGGTTAGCTGGGAGGGAGAGTGCGTCCCTGCTGGGGTTAGCTGGGAGGGAGAGGGCGCCATATGTTGGAGCTAGCCCGGATGGAGAGGGCGCCGCCTGTTGGGGTTGGCTGGGATGGACTGGGCGCCGCCTGCTGGGGTTAGCTGGGCGGGAGAGGGCGCCGCCTGTTGGGGTCAGCAGGGAGGGAGAGGGCGCCGCCTGTTGGGGTTAGCTGGGAGGGACTGGGCGCCCCTGCTGGGGTTAGCTGGGAGAGAGAGAGCGCCCCTGCTGGGGTTAGCTGAGAGGGAGCGCGAGTTCCTGCTGGGGTTAGCTGGGAGGGACTGGGCGCCGCCTTCTGGGGTTAGCTGGGCGGGAGAGGGCGACGCCTGTAAGGGTCAGCATGGAGGGAGAGGGCGCCGCCTGTTGGGGGTTAGCTGGGAGGGAGAGAGCACCTGCTGGGGTTATCTGGGAGGGAGAGAGCACCTGCTGGGGTTATCTGGGAGGGAGAGAGCACCTGCTGGGGTTATCTGGGAGGGAGAGAGCACCTGCTGGGGGTAGCTGGGAGGGAGAGAGCACCTGCTGGGGTTAGCTGGGAGGGAGAGGGCGCCGCCTGTTGGAGCTAGCCCGGAGGGAGAGGTTGCCGCCTGTTGGGGTTAGCTGGGAAGGAGAGGGCGCCGCCTGTTGGGGTTGGCTGGGAGGGAGAGGGCGCCGCCTGTTGGGGTTAGCAGGGAGGGAGAGAGAGCCCCTGCTGGGATTAGTTGGGAGGGAGAGCGCGTCCCTGCTGGGGTTAGCTGGGAGGGAGAGCGCGTCCCTGCTGGGGTTAGCTGGGAGGGAGAGCGAGCCCCTGCTGGGGTTAGCTGGGAGGGAGAGGGCGCCACATGTTGGAGCTAGCCCGGAGGGAGAGGGTGCCGCCTGTTGGGGTTGGCTGGGAGGGACTGGGCGCCGCCTGCTGGGGTTAGCTGGGAGGGCGAGTGAGCACCTGATGGGGTTAGCTGGGAAGGAGAGCAAGCACCTGCTGGACTTAGCTGGGCAGGAGAGGGCGCCGCCTGTTGGGGTCAGCAGGGAGGGAGAGGGCGCCGCCTGTTGGGGTTAGCTGGGAGGGACTGGGCGCCGCCTGCTGGGGTTAGCTGGGAGAGAGATAGCGCCCCTGCTGGGATTAGCTGGGAGGGAGAGGGCGCTGCCTGCTGGGGTTAGCTGGGAGGGAGAGGGTGCCGCCTGTTGGGGTTAGCTGGAAGGGAGAGAGCATCGGCTGGGGTTATCTGGGAGGGAGAGGGCGCCGCCTGTTGGAGCTACCCCGGAGGGAGAGGGTGCCGCCTGTTGGGTTTAGCTGGGAAGGAGAGGGCGCCGCCTGTTGTGGTTGGCTGGGAGGGAGAGGGTGCCGCCTGTTGGGGTTAGCTGGGAAGGAGAGGGCGCCGCCTGTTGGTGTTGGCTGGGAGGGCGAGGGCGCCACCTGTTGGGGTTAGGGTGAGAGGGAGAGCGCACCTGCTGGGGTTAGCTGGGAGGGAGAGCGCACCTGCTGGGGATAGCTGGGAGGGAGAGCGAGCCCCTGCTGGGGTAGGGAGGGCGCCGCCTGTTGGGGTTGGCTGGGAGGGAGAGGGCGCCGCCTGTTGGGGTTAGCACGGTGGGAGAGAGAGCACCTGCTGGGGTTAGCTGGGAGAGAGAGCGAGCCCCTGCTGGGGTTAGCTGGGAGGGAGAGCGAGCCCCTGCTGGGGTTAGCTGGGAGGGAGAGCGAGCCCCTGCTGGGGTTAGCTGGGAGGGAGAGCGAGCCCCTGCTGGGGTTAGCTGGGAGGGAGAGCGAGCCCCTGCTGGGGTTAGCTGGGAGGGAGAGCGAGCCCCTGCTGGGGTTAGCTGGGAGGGAGAGGGCGCCGCCTGTTGGAGCTAGCCTGGAGGGAGAGGGTGCCGCCTGTTGGGGTTAGCTGGGAAGGAGAGGGTGCCGCCTGTTGGGGTTAGCTGGGAAGGAGAGGGCGCCGCCTGTTGCGGTTGGCTGGGAGGGATAGGGTGCCGCCTGTTGGGGTTAGCTGGGAGGGAGAGCGAGCCCCTGCTGGGGTTAGCTGGGAGGGAGAGCTAGCCCTTGCTGGGGTTAGCTGGGTGGGAGAGCGAGCCCCTGCTGGGGTTAGCTGGGAGGGAGAGGGTGCCGCCTGTTGGTGTTAGCTGGGAGGGAGAGCGAGCACCTGCTGGACTTAGCTGAGAGGGAGAGAGCACCTGCTGGGGTTTGCTGGGAGGGAGAGTGATCCCCTACTGGTGTTATCTGGGAGGGAGAGAGCACCTGTTGGGGTCAGCAGGGAGGGAGAGTGAGCCCCTGCTGGGGTTAGCTGGGAGGGACTGGGCGCCGCCTGCTGGGGTTATCTGGGAGAGAGAGAGCGCCCCTGCTGGGGTTAGCTGGGAGGGAGAGGGTGCCACCTGTTGGGGTCAGCAGGGCGGGAGAGGGCGCCGCCTGTTGGAGCTAGCCCGGAGGGAGAGGATGCCGCCTGTTGGGGTTAGCTGGGAAGGAGAGTGCGCCGCCTGTTTGGGTTAGAGAGGGAGAGAGAGCCCCTGCTGGGGTTAGCTGGGAGGGAGAGCGAGCCCCTGCTGGGGTTAGCTGGGAGGGAGAGCGAGCCCCTGCTGGGGTTAGCTGGGAGGGAGAGGGCGCCGCCTGTTGGAGCTAGCCTGGAGGGAGAGGGTGCCGCCTGTTGGGGTTAGCTGGGAAGGAGAGTGTGCCGCCTGTTGGGGTTAGCTGGGAAGGAGAGGGCGCCGCCTGTTGCGGTTGGCTGGGAGGGATAGGGTGCCACCTGTTGGGGTTAGCTGGGAGGGAGAGAGCACCTGCTGGGGTTAGCTGGGAGGGAGAGCGAGCCCCTACTGGCATTAGCTGGGAGGGAGAGCGAGCCCCTGCTGGCGTTAGCTGGGAGGGAGAGCGAGCCCCTGCTGGGGTTAGCTGGGAGGGAGAGCGAGCCCCTGCTGGGGTTAGCTGGGAGGTAGAGCGAGCACCTTCTGGGGTTAGCTGGGAGGGAGAGAGCACCTGCTGGTGTTAGTGGGAGGGAGAGAGCACCTGCTGGGGTTAGCTGGTAGGAGAGCGAGCACCTGCTGGAGTTAGCTGGGAGAGAGAGAGCACCTGCTGGGGTTAGCTGGGAGGGAGAGAGCACCTGCTGGGGTTAGCTGGTAGGGAGAGAGCACCTGCTGGAGTTAGCTGGGAGAGAGAGAGCACCTGCTGGGGTTAGCTGGGAGGGAGAGAGCACCTGCTGGGGTTAGCTGGGAGGGAGAGCGAGCACCTGCTGGGGTTAGCTGGGAGGGAGAGCGAGCCCCTACTGGTGTTATCTGGGAGGGAGAGCGAGCCCCTGCTGGCGTTAGCTGGGAGGGAGAGCGAGCCCCTGCTGGGGTTAGCTGGGAGGGAGAGCGAGCCCTTGCTGGGGTTAGCTGGGAGGTAGAGCGAGCACCTTCTGGGGTTAGCTGGGAGGGAGAGAGCACCTGCTGGGTTTAGCTGGGAGGGATAGAGCGCACCAGCTGGGGTTAGCTGGGAGCGAGAGAGCGCCCCTGCTGCTTATAGCTGGGAGCGAGAGAGAGCACCTGCTGGGGTTAACTGGGAGGGAGAGAGCACCTGCTGGACTTAGCTGGGCGGGAGTGGGCGCCGCCTGTTGGGGTCAGCAGGGTGGGAGAGGGTTCCGCAGTTGGGGATAGCTGGGAGGGAGAGAGCATCTGCTGGGGCTAGCTGGGAGGGAGAGAGCACCTGCTGGGGTTAGCTGGGAGGGAGAGAGCACCTGCTGGGGATAGCTGGGAGGGAGAGAGCACCTGCTGGGGTTAGCTGGGAGGGAGAGAGCACCTGCTGGGGTTAGCTGGGAGGGAGAAGGCACCGCCTGTTGGGGTTAGCAGGGAGGGAGAGAGAGCACCTGCTGGGGTTAGCTGGGAGGGAGAGCGCGCCCCTGCTGGGGTTAGCTGGGAGGGAGAGCGAGCACCTGCTGCGGTCAGCTGGGAGGGAGAGTGAGCCCCTGCTGGTGTTACCTGGGAGGGAGAGCGAGCCCCTGCTGGGGTTAGCTGGTAGGGAGAGCCAGCCCCTGCTGGGGTTAGCTGGGAGGGAGAGCGAGCCCCTGCTGGGGTTAGCTGGGAGGGAGAGCGAGCACCTTCTGGGGTTAGCTGGGAGGGAGAGAGCACCTGCTGGGGTTAGGTGGGAGGGAGAGCGAGCCCCTGCTGGGGTTAGGTGGGAGGGAGAGCGAGCACCTGTGGTTAGCTGGGAGGGAGAGGGTGTCGCCTGTTGGGGTTAGCTGGGAAGGAGAGGCCGCCGCCTGTTGGGGTTGGCTGGGAGGGAGAGAGAACGCCTGCTGGGGCTAGCTGGGAGGGAGATCGAGCCCCTGCTGTGGTTAGCTGGGAGGGAGAGCGAGCACCTGCTGGGGTTTTCTGGGAGGGAGATCGAGCCCCTGCTGGGGTTAGCTGGGAGGGAGAGCGAGCCCCTGCTGGGATTAGCTGGGAGGGAGAGCGAGCCCCTGCTGGGGTTAGCTGGGAGGGAGAGCGAGCCCCTGCTGGGGTTAGCTGGGAGGGAGAGGGCGCCACATGTTGGAGCTAGCCCGGAGGGAGAGGGTGCCGCCTGTTGGGGTTGGCTGGGAGGGACTGGGCGCCGCCTGCTGGGGTTAGCTGGGAGGGCGAGCGAGCACCTAATGGGGTTAGCTGGGAAGGAGAGCAAGCACCTGCTGGACTTAGCTGGGCGGGAGAGGGCGCCGCCTGTTGGGGTCAGCAGGGAGGGAGAGGGCGCCGCCTGTTGGGGTTAGCTGGGAGGGACTGGGCGCCGCCTGCTGGGGTTAGCTGGGAGAGAGAGAGCGCCCCTGCTGGGATTAGCTGGGAGGGAGAGGGCGCTGCCTGCTGGGGTTAGCTGGGAGGGAGAGGGTGCCGCCTGTTGGGGTCAGCAGGGCGGGAGAGGGCGCCGCCTGTTGGGGTTAGCTGGGAGGGACTGGGCGCCGCCTGCTGGGGTTAGCTGGAAGGGAGAGAGCATCGGCTGGGGTTATCTGGGAGGGAGAGGGCGCCGCCTGTTGGAGCTACCCCGGAGGGAGAGGGTGCCGCCTGTTGGGTTTAGCTGGGAAGGAGAGGGCGCCGCCTGTTGTGGTTGGCTGGGAGGGAGAGGGTGCCGCCTGTTGGGGTTAGCTGGGAAGGAGAGGGCGCCGCCTGTTGGTCTTGGCTGGGAGGGCGAGGGCGCCACCTGTTGGGGTTAGGGAGAGAGAGAGAGCCCCTGCTGGGGTTAGCTGGGAGGGAGAGCGCACCTGCTGGGGATAGCTGGGAGGGAGAGCGCACCTGCTGGGGATAGCTGGGAGGGAGAGCGAGCCCCTGCTGGGGTTAGCTGGGAGGGAGAGGGCGCCGCCTGTTGGGGTTGGCTGGTAGGGAGAGGGCGCCGCCTGTTGGGGTTAGCACGGTGGGAGAGAGAGCACCTGCTGGGGTTAGCTGGGAGAGAGAGCGAGCACCTGCTGGGGTTAGCTGGGAGAGAGAGCGAGCCCCTGCTGGGGTTAGCTGGGAGGGAGAGCGAGCCCCTGCTGGGGTTAGCTGGGAGGGAGAGCGAGCCCCTGCTGGGGTTTAGCCCTGCTGGGGTTAGCTGGGAGGGAGAGCGAGCCCCTGCTGGGGTTAGCTGGGAGGGAGAGGGCGCCGCCTGTTGGAGCTAGCCTGGAGGGAGAGGGTGCCGCCTGTTGGGGTTAGCTGGGAAGGATAGTGTGCCGCCTCTTGGGGTTAGCTGGGAAGGAGAGGGCGCCGCCTGTTGCGGTTGGCTGGGAGGGATAGGGTGCCGCCTGTTGGGGTTAGCTGGGAGGGAGAGCGAGCCCCTGCTGGGGTTAGCTGGGAGGGATAGCGAGCCCCTGCTGGGGTTAGCTGGGAGGGAGAGGGTGCCGCCTGTTGGTGTTAGCTGGGAGGGAGAGCGAACACCTGCTGGACTTAGTTGGGAGGGAGAGAGCACCTGCTGGGGTTTGCTGGGAGGGAGAGTGACCCCCTACTGGTGTTATCTGGGAGGGAGAGAGCACCTGTTGGGGTCAGCAGGGAGGGAGAGTGAGCCCCTGCTGGGGTTAGCTGGGAGGGACTGGGCGCCGCCTGCTGGGGTTAGCTGGGAGAGAGAGAGCGCCCCTGCTGGGGTTAGCTGGGAGGGAGAGGGTGCCGCCTGTTGGGGTCAGCAGGGCGGGAGAGGGCGCCGCCTGTTGGAGCTAGCCCGGAGGGAGAGGATGCCGCCTGTTGGGGTTAGCTGGGAAGGAGAGTGCGCCGCCTGTTTGGGTTAGAGAGGGAGAGAGAGCCCCTGCTGGGGTTAGCTGGGAGGGAGAGCGAGCCCCTGCTGGGGTTAGCTGGGAGGGAGAGGGCGCCGCCTGTTGGAGCTAGCCTGGAGGGAGAGGGTGCCGCCTGTTGGGGTTAGCTGGGAAGGAGAGTGTGCCGCCTGTTGGGGTTAGCTGGGAAGGAGAGGGCGCCGCCTGGTGCGGTTGGCTGGGAGGGATAGGGTGCCACCTGTTGGGGTTAGCTGGGAGGGAGAGCGAGCCCCTGCTGGGGTTAGCTGGGAGGGAGAGCGAGCCCCTGCTGGGGTTAGCTGGGAGGGAGAGGGTGCCGCCTGTTGGGGTTAGCTGGGAGGGAGAGAGCACCTGCTGGGGTTAGCTGGGAGGGAGAGCGAGCCCCTACTGGTGTTATCTGGGAGGGAGAGCGAGCCCCTGCTGGCGTTAGCTGGGAGGGAGAGCGAGCCCCTGCTGGGGTTAGCTGGGAGGGAGAGCGAGCCCCTGCTGGGGTTAGCTGGGAGGTAGAGCGAGCACCTTCTGGGGTTAGCTGGGAGGGAGAGAGCACCTGCTGGTGTTAGTGGGAGGGAGAGAGCACCTGCTGGGGTTAGCTGGTAGGGAGAGAGCACCTGCTGGAGTTAGCTGGGAGAGAGAGAGCACCTGCTGGGGTTAGCTGGGAGGGAGAGAGCACCTGCTGGGGTTAGCTGGGAGGGAGAGAGCACCTGCTGGGGTTAGCTGGGAGGGAGAGAGCACTTGCTGGGGTTAGCTGGGAGAGAGAGAGCACCCGCTGGGGTTAGCTGCGAGGGAGAGAGCACCTGCTGGGTTTAGCTGGGAGGGATAGAGCGCACCAGCTGGGGTTAGCTGGGAGCGAGAGAGCGCCCCTGCTGGTTATAGCTGGGAGCGAGAGAGAGCACCTGCTGGGGTTAGCTGGGAGGGAGAGAGCACCTGCTGGACTTAGCTGGGCGGGAGTGGGCGCCGCCTGTTGGGGTCAGCAGGGTGGGAGAGGGTGCCGCAGTTGGGGATAGCTGGGAGGGAGAGAGCATCTGCTGGGGATAGCTGGGAGGGAGAGAGCACCTGCTGGGGTTAGCTGGGAGGGAGAGAGCACCTGCTGGGGATAGCTGGGAGGGAGAGAGCACCTGCTGGGGTTAGCTGGGAGGGAGAGAGCACCTGCTGGGGTTAGCTGGGAGGGAGAAGGCACCGCCTGTTGGGGTTAGCAGGGAGGGAGAGAGAGCACCAGCTGGGGTTAGCTGGGAGCGAGAGAGCGCCCCTGCTGGTTATAGCTGGGAGCGAGAGAGAGCACCTGCTGGGGTTAGCTGGGAGGGAGAGAGCACCTGCTGGACTTAGCTGGGCGGGAGTGGGCGCCGCCTGTTGGGGTCAGCAGGGTGGGAGAGGGTGCCGCAGTTGGGGATAGCTGGGAGGGAGAGAGCATCTGCTGGGGATAGCTGGGAGGGAGAGAGCACCTGCTGGGGTTAGCTGGGAGGGAGAGAGCACCTGCTGGGGATAGCTGGGAGGGAGAGAGCACCTGCTGGGGTTAGCTGGGAGGGAGAGAGCACCTGCTGGGGTTAGCTGGGAGGGAGAAGGCACCGCCTGTTGGGGTTAGCAGGGAGGGAGAGAGAGCACCTGCTGGGGTTAGCTGGGAGGGAGAGCGCGCCCCTGCTGGGGTTAGCTGGGAGGGAGAGCGAGCACCTGCTGCGGTCAGCTGGGAGGGAGAGTGAGCCCCTGCTGGTGTTATCTGGGAGGGAGAGCGAGCCCCTGCTGGGGTTAGCTGGTAGGGAGAGCCAGCCCCTGCTGGGGTTAGCTGGGAGGGAGAGCGAGCCCCTGCTGGGGTTAGCTGGGAGGGAGAGCGAGCACCTTCTGGGGTTAGCTGGGAGGGAGAGAGCACCTGCTGGGGTTAGGTGGGAGGGAGAGCGAGCCCCTGCTGGGGTTAGGTTGGAGGGAGAGCGAGCACCTTCTGTGGTTAGCTGGGAGGGAGAGCGAGCACCTGCTGGGGTTAGCTGGGAGGGAGAGCGAGCCCCTGCTGGGGTTTTCTGGGAGGGAGAGCGAGCACCTGCTGGGGTTAGCTGGGAGGGAGAGCGAGCCCCTGCTGGGGTTAGCTGGGAGGGAGAGCGAGCCCCTGCTGGGGTTAGCTGGGAGGGAGAGCGAGCCCCTGCTGGGGTTAGCTGGGAGGGAGAGGCCGCCGCCTGTTGGAGTTAGCTGGGAGGGAGAGGCCGCCGCCTGTTGGAGTTAGCTGGGAGGGAGAGGCCGCCGCCTGTTGGAGTTAGCTGGGAGGGAGAGGTCGCCGCCTGTTGGAGTTAGCTGGGAGGGAGAAGGCGCCGCCTGTTGGAGTTAGCTGGGAGCGAGAGGACGCCGCTTGCTTTGGTTAGTTGGGAGGGAGAGACCACCTGCTGGGGTTAGCTGGGAGGGATAAGGTGCCTGCTGGAGTTTGTTGGGAGGGAGTGAGCACCTGTTGGAGTTAGCTGGGAGGGAGAGAGCACCTGCTGTGGTTATCTGGGAGGGAGGAGGCACTGCCTGCTGTAGTTTGCTGGTAGGGAAGGGGTTCTTGCTGCAACTAAGTGAGAGAGATGATACAGGAGTTGGGAGGGGTGGGTTGGATGTTATCAGGGGTTGTCGGGGGGAGGGGCTTGGAGGCGGACGGGAAGAATGCCAGGAAAAGATATTTGAGAGTGGGGGCAGAGTGTCAGCAGCAGTTGAGCAGAACAACAAAGAGATGTGATTCATTGCCTTGTAAAGCTATCAGTTTGATGCTGAGAGGGATGCAGGAGAAGGGGATTGGTGTTCTTATGCAGTGACGCTGCTGGCTGTTGATTGGCCGAGTGTTATCTGCAGTAGAGAGAGGAGGAAGGGAAATGGTCCTTGTTTGGGGAAGCGCGGCTAAATGAGTGCACAGCAAGTGTGCTCCGTGTCCAGCAGAGATGGTGCGTTTCTGGTGAGTGTTGTCGGATATATTTTCTCTTGATGGTTTAGGAAGGTGTGATGGGCCAGCGGCAGGAATACTGGTAAAGGGTGGTGAACAGTGGATTTTTTAATGCTCAGATTTAATTAATCATTTAAAGCAATAAAAATGAGAAATTGTGATGAATTGGGAGCAGTGAAAGAGGGAGATGGGCCACCTCATCTGTTACAGGGATGTACAGGGACTATCATTGTGGGAGTTGAAGGGATGTGTGGCTTAAATTGGAGGGATACATAGATCAGCCTGACACTCCTGCACCTATCCAGACCACACTGATGTTTAGTCTGAAGAGAGATCTTTGCTCCCCCTCTCCATTTAAGATGCAGCACCCTCCTGAAGTAGTCTCAGCCCTCCAGTGCGGCTGCTGTTGCTTCCCACAGTTGTCGTCCTCCTCTGCAGGTTGTTTATGTATCGAAGCAAAATGTCCAGAGAATATTAGGCACTTCTCACTCAATGTGCTCATGCTGGTGATTTTTCAGCTACTTTTGTCTAGGAATGAAAGGGCATTGCTCAAAGTTCTTTCCATTTTACAATCTTTCAACATTTAATCCTTCGATCACTCAACTCACACTGGGCTTGTGTCCAAACACAACGAACTATGCTCCCAGTAACAGAGCAAGGTTTCCTGTGCTGAGATTCACTGTTTAAAGATTTGGATTTCCTGGATCAGACAGGGCATTGTTTCTTTACGGATCATAAAATGTTTGACTGGGACTTGCGGGATATGCAATATCTTGAGTACATTTATATGATTGTGCCTAGTGTTTTTAGGACAAAGCAAAATGTAATTATTGATGAATCTGTTGCTCCGCTTTGGCAAGTTATTCTTGTCTTCAATAGGGCTTGATGTTATACTGACACTGAAAACAATAGGGTTGATTTATTAATGAACTTTAAAATCAAATCATTGAAAGAGGCATGTTTAACCAGATTGCACTGGTCAAAGACTCGGGCCCCTCCTTTCACATCTCACTTGCCCCAGCTCGGCTTCCCCCTCTCTCCCTCTCCCTTTCCCTCTTCCCAGCCTCACCCCTGCCCCCACCCTTAGGGCATAACACCTGAATTTTCTTGTTGCCATTCTAGCTCCCTCTGGGTGGAGCAGCTGTCATAATTTCTGTCCTCTTCCTGTCCCTAGGATGAAACCTCTGTTCAACCAGTGCAGTTCAGCTCTGAAGACACACCTTTACCTTTTGGTCTCACATTCTGCAACTGTTGCAAACTGCCTCCCTTAAAATAAGAGTTGGCAGTGGGAGATCCTGGATTTCCAGTTGTGCGCTTGAACTTTACCTGTACCATCAGTTAACCAGGTGTCACCATAAGGGCAAACTGGAACAGCTCAGCTCCTTGGCCCCTGACTAAATATACCTCACATTAGCATTGGCAGGCATTGATGAATATGAGATGGGCAGGGAAGTTCTGTGATGAATCTTCATCTGATCACCAGTTTGCTGCCTTGCCTGTCTGCCACCTTGGTGCCGATTTGTTCCACCTTCAGAATTAATCACCCAGCTCTAATACATCTATGGGCACAGTGTGTTATTCGTTATAGCCTAAAGGGAACATTATTGACTTAATGTTCTATTCCATCACTGAATACTGTAAAACCTCTGTTCATCCAGTATTTGCATACCACAGTAATCCACGAGCTGTGTTCAAGATGGCTGGGGGTGGAGGGGTGATGGGGGGGGGAAGAAAGCTGCTCTCTCTTCCCCATCCCTGCCCTTTATAATTTGCCTCAGCCTTTATATGCACGCGAGAGGAAAGGTGCATAAGTGTTCTTGCTCCTGATTGCCTCACACCCACATGCCCTCCAGCTGATGTTTCTCGATAGCAAAGACAGGCTTGAGCTGGGTTGCACTGCATGCCACAGCTGAATAACCTGTCTAAGTCACATGTGAAGAATATCCACTTTATCGAGGTACTTGGGCAGAGCTTGTGGCAATGGAGTTGCACCTCAGCACGGCTCAGTGGCTCAAGGGGAGGAGAAGCTTCTGTGTACTGTAGGCCACTTCACTGCTCCCTGTTTTGTTAATGAGACTTTTCCTCATTTACCTCTGCTCCACATGGGCCAGAAGCAGCCGCCTAGTTGGTCTGTGTTGTTCTGTCGTGATTGAGAAACAACCTGTGTTCACTCTCTGGCTGAACCATGCAACATGGCATGAAATCAAATGGGACAATGTGGTTAATCCTGTTGGTACTGTCCTTCCATCTCCTGGCAGTTTCAGATTCCAGCAGCCCCTCCATGGCCTCCCGAAGTTAGCCATTCTTCTGACATGGCACCAAAGCTAATTACAGCGATCCATCATGAATGATCCACAAACTGATTCAGATTAAATCAGTGGTTGCTGAGAAATGTTTGATCTAACAGATTTTTGTTACAGAACCTTAAAGAGAAAAAAATTGGCCGAAAACAACTTAACAAGCAGCCCAGCTGTGGGCCAATTGTAGGATGATGCCAGGCAGGAGAAGGCCATTCGATCCATCGTGTCTGTGCTGACTCAGGAATAACCACTAGCCCCATTCCCCTACCCTTTTATGACCTTTGCAAATATTTTGTCCACTTCCTTTTTAAAAGCTGTTGTTATAGTCTGCTGTTGCTAGGCAATGACATGCCCTAATAATGTGTTTATCTCTCAATTCTTTTGCCTACCTTATATTCCGCTAAGTTACTGCCTTGCCTTTCCCTGATTTGTTTTGTCCAAACTGTTGAGCACTTCAATGAGATCTCCTCTTAATCTCTATCTTGATGAAAAATTCCCATATTTTCCTGGTTAGAACCAAAGCTTTTTCACCTGGGATCACTTTAGTGCAGTCTCCTCTGCTCTCTCTGCAAGGCCTTGCTTTCATTCTTATCA
Source organism: Carcharodon carcharias (assembly GCF_017639515.1). Classification (NCBI taxonomy): domain Eukaryota; kingdom Metazoa; phylum Chordata; class Chondrichthyes; order Lamniformes; family Lamnidae; genus Carcharodon; species Carcharodon carcharias. Next base: position 61,029,772 of record NC_054479.1, read on the forward strand.
ATGTATGCCCAAAGCTAGACAGAGTGTAATTGTGATCTTACCAATGTAGAATGCACCAGGCCTCATGCTGTCATAATTGCAGAGGATGCCAGTGTGTAGCTGGCAGTGACACGGCCGTTAATTGTCTAACAAGTTGGAGTTGCCAAAGTCAGTTTACCCACATAATCTGCACAAACAAGTCTGGTTTTAGGTTCTGTTTGGAGAGTGCATGTCTGCTTTTGCACTTCAGTGTCCTGACAATCTGTTCAGGAGAGGTTTTTTTTGTTGGTCTAATTTGCCCAAGCCTGCCACTTTGGGGGTGTATAGGTGGTGCGATGGCATGGTATCTGTATCAAGTCCCTAGAATCCCGCCCCGAACCTTGCGCCCTGTGTTGAATAAATCCTTGGAGAACAGGGTTCACAAAGTTTCCAAGGACCAAGTGCAGCAAGAGGAAGTTGTTATATTAATAATACTAAGTTGTAAGAACTGCTCAGGTGGCAATGCTACAGGAATACAGGAAGCTTTCAATGAAAAAAATGAGAGCCATCATCATCGTATTAGTGCTACAGTCTGACAGTAAATCTGCTGAATATGTTTTGTTTCCCCATCTCAGGAATTTTGAGGACCCTGTTGATGAATGAGTTGGACAGGTGGAAGTTTTTCAATTCTGACTCTTTAAAATTCAGTTGTTACCCTTCACCTTGACACTATCACCTTCCATTTTCTAAGTTGCACAAATATGGATTTCTTTTGGTGGGGTTAAAAGAATGTAAAAAGAAACATGAAATAACAAAGTAGTGTGTGTGTGAATCTCACCATTCAGGTCAGCTAACATCAAGCTCTGAGCAGAGTGGTTTTGTCTCTGAAGTTCTGTTTGGGCTGTCGCGTTATGTTTGGGCTATTCCATTGCCTGACCAGCTGAATATGTATAATTCCACAGGTTGCATTTCCCCCAGTTGGCTTTGCGACGCAGGTTAGGCCAGCTGAGCTGTATGTCCAAGCCTGCACTCAAGCTCCGTTCCTGGCCTCTGTCTTTTCTCTATTTCTTCCTGCCATTTAGTGTCCTTAAGCCTCTTACTAAAGTAGGATGGCGGCCAACAAGCAGGGTAAGTGTATAATATTTCTGGGTTTGGGGTTTGGGGTTGTGGCGAGGGAATGCGAATCCCAGGATACAGAGTTTGTCTGCTGTTTAACTTGCCATGTATTCCCTTGCTGTATAATTATGTACTGTGATTTATGCTGCTCCAAACATTGCGTGTGATCACTCTGTTTATGTTATGTGGCCCAAAGTTGGTAATTAGGTAGCTGTATGTTAAAATAAACTTACTTAAAGTGAGCAATGATCTGTGTGTGTGTGCGCGTGCGCATTCTGCATCCCTCAGCCCTGGCTCTAATCCCCCTCACCACCTTACCATTGGTGGCTGTACTATCAGCTGACTTTGGAATTCCCTCAAACCGCTCCTCCATTTCTCCTCCTTTGAGATATCCCTTAAAACTGATCTCTAGCCTAATCTCTCCCTCCATGGGTCAGTGCCAGTTTTTGCCTGATTATGCTGCTGTGAGGTGCTACTTTGAAGGACACACAATATATGTAAACCATTGTTTATGACTGACATCATTCATTTACATCAACTTAACTTTGTCAGCCTACTCCCTTGTAAGAGATCTGTCACCCACATTGTAGACAAGGAATTTTGATAATAAGAAATTTGCATCTCTGTGGGATTTAAACCTCAATTTGATATTCAGTGAATGCCTTGTTGGAATGGCCATTAAAGAGCAGTGAGGTCACATCTCCAGTGGGCGGTTCAACATTCCCATCATTCAGCTTCTTTCTGCTCCTAAATAGATGCGCACATATGCATTAAAAGCCAAAGTAAAGGAAGTAAGATCATTGGTTGGAAGCTGTGGCTCGGTTTAAATTGCAATCGGACCATTTTCTCTTTCTAAAGAACAGGGAGGCGTAGTTTGGAACGTTACATTGTGCAGACATGACGATGCTGACTGTGTGCCAACGCCGCATTCTTGGCTCGGATAAGCTCAGCTCAGGCGCACGGTTACTCACTGTCAGCACTAACAGCATAAGCTTCACTAGAATGTCAAACAGACTGTTAGTTTCCATCTAGTTCTGTTGCTCTGTTGCTGGGGTAACATAACCTGATTCGAATCAAGACTTAGGATGGTTTTATTTATCTTTTGAAAGATCTGAATTGGAACACATTTGCAGGGGTTAATGTTTATATTGAAAGAGTAGGTCAGAAATCTAGTTTTTATGCTGCCCTTAATGCTCAGCTGGTGAAACAAGGCAGGCTAAGAATTTGAGGCAAGTGGACTATTGTTTGGTTGTTATTTCAGCTATGTGGTCACAAAGTTCAGGAATTCCCTCCTTTAAACCTCTCTGCCTGTTTCCACTTTTAAGACCCTGCCTAAAACCTAAAGTATTGACCAAGCTTTAGTTAACCCTCCTAGTGTCATCTCAGTGTCAGTTCCAACTGATTACGCCTTTGTGAAGTGCCTTAGGACTTTCTCCTGTGTTAGATGCCGCATAAATGGAAGTTAAGGTTTTAAAACTTGCCCCAGCAGCTTCCTTTTAGTTGGACTTCAATAAGCAAAACAGTGTCCGAGTATTATTTTCCCTGAGGGATTAGTAACACTGCCTCCTGCCAGTACAAAAAAGGCCCTGTCCCACTATCGGAGTCTATGTTGCTAAGGAAAGCAGAACTCAATTTCATATATATAGAAGCAAAATATGTGGATGCTGGAAATCTGAAACAAAAACAGAAAATGCTGGAAAAACTCAGCAGGTCTGGCAGCATCTGTGGAGCGAGAAACAGAGTTAACATTTCGAGTTCGTATGCCTCTTCACAGAGCTCTGAAGAACTCAAAATGTTAACTCTGTTTCTCTCTCCACAAATGCCGCCACACCTGAGTTTTTCCAGCATTTTCTGTTTTTGTTTCAGAACTCAATTTCATTTGGATTAGTGTGGAGAGGGTGACATTGTGTGCAACTATCATGTCAATCAGGGATTGCTGTACAGAAAGAAGGCAATCTGTTCAGAATAGCTTTTTTTTAGAAATTCCAAACTTTGTGCTGTCATTTGTATCTGTTGCTTGTTCTCCACTTTGAATGTCAGGCCTCATTTTTTGGCTCTCGCCTTTGATGAGCAAACACTTGTCTGTACACACTCGGGAAGGGTTTGTTATTTTTTTGCTCTGCGTGATGCTCTTTGTCCAATTAAAGTTTTTCAGAAGTTGATAATATGTGTATAGTATTAAAATGTCAGTTTCAGAAAGATTGGAGCACCGTGGTCTTTGTTTCTGTTTTCATGCCAGCTACTGGCACTCGGCTCCAGCCATTTTAACCCAGCCTTCAACCAGTGCAAATCATTCAGCTTCAAGACCTGCACTGAATGCCTTCATAATATTATCTGATGCTGGCTAAGTCTAAGTGACATGACAAGCCCACCTTGTTCACTGCAGGCTGTGCCATACACCAGCTTATTCCAATCAGGCATAGAGTGGCTGATTTTGAGGGGTCCCTGTGTGTGAACCTCCAACTTCAGAACCAGAATCACTCCAGAACAAACAGTGGCTGAAGTGTTGGAACTCTTTAATTAAGGAAGTGTCACGCTTAGCACTCATCCAAATGCTGATCTCAGTAGATTCTGACACAGATTACAGCAACCTGATGATGTTTCAAATTGTGAAAGGATGAGACGGTGGATGAAGTTAGACTATTTCAGTAGTCGAGGGGCAATAGAAGATGAAATGTTGGAAATTTAGAACAGAGGCCAGGAGAAACAGTGAATTGAGAGTTGCGGAATTCACTTTCAGGATTTGAGGTTGAGACAGGAACCATCAAGATTCTATTTGATGGGAAACAAGGTAAAGAGATTTGACAACGGGTGGGCAAATATGCTTCGGACTATTTGCATGTGGGGTGGGGGGCAATTGCTGGAACTGGGCTGATTGGCCTATTTCTTGTTTGTGACTATGTACTGATGCTGTGTAACAGGAGGAGGCAGCTGCAACCTTATGTAAAATGAGGCTGTAACAACAGGGGCAAATCATTAATTGAGGAAACTCATCCTCGAGATGAGTCTGAAGGATTTCTTTAGACCATGTCAATTGGCTTAATGAACCTTCTGTAGCATATGATAGACTTTATGCAGATGCAGCAACACATTTGTACTAACACTTAAGACATGTACAGTTTAGACACTGGTAGTTGCCAGTTTTAGATCTGAGCCACAGTGGTCATTCAACCTTCTGCCTTTGAGGAGGAAGGTGATTGGGAAGAGGCTGGAGAGGAAGCAGTAACTTTCCATTTAGGGGCAGGAGTGATCAATCCTTCTTCCTCAAGTACATAACGTGTACATGCAATGCTGGGGCCATGTATAAAACTCCCATTAATCCACTTGTATTTCTCAATGCTGAAACTAACAGGTTTCAGCGTTCTGCTTTAGGATTTATTGACTAGAGACAGCAGCGTTAAAAACAGTAGGCCACACATATCAAGTGGAGCACAATAGTGAATACAAAATATAAACACAACCAGCACTGGGAGGTGTGGGCTTTGAGAGTTTGATTGCCAGGATTCAGTCTCTACAGGGAGCCCACAGGCGTCATTGGACCAACCAAAGGGAGGGGGATTGAGCAATTCCATCTTGTCAAAGCTATTGCCTGGTTTAGGGGCATAAGCAAGTGAAGGAACCTGCCTCACTGCACTACAGGCACTCCACCTCCAGCCTCCCTTTCCTCTCTAAAGTCCTTGAACATGTTGTTGCCTCCCAAATCTGTGCCATCATTGCCGGAACTCCATGTTCAAATCCCTCCAATTAGGTTTCTGTCCTTGCCACTGTACCAAAACTGCTCTTAATCAAAGTTACAAATTATGCCCTCTGAGTGTGATAAACTATCCCTTTTTGACCTGTCTGCAGCCTTTCATGCAACACTTCCCTCCATTGTGCTGCTGTGTGGGACTGCCCTTGCCTGATTCCATTTCTTTCTATCCAGTCATAGAGAATTTCCTGCAATTGCTTCTCTTACCACCCCACTGTTGCCTCTAGATCCCCAAGGGTCTATCTTCAGCCCCCTCCCTATTTCCCATCTATATGCAGTCCCTTGGTGACATCATGTGAAAACACATCAGAATCCATGTGTAAGTTGACAACACCCAGCTATACTTCAGCATTTCGTCTGTCTGCTCCCTCTGACTTGTCACGCTGCTTATCCAACATCCAGTGTTGGCTGAGCAGGAATTCCTTCTAGTCCCATCAAGGGAGGAGCAAAGCCATTGTCTTTGGTCCTCACCACAAACTCCATTCCCTAGCCATCAAATTTGTCCCCTCCCCAACAACTGTCTTGGGCTGACTTGGACTGTTTGAGACCTTTGTGTCCTATTTAACCCCAAGCTGAGCTTCTGAAGCCATATCCTTGTTGTCACCAAGGCTGCCTATTTCCTCCTTTGTTACATCAACCCCTGCTTCAGCTCATCAGCTGCTAAAACCCTCATCCTTGCCTTTGTTCCCTGCAAGCAAAACTAATTCCAAGGCTCTCCTGGTCAGCCTCCCAGATTCTACCCTGCCAATTTGAGCTCATCCAAAAGCTCTGTTGTCTGTATCCTGATTTGCAGCAAGCCCAGGTGTTCCATCACTCCTGTGCTTGCTGACCAGTTTGGCTGTGACCCAGCACCATCAGGGATTCAAAATTCTCACTCTTGATTTTAAATCTCTCTATAGCCTCATCCCTCTCTATCTCTCTAACTTTCTCCAACTCTATAAACCCAAAATCTCTCTGTGCCTCCAATTCTGGCATCTCGCACATGCCTGATTTTAATTGGTGGCCATGTCTGTAGCTCTCGAGACCTAAGCTCTGGAATTCCCTTCCTAAACCTCTCCACCTCTCTTTTAAAACACTCCTTAAAGTCTACTGCTTTGACCAACTTTGTTACCTGTCCTAATATCTTTTTGCTTGACTCGGTGTCAAATGTGGTATCTGTGAATCAGCTCCTGTCAAGGACCTTGGGATGTTTGACTATGTTTAAGGTGCAATATAAATATACTTTTTTGCTAATAATTAAAACCAGTGGTTCCAGTTGTTTTAGTTAAACAGAAGTTATCCACATCTGCCCCTCTGCTAGGACATGGCTTTCTGTAGTCAGGTGGATCTGAATGTAGACTCAACCCCGGCTCTATCCACCACCCACATTTCGATTTCCATGTAATTGATGTCATTGGACCAACCAAAGGGAGGGGGTTTGAGCAACTCCATCTTGTCAAAGCTATTGCCTGGTCTTCTTTTGCTTGCTCCCTTTAAAGACTCAAAGCCCTCAGTCACTGCTGGGCAGTCATGGTGTCTGGGGAGCAGGAGTTAAGTAACAGTTTTCCTTAAGCAGCTAACTGCTGCAGCCAGCTCCCTGGGAGTTTGCAATATGAAACTTGTTGCACCCAAAAATGAATTGGTGTGAGACGTTGGAGGGCTGCTTCATAAGATTTTTGCAAGCTTTGAACTTGGAATTGACCTTAACGTGTTGAAATTAATTTTAAAAGTCTGTATGCTGTTATTGCTAATAAAGATTTCACACATTTTAAATAATGTGAAAAATAGGGCTGTAAGACTTACCCATTCAATGTGACAATTGAGGAATGTGTGTATGTTTACAAGCAAAATTATTCCTTTAGTGGGTCATAAAGCAGCCTTTCCGATGTAACTCCGTCCTCTTAAATGTGTTTCAAACCTCATATTGTGTCCTGGAAAATGTTTGAGGGCCTTTGTACCATTTTGCCATGTGATATTCGGTGATTTCAGTGTATAAAAGTCAGTTCATGTTGCCCCTCTTAACTCAAAACGCTAGCCCTGGTGGTATCAATCATTTAAATGTTGCTCTTCTGGCTCTTGCAGGTTGGCTTGTATAAAACTATTCCCACCCGACTGCTGTCTCGTGCATGGGGTCGCCTGAATCAGGTGGAGCTGCCCACCTGGATGCGGAAGCCAGTCTATAATTTGTACATATGGACGTTTGGAGTTAATATGAAGGAAGCAGCAGTGGAAGATTTGCAGCATTACCGAAATCTCAGTGAATTCTTTCGCAGAAAGCTAAAGCCACAGGCACGTCCTGTCAGCGACTCTCATTGTGTGGTAAGAACTTTGCAATACAGTTCTGAAGATTTTGCCAAAAAAGAATCAACCCAGGTTACAAAACCTTGTACTTTGTTCTAATTGTACTTTGGATATGTTTCCTTTTATTTGAGTTGCCTAGAGGATAATTCACATTGGTCCACCTGAGCCTTCTGGCCTGTATTGTTTCTCTGAAGAGAATTTTAGATCCATATCCCCAAGGAGCAGAATTTACAGCTAGTCTCTGTGCTCTGAGGCTAAGCACAAGAGTTCAGCTGGGATTCCTGCTCTTGACTGTTGTCCAGTGCCTCCTGCTGGAGAACAAATGTATGTTGGGTGATGACAGACTGCTCTTTCGCCCGCCCTACTCCCCCAATTCTGCCAGCGTATTGCTGTCTGAGCTGACAGATGCCAAAGGGCCACCTGTGCAATATTGTTCTACCTGAGCAAAGGTAAACATCTACAGGAGGGTCCCAGTGGTTCCATTTTGAGCCTTGCACCTGGTTTTATGCAATTCAAATTGATGCTAAGGCATGAAGGGTGCTGACTCGTGCTTTGGTGCAAATGCAGTTTCATTTTGGTGTATTATTGTTATGCTGAATACCACAGAACCACTACCTTCAAATGTAGTGTTGCTGCTTCTAATAACAGTAGAAAGTAATAGCACATCAGCTTCCAGTGTATCAGCACAAGGACAAAATACTGCTGGAAATCTAAAATAAACACAGGAAGTTCTGTAAATGACAGCATTTGTGGAGAGAGAGAAACAATTAACATTTCAGGTCAGTGACTGTTCTGTCGAAGGCTCTGATAAGCTGGGGAGAGAACCAGAGTTAATCTAGCAGTGATGGGTTAGCAGCAAACTTCAGGGAATGTGTTACCACACCAGGTGTCAATTTTTATTAAAATTGGAATAAGTTTATTGAAGTAACAGGAGACCTTTCCTCCTCCTAGGATATCTATACATGCCTTAGTAAATGAAGCATCAGAGAATGAAGATAAAGGGCTTCCTGTTACATCAGGGAAGGAGCAGACAAGGGAGTCAGTGCGACAGCCCGTGCAGCAACTTTGTTTTTCCTAATGTTCACTGTGATAGCACAATGCAACAGAGTCATGATGGATGCATCAGATCCTGCCCAGGATTTCCTCCATATTCAGCCACAGCCCTTAAAGCCTTAGTTATTCCACCCGTTGTGAGAGCAGTGCAATGGTCACCTATATATCCCATGCTATGGGCAGTTTAAACATTGTGTGTATGGCGAATGTGTCTTGGCTGTAACTGACCTAGCAGCATTGGGGAATCATGTACTGATGGCCTTTCTCTTCATTGCTATTTTGTAGATCAGTCCTTCTGATGGAAAGATCTTACATTTTGGGAGAGTGAAGAACTGTGAGGTGGAGCAAGTGAAGGGTGTGACTTACTCACTGGAGACTTTCCTGGGCCCACAGACCTGGTCAGAGCACCTTGAGATCAGCAACAGTAAGTTCACTTCCTCAACACTGGATTGGGTTGATTTGTTTTCAGACAGTTTCTAAAAGCTTCAGTCAGCACTGGTGCAATTTACAGTACAGAACTGATTCACAGTTGTGTGAATGGAGCTTTGTGGGCAGGCCTCCCTGAATTATATTTTAAATGCCTTTGTGTAGGAAAATAATGCTTCCATGCAGCTGAATAATGGGGGGGGGGGGGCGGTTGTTCTTTCAGGAGTGAAAGGTGGGAAGGATCTTAGCTGTGTGCACAGATTGGGGATGAGTGCGTGTACAAATTACCTATTAAACTGTATCACTAGCGTAATGGTAAATATGATCCTTTCTGTCAGTGACAGTGTATAGGGTAAGGTATCTGGCAAGAATCAAGGTAAAAGGGAACACAGCAAAATAAAGTGCAGGGTATGTTTAATTTACGTCATGGGCAGCCCTCTGGAATTCATTCTTTCTGTGTTGGATGAATTTCATGGGAAGACCGGCATTTGTTGCCGATCCCAAATTGCTCCCGAACTGAGTAGCTTTCTAGGTCATTCCAGAGGGATGTTAAGAGTGACCACATTACTATGGGCCTGGAGTCACGTTAAGGCCAGACTGGGTCTGGAGGGCAGATTTCCTTCCCTAGAACCAGATAGGTTTTTATGACAATTGATGATGGTTTCATGGCCATCATTACTGAGACTAGCTTTCAATTCCAGATTTATTAGTTGGGATTAAATTCCACTAGCTGCCATGGTGGGATTTGAACCCATGTCCCCAAAGCATTAGCCTGGGCCCTTGAATTACTACTAATTACCACTAATTCACCATCTCCCCGGTATGTGCCTGTATAGGTTTCGGGAGGTATTTACATTAGTTCATTCAATAACAACAGCTTGGACCTGTATGTCGTCTTTAATGCTGAAGATGTTTCAAGGGGCTTCACAGATGAGCCAGGATTGGTCAAAAGCTTGGTCAAAGAGATAGAATTGAGGAGCTTTAAAATAGAGAGTTGAGATGTGAAATTTAGGGAGTTCCAGAAAGTGAGATCTAGTTTGGTGAAGACTCCACTAAAGGTCAGGGCGAAAGGTTGTGCAGAGTCAGGAACAAAGTAATGGGGATAATGGAGCTGGGGATGGTTATAGAGATGGGGTGAGATGAGGATAACCGAGTTGGAGGCGATCACAGAGATGGGGTAAGATGGGGTCATGAAGGGGTTTAAGTGCTGAGGGAAGAGGGATAAAGAAATGTGGTAGGATCAAAGACAATGACTTTGGTCTTCCAGTGTTTTGCTGGAGGAAGTTGGAACTCATCCAAGAATGCATGTTAGCACAGAGGTGGTGGAGAGGTACTGCTGGATTCTGTTGGTATGTATATGGAAGCTGACTCCATGAGGGTGGAGTCAGATGTGTCTAAGGGTATCATGTAAATGAGGAGGAGGCAGGACCAAAGAAAGTTGCTTGAGGATTCCTGATTCCTCCTTCAGATATCGTATTGAACTTTACCAACCTCGTGCTCACATTGTGCTCCCTCCGAGCACTGCCTGTAAATAAAATACAAAGTCAGGTCAGTCCTTCCGAATTGCAATCTGAAAACATCTCTAACATACTTGGACAGGGCTTTGTAAAGCAGTTGAACTGCAGCAAAATTCCATTTAGGCCACATCAGCTGTTTACTATGAAGTCTAATGTGTAGAGCTATTTTGTAGCAGAATCTTATTCTAATCCACAACTTGCTGCGTAATTTGTTGTAATCCTGCAGATAAAAGTGAGACAACTTTCCAGGACCACCTGGTGACAAGGGAGGGCAATGACCTATATCACTGTGTTATTTATTTGGCACCTGGAGATTATCACTGTTTTCATTCACCAGCTGATTGGAGAGTTGCACACAGGCGCCATTTTCCAGGTAAGAGTTTTACTGTTTGCTTTGAAACAGAATCAAGCCCTTTGTTAATTCAGACTGAATCTCCAACAGATTTTATTGAGCAGTGGATTGAACTCTGGCCTTTCACGCTTGGGACCTGGGTTCAAATTGCACCCAGATTGATGGGCTGAAAGTTTCCCCCAGCTACTGGCTGTAAAGGGTTCTAACTGGACTGAATGATGATATGTAGATTGCCAAGGTTGATGGCACAAACTCTTCAATTTGGCCACAATTAAAAAGGTCACTTTGGAATTTTGGATACAGAGGCAAATGCCTCAGATTGATGCAGTAGTGCATGTTTTTCTGAGATTAAGATTGAAGAATATTGTTGGAACAGAGAAGAAGGGAGTTTTACTTTGCATCCTGCCGTGCTATGTCTGATGTGGGAGAGTTCGTGGAGCTGGCAATGAATGTCCGAACTGAAAGGTGTTTCATTCCCCATCACCAACATCTCGGTGCTTGGCCCCAAAGGAGGTTAAAGTTTTAATGTTGCCAGTGCATGATGTTGCCTGGCGGCGAATAAAGTAAGTATTGTGAAGAAATAAAGTGGAACTAACCTGTTCTAACCAAGAAATGGTGAGATGGAAGCAATGAGGGGAGAAGCAATACATGATTCACATCGTCATTCACAGCTCTTTGTCAGGAACTACAGGTTAGCCTACAAACATTCTTGGTTGAAATATGAGTGGCCTGTACTAGCCGGAAATAACCCTAATATTTAATCTTGATCCATTATTCCTCTTCCTCTCTTGGCCCCTTGCCATTGTATATTTACAACTTCTGTTACTGTCCTTCGAGAAAAGAACAGTCAGAATATATTGTCGGGTTACCAAATAAAAGAATTTTTTTTTTGAAAGTTCCTACCCACTACAGCTGATTTTAATTCCAACTCTTGAGCTAATTGTTCTATAGCACTGGGTCTAGTCTATTCCAACCCAAGTTGACGGTTCCCTTTTCTGCCAGTTTTCTCCATACACAGCTCTGAAAGGCACTTACTCCTAGCTGGACTATATTTGTATAGCCCCCTCTTGTACCTGGCTCAGTTTGGCCATTCTTTGTGAATCTTTATCCATTGTCCAAACCTGTGTACTAGCACGAGTACTGGATAACAGCGAGGAGTGAGAACTGTTACCAATCTTGGGAATCTGAATCAGACTATGACATCCTACCATCACCCAGTTAACAAATCACTGCACTGAGATTAAATCAAGAATCCTATTGATGGCAAATGATTGGCTTAACTGGCTGGGTCTTCAGAGAAGCCTGTCACTCTCACAGTTAACACTATCTTGTTTCTGGCCTGAACCTGAAGATTCACATCAAACTAGGTCCAGGTGTGAGCTACAGACAAATCTAATTTCCACCAAAAATGGATGCTGGTTTAAAAGTCCAATGGAGGCACATTGTCATTGTGCCTTTGTTTTAATGTGCAGATCAGTTCTTATATACTGTAACCCATGCAGATCTGCAACATCATGAAACTTCATCTGTGAATAGTCTCGAGTGACTTCATAGAACATATCTGTTATGGGACTCTGCCAGTTCCACTCTGGATCCAATTAAATTGGTATGGGATAGAGTCCCTGGAGTGTATGAACAGAAGATAGGCTGTTCAGCCCTTTGCCTGATTTTTCCCACCCTGCCTGTGGGAAGAACCACAAGCCTCCTGAAGACCTTTCTGAGAAGCCAGTGTTGTGGGTCCTATTACAATATGCTGGGGTACATCAGCCCAGTTTAGCATTGCACTGTGTACAAATGTCAAATAACTGATATTTGATCAGAATAAGGTCTCCAGCTTTCCTGTGCCTGCTTCTGGTATAGAGTCACCTTATAAAGATGACTCTTACTTGAGAAGAATGTGAATGAGGTTGATTTAAGGAAAGTTTCACTCAAAGTGTATTTAGTATTTGTGCAAACTCTTGGATGGTAGGAAGCTGCCAAAATAGAACTGTTTTCTGCACAGATTGACAGCAGTACAGAGAGTTCTTTTCATTACATAATCTCTAAATAGGATTCACAAAGCTGCTGATGATCAGGTCATGAAGCATCAGCTAGCTCACTGGATTCTATATTTAAATCTGTGTCACAGTAAGAGGAGGAGGGACAAATGAGGCCAAAAATAACTTGTATGATTCTCCACTCTCCTCTCACTCAACTTGACGCAAAACTCAAAGGAAAATATTTGTGGAGATTTTCAGTTTGAGCATTAGAATGATAGGTTTTGAGGGATTCAGTTATGTGAAGAAATGGGTGAAGCTGTGGCTGTTCTTGGAGTAGGAAAGGTTAAGGGGAGATTAATAAAGATGTTCAAAATGAAGGGGCCTATTGGAGTAAAGAAGAAACAAATTGTTCCCACTGATGGAATTAGTAACCAGAGGACACAGCTTTAAGAAAATTTGGAAAGGGTCTAGAGGGGAGTTGAGAATTTTTGTTTTCATGTAAGGAATTATGATCTGAACTATCTTGCCTGAAAGGATAGATGAAGGTTCATAACTTTCAAAAGGAAGTTAGATGAATGCTTAAAAAGGAAACATACTCTGAGCTATGGGGAAATGGCAGGGGAGTGAGTATGATTGGCTAACTGATGTACAGTGGGTCAAATGGCCTCCATTGCTGTAAGATTGTATATTCAGATAGGACAGCAGGATTGCACATTGTAATTTACTATTTACTGCTAAATGGAGGGAGACTGATGTGTTGGGTCACTGTGCCTTGTGTGTGTGGTTACCACTATATTAGCATGTTGAAGGGTGTACAAAAACTACAATATTGTTTGTGTTTAAATATCAGACAGCAGTAGAAAGGTCCTTTTAATAAAACCAGTTTGTCTATTTTGAGAGGATTGTTCTGATCTGTCCCCTTGCCTTTATTCAGGCTCCCTTATGTCGGTTAATCCTGGTGTAGCACGTTGGATTAAGGAGCTCTTCTGTCACAATGAGCGTGTTGTCCTAGCTGGAGAATGGACACACGGCTTCTTCTCACTCACTGCAGTCGGTGCCACAAATGTTGGATCTATTCGCATTTACTTTGACAATGTAAGTACTGTGGATATGTATAGAAGGAAGGTGAATGTTTTTAATTTTTTAAGTCTAGCTCAGTATGTGATTTCCAGCTTGGTGCTGCCACTGTGGGTGGGTGTGTTCTGGTAATCAAGGAGTTGCACTTAATTCCACTGCTTCCAATTATTTAGTTTAAGAACTGGTCTGATGGTGATGGGAGAACTGATGTGCATGAAGGATATTGTGTGTGTGTATATGGGCCTAAAACCTTGACCCGTGTACAGCTATAAATTGGCAATCCATACATCGGAAATTCATCTCCATACCATTCTTGGAACAAAGAGTTCGTAAAATGCATAGTATTAATTGAAATCAAAATGAATGAATATATTCCTTATTCTCCCTTTCTCCCTTCCCCGACATCTTCAATGGAGCGTCGAACTTCTGCTCAGCATGAGCGATAAGGAAATCACCTGAACTATACAGTAGCTTGCTGCCCCAGTCAGACTTGATCACTAAGCCTTCATTTTCTGGAACAATTACTATTCTGCCACCTCTCTAAGTTTGGATAGAGAGCAGCTTTTTTTTTGAAATGGGTTGCAGAAAATCTGACCTGGACACAATGAATATCATTAAACTTGGGTCTTTCTGTTTCTGTGTTTTAGTGTGGAAACATTGATCATTAATATTCTCAGAAAAACAGTTTGGAACAAGAAAGAAAACGATTCCATTAAACTCACCTCTCTGATAATCTAATTCTCCCATCAAAGCCCATTCCTCCAAAAATCTTAACTCACCCATTGAAATGTATCGGTCTAGTACCTCGTCTACATTTTGACAATTCTTGACATCTTTGTCTCTATTACTACGCTGTAAATTCTCTCTGATCCTGTTTCCTGAAGTAGTAATATGGATTTTGTTGTGCAGTTTAATGTTTTACATACCTCACCGAGGATTCCACTTTAATCATCGTTTACACTTTTCAATTGGAATCAACATTTTTATGCTTTCTGGTGTTTCTACATATTATTAGTGGTGCGGTGCCCAGCATTGAACACATTTAGACTTAAGTTCCTTTAAAATGAACAATCTTTGTGACATGCAGGGTTCCTACTCTTACCACACTGATTTCAAAAGTTAGCTAATGAGTTAGTGATCATTAACACCACAAGTGAACTTTAAAAAATCTGCAATTAATATCAGCAGATTCCTCTAATGCCTCCTTTTTGCCTATTGCTTTTCATTATTCCAATTTCATTACCTCTATTCATTCATTTTGATAACTTAATTCATTTGTGTTTAGTCAGCCTTTTTCCTTGACGTAGATCTGTTCATTTTTTGATGCTGTTTCATCTGCAGTAAGTCAAACCTTGAGGATGGGGATTTGGGGGCGGTGGGTGTGAGATGTGATTGGAGCGTCAGATAGAACCTGTCAGGAACTCAGTCTATTTTCCTTTGGGTTCAGTAGTAGGAAAATCAGTTGTTTCCTGTAACAGACATTCAACTCACAGTGGCTGCTTTAGGCTCTAGTACAAAGCTGGAAATCATCACCATCACCCCACTTGAGCTCTGCTTCTGATGTATAAAATCCTGTAGCACAATGGTTGCTCATAGTCAATCTGGGATTTAAATGAAAATGCGGTAGTGTTTTTTTTACTCTTAATTGTCACTGTTAAGCATCTTTGCTGAAGAAGAGAATTTTTACTGTGTCATTTGTCTTGTAAAGGACCTGCACACCAACAGTCCCCGCTACATGAAGGGTTCTTACAATGACTTCAGCTTTGTTACAAACAACAACAAAGAAGGGATTACCATGCGAAAGGGCGAGCACCTGGGCGAGTTCAACTTGGGCTCCACCATTGTTCTCATCTTCGAGGCACCAAAAGACTTCACCTTTAACCTTAAACCTGGACAGAAGATCAGGTTTGGCGAGGCCCTGGGGTCCATCTAATAGAATTATCATCGATGGCATCTCAAATTGGATGGGAGCAACGAGGAGTGAGTTTGGACTAAGGAATAGTGAAAAATGGCCATTACTGAATGTGGTTTTAATTCTTGTTGCTGCTCCTCCTCTCGTCATTACTGCAGAAGCATCTCCCATTGCCTCCATATAAGGGACCAGCTCTACCACTACTGGCACTATGGATTCTCTTGAAAGATGTACTGACCTGACTCAGTTGCTCCTTTATAAAGGAAGCTGATGGGAGGATAGGACTTTCAGAGCATGTGCAGTGCCATACCCTCTCCATGCAAAGGGAGAACCTGGCAGGTCACCAGGGTTAACAGGACTTTGAAAGATGGGCTGAATTTGAGAGCCCTGGTCTAAATGGGAGTGGCAGGGGATTCCGATAAACTTTTGCAGGAGCTGGTGATGCTTGAATATTTGCTGAGTAGCTCCATGCAGGTGAACCAGTGGGTCATTCTAACTTTTAGTTAATGCAGTATTTTTATATACTAAAAAAAAAAAATCAATGCAGTTTCTCATCAAATTACATTTCAGAGAAAATAAATTTAATGACTATACCAAAACTTACTGCAGCTGATTGCTGATTTTTGGTTAATGTGGGTGTGTTTTTCTAGAATCAAGGGGTGAAATGCTAAAACTTGGCTGTTCCGTTTTGGTTTAAGCTTTAACTCAGACATTGATTCTCTTCAGCTGTTTTAGTGAACAAGTGAGGGAAAGGGAAATAAAGTTTGGTGCAAGATGTAAAAACAGGTCACCTGATATTGTATAGAAGTGGATACTGAATGGGTTTTGACAACATCTAAATGATGCAAACGAGTTTATATTTTTTACAAGTTCACTGTTGATTCTGTAATTATGTCTATGCAATGGAAAAGTCTAAGGAACCTTATTTCCTACACTGTCCATTACTTGATACATATCATGTACAAGAGCCATGAGGGGGGTAACTGGAGAGGTGGTTGGTGGTCACACAGACAAATGCTTATTTTGTTGATAATTTATTCAAGCACTTTGTTCCACAGCAACGCACTACCAAGCTCACAGTTGATGAGCAGCGGCCACTGGTTCACGATGCCTGTTGGGTTCTGTGACTTTCTCTTCACCCACCATGTGTTCTGAGGATCTCTGTCCATTTATCTGTTAAAGTCCTAAAGCAGTAGCCATAACAAACTCTGAAATCTCTTTTTGGAACCTGAGACCACTTTCCTGATTTTCTTTCACAGATTATGTGTGTGTGTGTCTGTGTGTGAAAGAGAGAGAGAGAGAAAGGAGGTATCACTTATCTGCAGCATTATGACGAGGAACAAGGTTTTTAATTTAATTGTGCCAGTCAGTCATATTTTTGTGATCTGTTTCTTTTGTGTGGTTGCATCAAGAGTACCTGGTTCAAAGTGTTTATTATTCACTGCAGTTTGATTTTCATGTGGAGCAGTGAAAGCTGCCACAGTGGCCAATGAAAAAAATAAAATAAAATTCTAGTATTTCACAAGAATTTTTCACTGATTTCCTTGAAGTTTATTTTAAAACTTTCTCACAGTTGCACTTTCAAGAATCAGTCGCACAGATTTGGTTTGAAATCATACCTGACCTCAATGCAGCACGAGAATACTGTTTGTGTTGCTTCCTGTATGTTGGTTTCTATCCAGGATCCCAGGCTGGTGTATTGATCCACCTTACAATGCTTTATTATATCCAACTGCATATGTTCCAGTGGGGAATGGAAATACTAACATATTTCTCTCTCTCCTGTCCCCTTACTATGTTCTCAGTATGGATTAGAATTAGCCTTGATTCTTTAAGCTCAGACCCAGAGCAAAGAGCCCACTGTTTGAGATTTTAGTGCTTATGGCTGTTTTGCCTTTCATTGTGAAAGCCAGTGCCATTAACATAGCAAAACATCCCAAGGCACTTCATAAGAGCCTTTGTCAATCAAAATTTGACACTGAGCCCCAGGAGATATTAATGTAGATTTTAAGCAACATCTTAAAGGGGAAACAGGTAAAATGGTTTAGGAAGGGAATTTCAGAGCTTTAGGCCCTATGCAGCTGGAAGGCATGGCTATTTTTTCTTTCATGTGGGTGTCGCTGGCTAGGCCAGCATTTTTATTGCCCTTGAGAGAGTGGTGCTGAGCCATCGCCTTGAACCACTGCAGTCCATGTGGTGTAGGTACATCCAAAGTGCTGTTAGGGGCAGAGTTCCAGGATTTTGACCTGGGAACAGCAATATATTTCCAATTCAGGATGATGTGTGGTGTTCCCATGCATTCACTGCCTTTATCCTTCTAGATGATAGAGGTCACGGCTTTGGAAGGTGCTGTCAAAGGAACCTTGAGCCACCCAGAGGCTGCCAATGATGTAGCATTTAAAATTGGGGATGTGCAGAGTTGGAACATCACAAAGAATTGTCTGGCTGCAGCAGGTTGTAGAGATAGCTAAGGGCAAAGCAATGGAGGCTTTTGAAAACAGGGATGAGGATTTAAGTTAAATATTGCCAGATAAAGAGCCAGTGTAGCTCAGTGAGCACAGGTGAATGGGACTTGATGGAAGTTGAGATGTAGGCAGCAGAGTTTTGGAAGAGCACATGTTTTTATTGGACCAAAGCTAGAAGTTTAACCAGGAGAACATTGTGTTACCAGAAAACATGTCTACACCAATGAATGAAGTTTTGTTGCAGCCATTTGGCAGCAGATGAATTGAGGTAGGTTCAGAGTTGGGTGATGATATAGGTGTTGTTGGAAGTGGAGCAGATATGTGGTAGAAGCTCATCTCTGGATCAACAACTTGTATTTTTATAGAGCCTTTTTAACAATTGAATTGTCTTGGGGATATTTTATTGTTATAAAGCAAAATTTGATTGTGAAGTGACTAAGGTGCTTGACATTTCAAAAAGATAGGCAGAATGGAAAAGGGGGGAGGAATAGCCTTGATTTAAAAATAAATGACATAAGGACAGTAGTGAGAAAGGATCTTGGCTTGGGAGTACATAGATTCAGAACAGGTAGCAATAATGAATAACTAGGAGCAGAAAATACTGGTGGGAGTAGTTTAGAGGCCCCCTCTTAACTGTCGCACAAAGTATTAAACAAATAATAATAGGAGCTTAAAACAAAGGCAATGCAACATTCATCCTCCAGTAGTTTAAGATAATTTTTTCAAACAATATGTCCTGGTCCCATTTGGCTAGTTCAAATCTTGTAATGAGACAAGGTTAATGAGCAATATTAAGTTTGACAAACTTAAGTCCAAAACAAGAGTCTTAAACTTAAATTACATAGGTATGGGTGGCAAGTTAGCTAATGTTGATTAGAGAATAGAATAAAAGGTATGGTAAGGTAAATTTACAGTGGCAAATATTTAAAGAAATAATTCAGAATTCTCAAATACATTTCATTGGGAAAAGTAATCTATCCATTGCTTACTAAAGAAATTAAGGATATTAAGTTAAAAGGAGAGGCTTATGTTATGAAAAATAGTAGAAACCAACAGATGATCAAAAAAATCAATAAGGGAAAAAAATAGGAGAGCTAACTAACCAAGAATATTAAAAACCGTAAGATCATCTACAAGTATGTAAAAATGAAGAGTGGCAAAAGTAAACATTGGTCCCTTAGAAGCTGGGGAATATGGAAATGGTATAAACGTTATATACATTGTTTAATCTGGCTTCACAGTAGAAGATGCAACGAGCATAGCAAAAATAGTGGGGTACTGAGGAACTTAATATCACTAGAAAATAAAAGTACAAATGAGACTAAAAGCTCAGATTCCCATACCTGATGGTCTAAATCCTAAAGTCCCAAAAGAGGTGACTAGAAATTGAACGCACTGGTTATGAACTAAAATTCCCCAGATGCTAGAATAGACCCAGCCGACTAGAAGGTAGCAAATGTAACACTGCTATTCAAAGGAGGGAGAGAGAAAACGGAATTACAGACCAGTTAGTTTGATATAAGTTGTTGGGAAACTGCTGACAGTCCATTATGAAAGTGGTGTTAGCAAGGAAGTAGAAAATCATACGATAAGGCAGAGCCAATACGGTTTTATGAAAGAAAAATAATTTGACAAATTTTAGTTTTGAGGGTGTTACTAAGAGGGTTGATAAACCAATGGATGTGGTATATTTGGATTTCGAGAAGACATTTCACAAGGTGCTACATAAGGACACTAGGGGTTGGTAATAGTCAAAGCGGAATAGGGCATTAATTGGTAGGCTGTAACTAGTAGGGTGTGGAACCTAGAATCTATATTAATGACTTAAGTGAAAGGACGTAATGTATCCGTGTTTGTTAATACAAAGCTAGGTGGAAATGTTAGCTGTGAGGATATAGATAGGTTAAGTGAGTTGGCAAGAAGGTGGTATTAATGTGGGTAAATGTGATATTCACTTTGGTGGGAAGAATAGAAAGTATTTTTGTAAATGGTAACAGACTTCTAAATGTTGGTGTTTAGAGAAATTAGCCTCATACAAGAAACAAAGTTAGCATGCAGCTCAACTTGGGGTCAAATGTGACAGTTGCACATGATCTGTCTCAGCTTTGGACAATGGCTAAGGAGAGGGAACAGAGTTTGTAGCAAGGATTAAAGACAATGGCTTCAGTTTTCCAAAATTTGTGCTCCAATTGCTGAATGTTGGACAGCAGTGAGACAAATGTGAATGTTAAGTGTACCTGTGGAACCTGACATGTTTCAATGTCTGAAGAGACAATAGGTAGATGAGAAATAAGAGGAGGCCAAAGCATAGATCTTGAGGACTCCATAGGTAATTCTGAAGGATGGGAAGAGAAACTAATGCAGGCAATTCTATAGCTATAATTTGATGGAAAGGCAGTGTGGTAAATTATGCAGGTTGAGAAGAATAAGGAATGGTTTAAACTGCAGACTTTAAGTTTTAATAATCTTTTTTGGAATGCATTTACATTAGCTTTACATGATTACATACACACATTATCCTACAAAATGTAGTTACAACTAACTGTCTAAAGTACAGGCTTCTGCTATTAATTGACAAAACCTGGAAAAGTCAAAATTGTCAGCACTGTGCATACAGCCTCATGAATGTCCATGGAGAGGCCACCATCTTTTATCATATTGTGTGAAGACTATTGGAAACCTTTCATAGACACAGAATTTGCTTCTTCGATTGTTTTTGCATCACAAGGTCAAAGTTTAACCCAGTTCCCATCCTTTGCAGGCTGAATTAGATTCAGCATGCAAGATCTTCTGCCAGGGGAAAGCACTATTTCTGTTATCACATGGACCAGGCTTTTCGGAGACAGCAGAGGCAAAAGTAGGGAATGTTCTCAGATGGTCAGGATTTTCCGGATCTCCTGCACTCTGGCAAGTTGACCCTGTATATAAGGTACATCATTGCTCAGCTTCTTCGAAAGCTTTTCAATATCCAGCTCCAGCTAAAAATGAACACACAAACATTTGTTATAAGGTCCCCACACTAGAGTTAACTGTGAAACTATCATTCTATCCTAAATACTTGTAGTATGTTTATTAAAATTATCAAAAGCAGGAAATTCGCACACTCAGATCTGCATCACAAATGCTTGGATGAAAGTAGTCAGACTATTACAGCAGCTCTGCCATACCAAGCAGTTGGAAACCAGTAATTTTCCCAACTCCACGTTGGTTCATTTGCAAAATGGTGACACACAAGACTGGGTTTTTGTCTGTGATTCCTTCCATGAGCTAAAGGAAGAGGAAGTTAGTCAAATCCCAGTGGCCATAACCCTGCAACTTCTATGTGCCAGCATAGCATGTGATGGTCTCTCACTCGTTAAATGATGGACAGCATATAAATGTTAACTAAAAGTAAAACCAAAACTTCCCCATTCACTCATATTTTACACAATTTCAATCAGAAACATCAAATATATCAGTATTTTAAGTCAGCCATGTAACAAACAAACTTAAATAAATACAAAGATCGATATATGAAGCATATGAGCTCTCACTCATTGAATAATGTATGTTAATCTAGCCTTGGATTCATTGAGGAAACCATACGTCACGCTCCTTGGATGATATTTTGACGTAAGATTGCAGGTAGTACCTGCTCCTGCATCATAGACACATGGTAAAATGCCAGTTCATTCTTCACCCAAGGCTTGTCAAAACCACCAACCAAAAAATTCATAAGACACAGGAGCAAAAGTAGCCCATTCGGCCCATCGAGTCTGCTCTGCCATTCAATGAAATCATGGCTGATCTGAATCCTCAACTCCACTTTCCTGCCTTTCCCTCTGATTAAAAATCTGACTGTCTCAGCCTCGAACATACAATGACTCAGCCTCTGCAGTAAAGAATTCCACAGATTGACTACTCTGAGAAGAAATTCCTCCTCATCTCTGGCTTAAATGGGCAATCCCTTACTCTGAGATTATGTCCTCTGGTCCTAGACTCCCCCACAAGGGGTAACAGCCTCTCAGCATTGACCCTGTCAAGCCCCCTAAGAATCATATGTTTCAATAAGGTCACCGCTCATTCTTCTAAACTCCAATGAGTACAGGCCCAACCTACTCAACCTCTCCTCATAAGAAAATCCCTCTATACCCGGGATCAACCGAGTGAACCTTCTCTGGACTTCCTCCAATGCCAGTATATCTTTCCTTAATTAAGGGGACTAAAACTGTTCACAGTATTCTGTTTAGTTTTAGCAAGACTTCCTTATTTTTATTCTCCATTCCATTTGCCTTCCCTAATACCTGAACTTGTATGCTAGCTTTTTGTGATTCACGCACGAGGACCCCCAAACCCATGTGCTGCAGCTTTCTGCAGTCTTTCTCCATTTAAATAATAGTCAGCTCCTCTATTCTTCCTGCCAAAGTGATAACCTCATATTTTCCCACATTATACTCCATCTGCCAAGTTTTTGCCCACTCACTTAACCTATCTATATCTCTCTGTAGACGCTTTGTGTCATCCTCACCGCTTGCCTATTTTTGTGTCATATGCAAACATAGCGATAGTACATTCACTTCCCTCATCCAAGTCATTAATATATATTGTAAATAATTGTGGTCCCAGCACTGATCCCTGTGGCATTCCCCTAGTTACAGGTTGCCATCCTGAAAATGCCCCCCTTATCCCAACTCTCTGTCTTCTATTAATCAATCCTCTACCCATGCTAATATACTACCCCCAACACCATGGGCTCTTATTAAATAGCCTTACATGCGGTACCTTATCGAACGCCTTTTGGAAATCAAAATATATTACATCTATTGGTTCCCCTTTATCTATCCTGCTTGTTACCTCCTCAAAGAATTCTAATAAACTTGTCAGGCACAATTTCCCCTTCATGAAGCAATGCTGACTCTGCTTGATTATATTATGCATTTCTAAATGTTCTGCTATTACATCCTTTACAATAGACTCTAACATTTTCCCAATGACAGATGTTAAGCTAACTGGCCTATAATTATACTGTCTCCCTCTGTTTTTGAATAACGGTTGGCAGCTTTTCAGAATCTAAGGATTCTTGGAAGATTATTACCAGTGCATCCATTATCTCTGTAGCTACTTCCTTTAATATCCTAGGATGCAACCCATCAGGTCCAGGGGATTTATCGGCTTTCTGCTCCATTAGTTAGCCTTGTACTTTTTCTGTAGTGATAGTTATTGTATTATTGCTCCCCCCACCCACTTTTGACAATTGATTATTTAATATTTTTGGAATGCTATTAATGTCTTCTACCGTGAAGACTGATGCAAAGTATTTATTCAGCCCCTCTGCCATTTCCTGGTTCTCCATTATTATTTCCCCAGCCTCATTCTCTAAGGGGCCTGTCTGTTTTTATATTACTTGCTAGTTTACCCTCAAAGTTTATTTTGTCATCTTTTGTTTTTTAAAT
Source organism: Carcharodon carcharias (assembly GCF_017639515.1). Classification (NCBI taxonomy): domain Eukaryota; kingdom Metazoa; phylum Chordata; class Chondrichthyes; order Lamniformes; family Lamnidae; genus Carcharodon; species Carcharodon carcharias. The sequence continues at coordinate 61,053,087 of NC_054479.1, forward strand.
CTTTGCCACATTGCATGTTTTATCTTTCAATTTGGTACTATCCTTAACTTCCTTGGTTAACCATGTTTGGTTTATCCTCTTCCTAGAATCCTTCTTCCTCACTGGGATATATCTTTGTTGAGAGTCATGAACTATTTTCTTAAACGTCTGCCATTGTTCATCAACTGTCTTTACTGCTAAACCTCTTTCCCAGTCCACTCCAGCCAACTCTGCCCTCATTCTTTTGTAATTACCCTTGTTTAAATTTAACACAATTGTTTCCAACCCAAGTTTCTCACTCTCAAACTGAATGCTAAATTCTACCATGTTATAGTCACTGTTTCCTAGGGGATCTTTTACTCTGAGATCATTAATTAAACCTGCTTCATTACACATTACCAGATCCAAAACAGCCTGATCCCTGGTTGGATCCACAACATATTGTTCTAGCAAACTGTCTGGAATACTCCATGAATTCTTCCTCGTGGCTACCTCTGCCAATTTGATTTTTTCAATCTACATGAAGATTAAAGTCACCCATGCATAATGTACTGTGTTTTTTACATGCACTCATTATCTCATGATTTATTCTCTGTGTCTCTGTTAAGGGGCCTGTAGACTACTCCCACCAGTGTTGTCTTCCTCATGTTATTTCTTACCCCTACCCATTTGGATTCTACTTCTTCTGATCCAAGATCATTTCTTGCTATCGTATTTATTCCATCTCATGCTAACAAAGCTACCCCATCACCCTTTCAAAAAGTCACATACCCCTGGATATTTAGTTCCTAGCTTTGATTTCTTTGTGACCACGTCTCCATAATGGCTATAAGATCATACCTATTAACCTCTATTTGTGCCATTAATTCATTTATTTTGTTTTAAATACTACGTGCACTTAAGTAAAGAGCCATTAACTTTGCCTTTTACTATTTTTCCCCCTTTGATCCTATTTGCTGCTGCTGTTTTTACATTTGTACATTTTGTCCCTTCCTGTCACAAGGCACAAGATGATGGCAGAAGAGAGCACTATTTATGGGGGATTCAAGACCTATCCTGTTAAGAACTATATATCCTCATTCTGCATTCTTTACACAAGATACCACTGTATGATGACTAAAAGGGAAACCTTTAGCAGGAATCCAGAAACAAGCAAGATGGATCCATCAGAGCACCATCTGTCAAATAGAGACATTATTTAGTAAATGTATAGCGCTAAGTGCATTCTCTCATTGGAGGCCTTAGATTAGAGAATCCAAAGAAATGGTGAGCTAGTTTGTTTATCAAATTGATTTGATACACCCTGTAACAAAAGGGAGTACTTGAGGGACTGACTCCAAACCCCCCCCATGTAATAAAACAGCACCCTGGAGTGACTCAGGACTGTTCACCAACACATTCCACCTTGTCAGAATGGTCATCAAGATCCTGTCCTAATGTCTCAAATTCTTCATTATATGCAGATCCTGAGTGCAAGAGTTCACAACTTGGAACCGAGTGCAGCAACAATACCAACTACTTTAACCCAAAATTTCTGCAGAAACTGAGTGTCCTTAGGATGATGGTGGGCAAACACTAAGATTCAATTAGGAAAAAGCTGGTGCTTCGTGTGATATAGTATCAGGTGTCATCGGGAGAATATGTTTCCCAAACCTGGATTAAGTCCCACAGTCTCTGGAAGAGGCTGAATATGGAGTGAATTATTTGAGCGGCTTCCATCTACAGGATTCAGTGCAGGCAGTTTATTATTGAGATACGGAAAGCAACTTGCTAAATATCCAAAGGGGATGCTGAGTGACCTGCTGCAATACAACTGCATCAGCATCTCTGTCATCGTGAAGGGTCATATGTGCACTCAATAACCTCTTTTCCAGGTTTCAAACAACTTTCCATCCATTGGCAGGGTTTTGCCTCCAAGGTTCAGGCTTGTGAATATGCAGGGAAGTTAAAACCCCCTTATGTGAACCAGCTGGTGCCATCTAAAAGACATCAAGAACTGCCCTGTTTTATCCAAAATTGTGAGCCAACTGCAAGTCGTTGCAGATAGGCCACCTCAGCATGACAAATCTGACACACTTTCCTCACTGCAATGCTGCCACTTCAGTAACTAGGCCCGTTGGATTTCTTGCTGCCTGGTGTCTTGTGTTCCTGCAGTGCTAGAATAAGATGCACTAGTTACAGAAATGTAAACAAGCCAACTGTTGCTGGAACTGAGGCTGCCAGGGAGGTAAAGGGTTATCCACTGTGAATAGATTTTTTCCTATTTGGCCTGGAACGTGTGCTGGGAATGACGACTACAGATACCTTCATCACCACCACTTCCCAAGCCACCAGTCAGCAGGGAGTTTGCTCTCCATGCCTAGCTAATCCACCTTGGATCAGAAACAGAGCACAGGGTTCAAACCAGAGCCCAACCCTCCTGCTCCCAGTGTCCCCCTCACGCCCACAGAAAGCATTAACAGACAGGGATTAGAGCAAATCCCAACAATTGACAGTGGATTAAAAACTGAATACATCATTATAGAGGAAGGACAATCACAACCAGCTGTCACCAGCAAAACAAAAAACAGTTACGCTGCACAGAATGAACAACAATGCAGAAAATGAAACCTAGGGCTGAAATCTATTTCCCAATTATTCCTACCTTCCTCCACACCCAGCCCAGCCATCATGCTGAGACACAGCTCTGTGGACACTAGGTTCCAGCTGTACCTCAGAGCTGGTGTGCTGCAGAACGTGTAGCCCAAGCCTATCCCCCAAGGACACTGTCATCTTCAATCTATATCTACACATAGGGACTTGCCAACATGGCAGCCTCAAAGGACAGTGAACGTGAACCAAAATTCATCTCTAATTCTCTTTCTCTTTAACCTAGGACTACAACAGGCTAATTGCAGGACCTTGTCTGTGTTTTTTGCATGAAATTTGAATAATTTTTTCACCAGAACACCAAAGACATTTCCTCCCAAGTGACAAAAGCAGAACTGGAGGCTCTGGAAGAAACCTGAGGAGATCAGTTAACCACCCTCACAAGCTCTGAGTTATACAGCACAGAAACAGGTCCTTCAGCCCATCATGTCTGTGCCGGCCATCAAGCCCCTATCTAATCTAATCCCATTTTCCAACACTTGGCCTGTAGTCCTGTATGCTTTGGCATTTCAAGTGCTCATCTAAATACTTCTTAAATGTTGTGAGGGTTCCTGCCTCTACCACCCCCTCAGGCAGTGTGTTCCAGATTCCAACCACCCTCAGTGAAAAAATGTTTCCTCAAATCCCCTCTAAACCTCTCTGGTTATTAACACCTCTGCTAAGGGGAACGGTTTCTTTCTGTCTACCCTATCAATGCCCCTCATAATTTTGTATACCTCTATCAGGTCCCTCCTCAGCCTTCGCTGCTCTAAGGAAAATAACCCCTAGCCTATCCAGTATCTATTCATAGCTGAAACACAGCCCAGGCAACATCCTGGTGAATTTCCTCTGCACTTTCTCCAGTGCAGTCACATCCTTCCTATAGTGAGGCGGCCAGAACTGCACGCAGTACTCCAGCTGTGGCCTAATTAGCGTTTTATACAACTCCAACATAATCTCCCTGCTCTTATATTCTACACTTCGGCTAATAAAGGCAAGTATCCCATATGTCGTCTTAACCACCTTATCTACCTGTACTGCTGCCTTCAGGGATCTATGAACATGTACACCAAGGTCGCTCTGATCCCTTGTACTTCCTAGGGTCCTACCATTCATTGTGTATTCCCTTGCCATGTTAGTCCTCCCAAAATGCATCACCTCACATTTCTCAGGATTAAATTCCATTTGCCACTGCTCTGCCCATCTTACCAACCCATCTACATCATCCTGTACTCTAAGGCTTTCCTTCTCACTACTTACGATACCCCCAATTTTCATGTCACCTGCGAACTTACTGATCGTATCTCCTATATTCATGTCTAAATCATTACACTACAAACAGCAAAGGTCCCAGCACCGATCCCTGTGGTACACCACGCATCACAGGCTTCCAATCGCAAAAACAACTTTCAACCATCACCCTCTGCCTCTTGCCACTAAGCCAATTTTGGATCCAATTTGCCAAATTGCCCCGGATCCCATGGGCTTTTACCTTCTTGACCATGCGGGGACCTTGTCAAAAGCCTTAATGAAGTTCAGTAGACTACATCAACTACACTACCCTCATTTGCACTACTAGTCATCTCCTCGAAAAATTCAATCAAATTTGTTAGACATAATCTCCCCCTGACAAAGCCATGTTGACTATCCCTGATTAATCCCTGCCTCTGTCCGCCCCTAACTCTCTATCCAGGATTCAAGAGTATTGCAAGTTTGAAATACTTGCCTCTAAGTACCATGTGACTGAATAATGTTTGTGAAACTAACCATTTTTACCACATTCAGTTCAGCCCCTGTGAATCTATTAAATCAGCACTGATTTACCTGCTTTAGTTCCTGTCTGATCTCTGACATTTCCTCTCCCTTATCTGCAGAATTTACTTGAAGCCAATTTCGGAGCACAGAGGCCTGTTTCCGCCAGGATCTATAAAAACAATAAAGCGTGTTTATATTATATTCCTGGGAGCATAGTTAGGTGTGGAATAAAGCTACCTCCATTCTGCCATACACTGGGGAGCTCAGAAAAGATATACAAATAAACTGCAATAATGGGAGAATTCACTCAGCTCAAAATGAGCTGACAATATGTAAACAGAAATGAGGCAGCAGAGTTAGAACTAGTGGACATACAGAAATAAAAACAAAGTGCTGGAAAATCTCAGCACGTCTGGCCCCAAACACTCCTACCAGATGTAGCAGTGGTTTACTTGTACTTCTTTCAATTCAGTCTATTGTATTTGCTGCTCACAATGAGGTCTTCCCTACACTTGGGGTGCCAAATGCAGACTGGGTCACCGCTTTGCAGAAAATCTTCACTTAGTCTGCAAGCATGACCCCGACCTTTCGGTCGCTTGCCATTTCAATTCATCTTGCTGCTACGTTCATATTTCTGTCCTTGACCTGCTATAATGTTCCAGTGAAGCTCAGAGAAGCAACCTCATCTTCCAGTTAGGCACCTGACAGCCTTCTGGACTCTACATTTGAGTTCAACAGCAGTGGTTCAAGACAACAGCTCACCACCACCTTCTCAAGGACAATTAGGGATGGGCAAGAAATGCTGGCCTAGTCAGTGACGCCCACGTCCCATGAATGAATTTTTAAAAAATTTCAGACCATGAGCTCTGTCCTCTATTTTGAATTTTTATTTTTGTTCCCCCCTCACCTCCCCCACCAGTGCCAGTCTACATCTTGTTCTTATGTTTTTGCTTTCAGACAGCGCTGACCTTTATCCTATTAGCATATTCTGCCTTTTACTTTCAGACAGTGCTGACCTTTATTCTGCAATTCACACCTACTCTAGACCAATTCTTCTTTTCTTTAATAGTATCATATCCACTCCCTCTGCCTTTTGTTCCATGATACCTTTGTCATTTAATCACCCCCACTATTGAACCTATCCCTGACCTCTTTTGCTCCACCTGCCCCTCCTCACTTTTTCAACAGATAAAACCCATCACATTCCTGCCATGCTAATTAATATGTTACCCCCATAATTGTGAATTCAAGAATTTTCCCAATGACAGATGTTAGACTAACCAGTCTATACTTGCCTATTTTCTGTCTCCTTCCTTTCTTGAATAGATGTGTTACATTTGCAACTTTCCAATCACTGTGATCTTTGCAGAAGCTTGGGAATTTTGGAAGATTACAGCCAATGCATTCACTATCTCTGTAGCCAATTCTTTTAAGACACTAGGATGCAAGCCATCAGGTAGAGGGGACTTGTCAACCTTTAGTTCCCATTAGTTTTCCCAGTACTTTTTCACTAGTGTTAGAGATTGTTTTAAGTTACCTCCTTTTTGCCTCTTAATTTTCCAATATTCTTGGGATGCTTGTGTCTTCTACTGTGAAGACGGATACAAAATACTTGTTCAAAGTTTATATTTCCTTGTTTCCCATTATTAATTCCCCAGTCTCACTCTTGAAGGGACCGACGCTTACTCCAGCTACTCTTTTATATACTTGTAGAAGCTTTTACTATCTATTTTTAAATTTCTTGCTAGTTTTCTCTCATTCTCTTATTTCTCACTCTTTATTATTTTCCTTAGTCATCCTTTGCTGGTTTCTAAGCTTTTCCCAATCTTCTGGTCTGCTACTAATCTTCACAGCATTGTACATCTTTACTGAACACACATCCAAGGACAGTAAATGTGATCAGGATTGACGGAACTGGGCAGACAGGCAAAAATAAAAATGACTGTACAAGGTTAACAATGAAAAGAGACAGGAACAATGAGGAGAATAGAAGGATCCACCAAGACAGGCAAAAGGACAATAACAGTTGCAATAATGGGCCCAATAGAACAAGTCAAATGATATGAAGCACAATATTCAGCATTTTTCTAGCATAATGTATACATTTAAGGCTTTAGACAGGGTGCCTTGGAAATTTACTGGACCAGTCCCAGCTGTAAAGAACTCTTATTTATTGTTTCAGGGGATGTGGGCATCACTGGTGAGGCCAGCATTTATTGCCCAGCCCTAAATGCCCTTGAGGTGGTGGTGGTAAGCCACTTTCTTGAACCTCTGTAGTCCATGTGCACGTGAGCTTATGGGGCCACACTGCTAATAATGAGGGAGTTCCAGGATTTTGACCCAAAGATAGTGAAGGAACAGCAATATATTTCCAAGTCAGGATGGTGAATGACTTGAAGGGGAATTTGCAGGTGGTGGTGTTCCCATGTGTCTGTTGCCCTTGTCCTTCTAGATGGTAAAACTCTATAAATTTGCGAAACACTATATTCCTTTAATAAATCCATGTTAGCTCAGCTTTATTGTGCTATGATTTTTTTTTAAATGTACTACTACTATTTCCTTAGTGAATTCAAGAATTTTCCCAATGACAGATGTTAGACTAACCAGTCTATACTTTCCTATTTTCTGTCTCCTTCCTTTCTTGAATAGATGTGTAAAAGATAGGGTTTGGAAGGTGCTATCGAAGGAACTTTGGTGAGTTCAATTATATGGAAAGACTAGAGAAGTTGGAATTGTTCTATTTACAGTAGAGAGGTTTAAAAGGAAAGATTTGGAAGAGGTGTTGAAAATTCTTAGGGGCTTTGATATAGTAGATAGGAAGAAACTGTGTGCACCAGTAAGAGGATTGGTAACTAGATTTAAGATAATTAGCAAAAAAGCCAGGAACGAGTTGAGAATTTTTTTTTTATTCAGAGTTACGATGATCAGGAATGCAATGAAAGGGTGATGGAAGCAGATTCAATAGGAACTTTCAAAAGGGTATTGGATAAACACTTAAAGAAGAAAAAAATTACAGGGATGAGGTGCAAAAGCAGGGAAGTAGGACTATTTAGATAGATCAAAGAGCTAACACAGGCACAACGAGCTGAATAATCTCCTACTATGCTGTCTTGTTCTATAACTGAAGATCGTGGTTAGAAAGAAAATTAGAATTCTAAAGGTTAATGCTGCTGCATAAATTGAACAGAGTAATTAAAATCTCAAATAACTGTTTTCTAAAAGTATTCATCAGAGGATCACACAGACTTGCTACTCATTGTTTGTGAGACGTCTATCCAATCCAAAAGAAGTTTGAAATAAGCATGGCAGAGGTACTTGCTATGTTAATGGATCTGAGAACCAACAAGTATCCCAAGCCAGAAAGGATGTGCCCCTGAAGAAGGTCAGTGAGGAAATTGGTAGGGTCAGCCATCATCATGGAAGAATCATTGGGAACCTGTGAAGCAGAACTGAAAGCATGCAAGCATAGATCCCAGAGTTAAATGCATCAATCTGAACTAAGCAATCACACCTGATAATGGAAACTAATATTGGGGGTACACTGAAGTAATGACTATAGAGTAACTTAGTAAGAAATAGCTCTGGTTTACTGCAAGTTCTGATCATTTCAGCTCCACTAATCAGATCACATATTTGCAGCACTGTGCATATGTGGAGTGGAACACAAAAATATGTCAGTGTACAGGAGACAGTGCAGAGAAGATCAACAAGTCAAAAGGGATGAGGTATAAATCAGGCACTCAATCTTTACAAAACAAAAACAGAATTACCTGGAAAAACTCAGCAGGTCTGGCAGCATCGGCGGAGAAGAAAAGAGTTGACGTTTCGAGTCCTCATGACCCTTCGACAGAACTTGAGTTTGAGTCCAAGAAAGAGTTGAAATATAAGCTGGTTTAAGGTGTGTGTGTGGGGGACGGAGAGATCGAGAGACAGAGAGGTGGAGTGGAGTGGTGTGGTTGTAGGGACAAACAAGCAGTGATAGAAGCAGATCATCAAAAGATGTCAACGACAATAGTACAATAGAACACATAGGTGTTAAAGTTAAAGTTGGTGATATTATCTAAACGAATGTGCTAATTAAGAATGGATGGTAGGGCACTCAAGGTATAGCTCTAGTGGGGGTTTTTTTTATAATGGAAATAGGTGGGAAAAGGAAAATCTTTATAATTTATTGGAAAAAAAAGGGAAGGGGGAAACAGAAAGGGGGTGGGGATGGGGGAGGGAGCTCACGACCTAAAGTTGTTGAATTCAATATTCAGTCCGGAAGGCTGGAAAGTCCCTAGTCGGAAGATGAGGTGTTGTTCCTCCAGTTTGCGTTGGGCTTCACTGGAACAATGCAGCAAGCCAAGGACAGACATGTGGGCAAGAGAGCAGGGTGGAGTGTTAAAATGGCAAGCGACAGGGAGGTTTGGGTCATTCTTGCGGACAGACCGCAGGTGTTCTGCAAAGCGGTCGCCCAGTTTACGTTTGGTCTCTCCAATGTAGAGGAGACCACATTGGGAGCAACGAATGCAGTAGACTAAGTTGGGGAAAATGCAAGTGAAATGCTGCTTCACTTGAAAGGAGTGTTTGGGTCCTTGGACGGTGAGGAGAGAGGAACTGAAGGGGCAGGTGTTGCATCTTTTGCGTGGGCATGGGGTGGTGCCATAGGAGGGGGTTGAGGAGTAGGGGGTGATGGAGGAGTGTACCAGGGTGTCCCGGAGGGAGCGATCCCTACGGAATGCCGATAAGGGGGGTGAATGGAAGATGTGTTTGGTGGTGGCATCATGCTGGAGTTGGCGGAAATGGCGGAGGAAGATCCTTTGAATGCGGAGGCTGGTGGGGTGATAAGTGAGGACAAGGGGGACCCTATCATGTTTCTGGGAGGGAGGAGAAGGCGTGAGGGCGGATGCGCGGGAGATGGGCCGGACATGGTTGAGGGCCCTGTCAACGACCGTGGGTGGAAAACCTCAGTTAAGGAAGAAGGAGGACATGTCAGAGGAACTGTTTTTGAATGTAGCATCATCGGAACAGATGCGACGGAGGCGAAGGAACTGAGAGAATGGGATGGAGTCCTTACAGGAAGCGGGGTGTGAGGAGCTGTAGTCGAGATAGCTGTGGGAGTCGGTGGGTTTGTAATGGATATTGGTGGACAGTCTATCACCAGAGATTGAGACAGAGAGGTCAAGGAAGGGAAGGGAAGTGTCAGAGATGGACCACGTGAAAATGATGGAGGGGTGGAGACTGGAAGCAAAATTAATAAATTTTTCCAAGTCCTGACGAGAGCATGAAGCGACACCGAAGTAATCATCGATGTACCGGAGAAAGAGTTGTGGAAGGGGGCCGGAGTAGGACTGGAACAAGGAATGTTCCACATACCCCATAAAGAGACAGGCATAGCTGGGGCCCATGCGGGTACCCATAGCCACACCTTTTATTTGGAGGAAGTGAGAGGAGTTGAAGGAGAAATTGTTCAGCGTGAGAACAAGTTCAGCCAGACGGAGGAGAGTAGTGGTGGATGGGGATTGTTCCGGCCTCTGTTCGAGGAAGAAGCTAAGGGCCCTCAGACCATCCTGGTGGGGGATGGAGGTGTAGAGGGATTGGACGTCCATGGTGAAGAGGAAGCGGTTGGGGCCAGGGAACTGGAAATTGTTGATGTGACGTAAGGTGTCAGAGGAATCACGGATGTAGGTGGGAAGGGACTGGACAAGGGGAGAGAGAAGGGAGTCAAGATAACGAGAAATGAGTTCTGTGGGGCAGGAGCAAGCTGAGACGATCGGTCTACCGGGGCAGTTCTGTTTGTGGATTTTGGGTAGGAGATAGAAGCGGGCCGTCCGAGGTTGGGCGACTATCAGGTTGGAAGCTGTGGGAGGGAGATCCCCAGAGGAGATGAGGTCAGTGACAGTCCTGGAAACAATGGCTTGATGTTCAGTGGTGGGGTCATGGTCCAGGGAGAGGTAGGAGGAAGTGTCTGTGAGTTGACGCTCAGCCTCCGCGAGGTAGAGGTCAGTGCGCCAGACAACAACAGCACCACCCTTGTCAGCGGGTTTGATGACAATGTCAGGGTTGGACCTGAGAGAATGGAGTGCAGTAAGTTCAGAGAGAGACAGGTTAGAATGAGTGAGAGGAGCAGAGAAATTGAGACGACTAATGTCGCGCCGACAGTTCTCAATGAAAAGATCGAGAGAAGGTAAGAATCCAGAGGGAGGGGTCCAGGTGGAGGGAGAATATTGGAGATGGGTAAAAGGATCCGTTGAACTGGGAGAGGACTCCTGCCCAAAGAAGTGAGCCCGGAGACGAAGACGGTGGAAGAAGAGTTCAGTATCATGCCGAGCCCGAAATTCATTGAGGTGAGGGCGTAAGGGTATGAAACTAAGTCCTTTGCTGAGCACTGAACGTTCAGCATCGGAGAGGGGAAGGTCAGGGGGTATAGTGAATACACGGCTGGGGTTGGGATTGGTAGAAAGGGTGGGGACGGAGGGACAGGCAGGGCTGGAGGGTCCTAGATGGGTGGTGTCGATGAGTTGTTGGAGCTTGCGTTCCTTAGCACTTGAGAGAAAGAGAAAAAGTTTCTTGTTGAGGCGTCGGATGAGCCGAAGGATAAAATGAAACTGGGGGCACGCGCAGCTTTGAAAAAGGGTACGGCGGTGCTGCTGGAGGGAGAGGTCGAGTGTGTTCATATGGCGGCGCATGGCACTGAGTGTGGATTTCAGAATGTGACGGGAACAGCAGTCCGAGAAACGTTTTATGTCCCGGAGATACCTGTAATCCTGGGTGGGTTCGAAACATGAGGGGTGGAATTTCAGTTGAAATCCACGTGGGGTAAGTCGGAGACGGAGACAGTCACTGAGAAAGGAGATATGGCTGTGAAAGCGGGTTTTAGTAAACACCTTGTCAAACACTAGGAGGGAAATGGAAAGCAAGGAAGGTGAGCAAGACAACAGAGAGATACGGAAATCTTGTCGCAGAGAGGAACAGAACTTGTTCAAGGAGGTAGGCATTTCTTGAAGAGCAGTGACAGTCCCTCCAGCAGCACCGCCGTATCCTTTTTCAAAGCTGCGCGTGCCCCCAGTTTCATTTTATCCTTCGGCTCATCCGACGCCTCAACAAGAAACTTTTTCTCTTTCTCTCAAGTGCTAAGGAACGCAAGCTCCAACAACTCATCGACACCAACACCCATCTAGGACCCTCCACCCCTGCCTGTCCCTCCGTCCCCACCCTTTCTACCAATCCCAACCCTAGCCATGTATTCACTATACCCCCTGACCTTCCCCTCTCCGATGCTGAACGTTCAGTGCTCAGCAAAGGACTTAGTTTCATACCCTTACGCCCTCACCTCAATGAATTTCGGGCTCGGCATGATACTGAACTCTTCTTCCGCCGTCTTCGTCTCCGGGCTCACTTCTTTGAGCAGGAGTCCTCTCCCAGTTCAACGGATCCTTTTACCCATCTCCAATATTCTCCCTCCACCTGGACCCCTCCCTCTGGATTCTTACCTTCTCTCGATCTTTTCATTGAGAACTGTCGGCGCGACGTTAGTCGTCTCAATTTCTCTGCTCCTCTCACTCATTCTAACCTGTCTCTCTCTGAACTTACTGCACTCCATTCTCTCAGGTCCAACCCTGACATTGTCATCAAACCCGCTGACAAGGGTGGTGCTGTTGTTGTCTGGCGCACTGACCTCTACCTCGCGGAGGCTGAGCGTCAACTCACAGACACTTCCTCCTACCTCTCCCTGGACCATGACCCCACCACTGAACATCAAGCCATTGTTTCCAGGACTGTCACTGACCTCATCTCCTCTGGGGATCTCCCTCCCACAGCTTCCAACCTGATAGTCGCCCAACCTCGGACGGCCCGCTTCTATCTCCTACCCAAAATCCACAAACAGAACTGCCCCAGTAGACCGATCGTCTCAGCTTGCTCCTGCCCCACAGAATTCATTTCTCGTTATCTTGACTCCCTTCTCTCTCCCCTTGTCCAGTCCCTTCCCACCTACATCCGTGATTCCTCTGACACCTTACGTCACATCAACAATTTCCAGTTCCCTGGCCCCAACCGCTTCCTCTTCACCATGGACGTCCAATCCCTCTACACCTCCATCCCCCACCACGATGGTCTGAGGGCCCTTAGCTTCTTCCTCGAACAGAGGCCCGAACAATCCCCATCCACCACTACTCTCCTCCGTCTGATGAACTTGTTCTCACGCTGAACAATTTCTCCTTCAACTCCTCTCACTTCCTCCAAATAAAAGGTGTGGCTATGGGTACCCGCATGGGCCCCAGCTATGCCTGTCTCTTTATGGGGTATGTGGAACATTCCTTGTTCCAGTCCTACTCCGGCCCCCTTCCACAACTCTTTCTCCGGTACATCGATGATTATTTCGGTGTCGCTTCATGCTCTCGTCGGGACTTGGAAAAATTTATTAATTTTGCTTCCAATCTCCACCCCTCCATCATTTTCACGTGGTCCATCTCTGACACTTCCCTTCCCTTCCTTGACCTCTCTGTCTCAATCGCAGGTGATAGACTGTCCACCAATATCCATTACAAACCCACCGACTCCCACAGCTATCTCGACTACAGCTCCTCACACCCCGCTTCCTGTAAGGACTCCATCCCATTCTCTCAGTTCCTTCGCCTCCGTCGCATCTGTTTCGATGATGCTACATTCAAAAACAGTTCCTCTGACATGTCCTCCTTCTTCCTTAACCGAGGTTTTCCACCCACGGTCGTTGACAGGGCCCTCAACTGTGTCCGGCCCATCTCCCGCGCATCCGCCCTCACGCCTTCTCCTCCCTCCCAGAAACATGATAGGGTCCCCCTTGTCCTCACTTATCACCCCACCAGTCTCCGCATTCAAAGGATCTTCCTCCGCCATTTCCGCCAACTCCAGCATGATGCCACCACCAAACACATCTTCCATTCAGCCCCCTTATCGGCATTCCGTAGGGATCGCTCCCTCCGGGACACCCTGGTCCACTCCTCCATCACCCCCTACTCCTCAACCCCCTCCTATGGCACCACCCCATGCCCACGCAAAAGATGCAACACCTGCCCCTTCACTTCCTCTCTCCTCACCATCCAAGGACCCAAACACTCCTTTCAAGTGAAGCAGCATTTCACTTGCATTTTCCCCAACTTAGTCTACTGCATTCGTTGCTCCCAATGTGGTCTCCTCTACATTGGAGAGACCAAACGTAAACTGGGCGACCGCTTTGCAGAACACCTGCGGTCTGTCCGCAAGAATGACCCAAACCTCCCTGTCGCTTGCCATTTTAACACTCCACCCTGCTCTCTTGCCCACATGTCTGTCCTTGGCTTGCTGCATTGTTCCAGTGAAGCCCAACGCAAACTGGAGGAACAACACCTCATCTTCCGACTAGGGACTTTACAGCCTTCCGGACTGAATATTGAATTCAACAACTTTAGGTCGTGAGCTCCCTCCCCCATCCCCACCCCCTTTCTGTTTCCCCCTTCCTTTTTTTTTCCAATAAATTATAAAGATTTTCCTTTTCCCACCTATTTCCATTATAAAAAAAAAATAAAAAAAAAAAACCCCACTAGAGCTATACCTTGAGTGCCCTACCATCCATTCTTAATTAGCACATTCGTTTAGATAATATCACCAACTTTAACACCTATGTGTTCTATTGTACTATTGTCGTTGACATCTTTTGATGATCTGCTTCTATCACTGCTTATTTGTCCCTACAACCACACCACCCCCCTCCACCTCTCTGTCTCTCTATCCCTCCGCCCCCCACACACACACCTTAAACCAGCTTATATTTCAACTCTTTCTTAGACTCTAACTCAAGTTCTGTCGAAGGGTCATGAGGACTCGAAACGTCAACTCTTTTCTTCTCCGCCGATGCTGCCAGACCTGCTGAGTTTTTCCAGGTAATTCTGTTTTTGTTTTGGATTTCCAGCATCCGCAGTTTTTTTGTTTTTAACTCAATCTTTACAGTCCAGAAAGGAACTAGTCAAAGACATACACAAAATATTAAATGGCACAAATAGGTTAACCAACCAATTTATATTAAACCAGAAAATTAGAGAAGAAGAATGTATGAAAAATAGTTTTAAAACTTCTTCAATGAAGCCTGGTCAAAATTTGGCAAGCTAGTCAAGTCAAAATTATTGAGCAATCGAGGTGTACAAGATTATGAGGGGCAAGGACAGGGTGGATAGGGAGCAGCTGTTCCACTTAGTTGAAGGGTCAGTCACGAGGGGACAAAGTTCAAGGTGAGGGGCAGGAGGTTTCGGGGGGATGTGAGGAAAAACTTTTTTTATCTAGAGGGTGGTGATGGTCTGGAATGCACTGCCTGGGAGGGTGGCAGAGGCGGGTTGCCTCACATCCTTTAAAAATTACCTGGATGAGCACTTGGCATGTCATAACATACAAGACTATGGGCCAAGTGCTGGTAAATGAGATTAGGTAGGTGGGTCAGGTGTTTCTCACGTGTCGGTGCAGACTCGATGGGCCGAAGGGCCTCTTCTGCACTGTGAGATTCTGTGATTCTGTGAAAGTCAAAATGAGGATAGCTGCAAAAATAAAAGACAAACTTGCATTTACATTGCATCTTTCATGACCTCGGGACATTCCCAAAGCATTTTATAACCAATTAAATACTTCTGACAATTTTTTTTATTCGTTCATGGGATATGACTTCACTGGCTGGGCAATCATTTATTGTCCATCCCTAATTGCCCTTGAGAAGGTGGTGGTGAGCTGCCTTCTTGAACCTCTGCAGTCCATGTGTTGTAGGTACACCCACAGTGTTGTTAGGAAGGGAGTTCCAGGATTTTGACCCAGTGACAGTGAAGGAACGGCGATATATTTCCAAATCAGGATTGTGTGTGGTTTGGAGGGGAACTTGCAGATGGTGGTGTTGCACTGTTGGAATGTAGGAAACACAAAAGCCAATTTGTGCACAGCAAACTCCCACAAAGAGCAACAGGCAATCTGTATTTTGCAATGTTGATTGAGTGATAAATATTGGCCAGGACATCAGAGATAATTCCACTGCTTTTCTCCAAAATAGTGCTATGGAATCTTTTACATTCACCTTACACCTCATTTGAACGGCAGCAGCTCTTAAAATGCAGCACGCTCTCCGTACTGCACTGGAGTGTCAGCCTAGGTTTTAAGTGTTCATCTTTGGAGTGGGAGAGTTAGTGTTCTAGAGAGAGGAGCTTCAATGAGCATTTGAGATGATGCAGAAAAGATTCACCAGAATGGTTCCAAGGATGAGAGACTTCAGTTACGTAGATGAATTCAATAAGTTGGGACAGCTCTCCTTGGAAAAAAGTTTAAGAGATTTGGTAGAGATATTTAAAATCATGAGGAGTCTGAACAGAGTAGATAGGAAGAAACTGTTCCCATTGGTGGAAGGTTTGGGAACAAGATGACGCAGATTTAAGGTAATTGGCAAGAGAAGCAATGGCGACATGAGGAAAAACTTCTTCACACAGCGAGTGGTTAGAATCTGGAATGCAATACCTGAGAATGTTGTGGAGGCAGCTTCAATCATGGCTTTCAAAAGAGAATTGGGTCATTCTTACTGAAGAGGAAAAATTTACAGGGTTCAAGGAAAAAGCAAGGGGGTGACACAAGGTGAACTGCTCCTTCAGAGGGCCAGCACAGACATGACAGACCAAATGGCCTCTTTATGCTGTAACTATTCTCTGATTCAATGAATGACTGTTTCTCATTTTGTTCTTATTCTGCCTTAGTTCAAATTCAAACAAACCTGGATTTCAACTCAGAGTGAAACCTAGCAGCACAGCTTTAACAATTAGGAGAATTATGAAGAACAAACACGTCAGATTCTCCCAGTTACTGACCAACTTAACTACCCTTACAAATCCACTAATCCTTGTTGAGTATCTGAACTGGCAGAGGTGCCTGGGAACAAATGTCCTCCAGAAGTGGATTACATAGTGTGTCGCTAAGCTGCTCCAGTGATAAGAGGAGCTGAAATCAGACAGCTTACCCAACAACCCACCTCAGGTTCTGTTTGTTGTCATGGAAACGCTGCATCTCCTGACGTATTCCCTGTAGTTCTGCCTCTAGCTGGCATTGCTGATTATATCCATCAAAATCATCATCTGAATCTTAGGGGCAGGGGAGAGAGCAAAAAGAATTAACCACGTGTGGCACTCTGAAGCAGAGTTGGGATTTTCTTCCTCAAAAAAGGAAGGCTGACCTTCACAGGAAATATTCAAAACATCACAGCAAAAAAAAAAGAGACATCACTTACACTAACTTCATTCTTTGCAATGTTGGGCATTCTGTACACACCCTAGATTAACCTGATCGCTTGTGTTTAGAGGGTGCATGTAAATGTGCTTGTGATGTTACAGATAGATGACGATGCATGTAGTTCCTCATTATATAAAGTCCCAGGATCAGCATCACATTACAGTTTGCACTAATCTCTCAGAATGTGGAAGAATAGTGTGATTTTGGTGTGAAGAAGTGATTTTGATGTGGAGCAAACAAATCTGTGAGGCTCTAATTTTAGGCCGGCTTTACAACTCCTTCATTAGGTCAGAAGCTTCATAATTCATTATGCTTCTTTTAACTCAAGAAAGAAAACAAGAGCGAAAGCATTAGTATGCAAATTCACGCATTAGTAGTTAAACCCATTCCAGTTGCTCTGTTGAAAACCCTCAACCATGAATAATAAAATTATCGTGGGCCATTTGGAGCTGTGAAGACCTGGTAATTCAGGTAACTCAGTTCTAATGCACTTTATATTCCTTACTTGTTTGGTTTGAATTTTCTTATTCTGGACTGTTCTTAGCCTTATCAATATGTCAATTCATGATTCAACCCGAGTGTCCATCCAGACACGGAGAGAAACACAGAAACAACACATCAAAGGTTGGAGTACAACAGGGAGGGAGGAATGCTTATATTTACATAAGGGCCTTTCACAAGCTCGGCACATCACAAAGTTCCACAGCCTTTGCTTTTCAAGTGTAGGCATCATTGGTTTGTCGGCAAATACAGTAGCCAATTTGCACACAGCAACATCCCACAAACAGCAATCAGAAAGTCGTAAAAACAAAAACAAAAAACTGCGGATGCTGGAAATCCAAAACAAAAACAGAATTACCTGGAAAAACTCAGCAGGTCTGGCAGCATAGGCGGAGAAGAAAAGAGTTGACGTTTCGAGTGCTCATGACCCTTCAGCAGAACCATCAGGAAGTCGGTTGTATTGTTTGTGAAGTAATGATGGACAGGACAGAGATTCCCCACACTCCTTTGCTCTTTTTCAAAACAGAATCACTGCATCTTTTACTTCCACCTGAATAGGCAAAGCCTCTGTTTAACATTTTATCTGAAACACTCCCTTAAGTACTGAATGGTTACTGAAATGTGAGACCAGATTAGGATTCACATAGATAAAAGCAAAAAACTGCTAAAAGCTCCAGACCTGCTGAGTTTTTCCAGGTATTTTGTTTTTGTTTAGGATTCACATCCTGGAATGGGTTAAAAGCAAAGAACTGCAGATACTGGAAATCCAAAACAAAAACAGAAACACCTGGAAAAACTCAGCAGGTCTGGCAGCATCGGCAGAGAACAGCACAGTTGACATTTCGAGTCCTCATGACCCTTCAACAGAACTAAGTAAAAATAGGAAAGGGGTGAAATATAAGCTGGTTTAAGGGGGTGTGGGGGGTTGTTGGGACAAGCAGCCAGTAATAGGTGGAGATAACCAAAAGATGTCACAGACAAAAGGACAAAGAGGTGTTGAAGGTGGTGATATTATCTAAAGGAATGTGCTAATTAAGAGTAGAAAGCAGGACAGACAAGGTACAGATAGCCCTAATGGGGGTGGGGTGAAGGAATACTAAAAGGGCTAAAAGGTAGAGATAAACAATGGGTGGAAACACATTTAGAAATAATGGAGATAGGTGGGAAAAGAAAAATCTATATAAATTATGAGAAAAAACAAAAAGGACGGGGAAGAAATGGAAAGGGGGTGGGGATGGAGGAGAGAGTTCATGATCTAAAATTGTTGAACTCAATATTCAGTCCGGAAGGCTGTAAAGTGCCTAGACGGAAGATGAGGTGCTGTTTGTAGCAAGCCAAGGACAGACATGTGGGCATGAGAGCAGGGTGGAGTGTTGAAATGGCAAGCGACAGGGAGGTCTGGGTCATTCTTGCGGACAGACTGAAGGCATTTTGCAAAGCGGTCACCCAGTCTGCGTTTGGTCTCTCCAATGTAAAGGAAACCACATTGGGAGCAACGAATGCAGTAGACTAAGTTGGGGGAAATGCAAGTGAAATGCTGCTTCACTTGAAAGGAGTGTTTGGGCCCTTGGAGGGTGAGGAGAGAGGAAGTGAAGGGGCAGGTGTTGCATCTTCTGCGGTTGCATGGGAAGGTGCCGTGGGAGGGGGTTGAGGAGTAGGGGGTGATGGAGGAGTGGACCAGAGTGTCACGGAGGGAACGATCCCTCCTTGTGGGAGTTGGAAGGCTTGTAATGGATATTGGTGGACAGTCTATCAGCAGAAATTGAGACAGTGAGGTCAAGGAAGGGAAGGGAAGTTCAATTATTCAATATCCATTACAAGCCTACCAACTCCCACAGCTACCTCGACTACAGCTCCTCACACCCCGCTTCCTGTAAGGACTCCATCCCATTCTCTCAGTTCCTTCGCCTCCGTCGCATCTGTTCTGATAATGCCACTTTCAAAAACAGTTCCTCTGACATGTCCTCATTCTTCATTAACCGAGGTTTTCCGCCCATGGTGTTTGACAGGGCCCTCAACTGTGTCCGGCCCATCTCCCGTACATCCTCACGCCTTCTCCTCCCTCCCAGAAACATGATAGGGTCCCCCTTGTCCTCACTTATCACCCCACCAGCCTCCACATTCAAAGTATCATCCTCCGCCATTTCCGCCAACTCCAGCATGATGCCACCACCAAACACATCTTCCCTTCACCCCCCCTGGCGGCATTCCGTAGGGATCGTTCCCTCCATGACACCCTGGTTCACTCCTCCATCACCCTCTACTCCTCAACCCCCTCCCACGGCACCTTACCATGCAACCACAGAAGGTGCAACACCTGCCCCTTCACTTCCTCTCTCCTTACCGTCCAAGGGCCCAAACACTCCTTTCAAGTGAAGCAGCATTTCACTTGCACTTTCCTCAACTTAGTCTACTGCATTCGTTGCTCCCAATGCGGTTTCCTCTACATTGGAGAGACCAAACGCAGACTGGGTGACCGCTTTGCAGAACACCTTCGGTCTGTCCGCAAGCATTACCCAGACCTCCCTGTCGCTTGCCATTTCAACACTCCAGCCTGCTCTCTTGCCCACATGTCCATCCTTGGTTTGCTGCATTATTCCAGTGAAGCTCAACGCAAACAGGAGGAACAGCACCTCATCTTCCGACTAGGCACTTTACTGCCTTCCGGACTGAGTACTGAGTTCAACAATTTTAGATCTTGAACTCTCTCCTCCATCCCCACCCCCTTTCCGTTTCTTTCCCCTCCTTTTTGTTTTTTCCAATAATTTATATAGATTTTTCTTTTCCCACCTATTTCCATTATTTTTAAATGTATTTCCACCCATTATTTATCTCTACCTTTTAGCCCTTTTAGTATTCCTTCACCCCACCCCTAGATCTATCTGTACCTTGTCTGTCCTGCTTTCTACTCTTAATTAGCACATTCCTTTAGATAATATCACCACCTTCAACACCTTATGTCCTTTTGTCTGTGACATCTTTTGGTTATCTCCACCTACTACTGGCTGCTTGTCCCAACAACACCGCGCCACCCCCCCCCCTCCCTTAAACCAGCTTATATTTCACCCCTTTCCTATTTTTACTTAGTTCTGTTGAAGGGTCATGAGGACTCGAAATGTCAACTGTGCTGTTCTCTGCCGATGCTGCCAGACCTGCTGAGTTTTTCCAGGTATTGCTGTTTCTGATTTTATCCTGGAATGGGGATTGAAACCATGATCTTTTAACTTGGGGGAGAGAGTGCTACCACAGTGTCAAGCTGATAATGTGATGGACTTTGGCTACAGTAGTACTGAATTTGTCATGCTGACATTGTGTTGGCTGAATATCAGCTTCTTTTGATGGATCGCTTCTGTCGTTACTGATTTAATCCAAAAATCAACAAGTTTTTATTCATTAAAAATATTCCTGGTAGTTATCCATTTACCCGTGTCCTGAAAAACCAGGTTACAGCATCCTGACCCGGCTCTGAAATCATCTGGCGAGAGCAACTGTGGATTTGTGTGCGACTTCCTGCTCGAAACCCTCTTGTCCTGTTGAATCTGGTGAACATCAGCGAAGTCACTATGCCTGTTCAGATCCACGTTTGTCTAAAATCAAAGCAGAAGCATTCAGTTAGATCCACTGCCCTTCTTGCCCCCTACAAAAACACAAACAGAAAGAGATCTTTTCGAGCGGTGGAGCAGGCTTCAAGGGTTGAATGGCCTACTCCTGCTCCTAAGTCCTATGTTCCTATGAAACTCTCACATACACAGTATCTCATCATTTATCTCAGATATTTCCCAAAAGGCTTCACAATTAATCATCTTGAACAGCTGTCTGGCCTAGACAGCTCTGGCTGATAAGGACATCACTCAGACTCCCCCTCAATATTCAGCAGTCAAGAGGTTGCAATGGAGCAAATCGATTGATCCAATAATGGTGCTTCATTGATTGAATGTCCAGCTTGTCAGGTTGACCCATGACCTTTCAGGAAATCACTGCTAGCCAGTATAATTTGAACTACTGGGAATGCTTACACTAAGTGCATTTGAGAACAATTTACTTTGAGACCCTCAGGGATTACCTTTCTTCAGATGCAATCAAACTCACTGTTATTGTGCAAGAGAGAAAAGCTATATAGTTAAAAGCAAAATACTGCGGATGCTGGAAATCTAAAACAAAAACAAAAATTGCTGGAAAAACACAGCAGGTCTGACAGCATCAGTGGAGAGAAGGACAGAGTTAACGTTTCGAGTGCAGATGACTCTTCTTCAGAACTAAAGAGAAGTAGAAATGTGGTGAAATATGTACTGTTTAAGGCGGAGTGGGACAGATGAATCTGGATAAGAAGGCCAGTGGAGGCAAAGGAGAGATTGCAAAAGATGTCATAAACAAAAGGTCAAAGGGGTGTTGATGGTGGTGGTACTGGCTAAAGGAGGTGCTAATGGTGACATTGAGAATAGAAAGCAGAATGAGCAAGTGACAGATGGCCCTGGTGGGGGGACGGGACAGTGTGGGAGAAAAGATCAAAATAGGTTAAAAGGTGGGGATAAAACACTGAATGGAAATAAATTTTAAAATTAATAGAAATGGGTGGGAAAAAAATGTATATATAAAACTTAAAAAATAAACATTTGAAAAAAAGGGGGATCAAAAAGAGAGTTCATGATCTGAACTTGTTGAACTCAATGTTAAGTATGGAAGACTGTAAAATGCTTCATCGGAAAATGAGGTGTTCTTCCACTTTGCGTTGAGCTTCACTGGAACATTGCAGCAGGCCAAGGGGTATGCGGAACATTCCTTGTTCCAGTACTACTTAGGCCCCCTCCCACAACTCTTTCTCCAGTTTTTGATGACTGTTTCAGTGTTGTTTCATGTTCTCATCTGGGCCAGGAAAAATTTATTAATTTTGCTTCCAATTTCCACCCCTCCATCACTTTCACATGGTCCATCACAGACACTTCCCTCCCCTTCCTTGACCTCTCTGTCTCAATTTCTGGTGATAGACTGTCCACCAATAATCATTGCAAGCACACCGACTCCCATAGCTACCTCGACTACAACTCCCCGCACCCTGCTTCCTGTAAGGACGCCACCCCATTCTTTCAGTTCCTTCGCCTCCGTCGCAACTGTTCCAGTGATGCCACTTTCCTAAACAGTGCTTCTGACATGTCTTCCTTAACCAAGGTTTCCCACCCACAGTGGTTGACAGGGCCCTCAACCGTGTCTGACCCATCTCCTGCATCTCTGCCCTCGCACCTTCTTCTTCCTCCCTGGACAATGATAGAGTCCCCCTTGTCCTCACTTTTCACCCCACCAGCCTCCGTATTCAAAGAATCATCCTCTGCCATTTCCGCCAACACCAACATGAGGCCACCACCAAACACATCTTCCCTTCACCCTCCCATCAGCATTCCATAGGGACCATTCCCTCTGGGACACCCTGGTCCGCTCTTCCATCACCTCCTATACCTCAACCACCTCCCAAGGCATCTTCCCATGCAATTGCAGAAGGTGCAACGCCTGCTCCTTTACTTCCCCCCTCCTCAACGTCCAAGGGCCCAAACAAACACTCCTTTCAAGTGAAGCAGCACTTCATTTGCACTTCCCTCAATTTAGTCTACTGCATTTGCTGCTCCCAATGCGGTTTCCTCCACATTGGAGACACCAAACGCAGACTGGGTGACCACTTTGCGAAACACCTTTGGTTTGTCGGCAAACATGACCCAGACCTTCCTGTCGTTTGCTATTTCAACACACCACCCTGCTCTCATGCACACATGTCCGTCTTTGGCCTGCTGCAATGATCTAGTGAAGCCCAACGCAAACTGGAGGAACAGCACCTCATCTTCTGATTAGGCGCTTTACAGCCTTCCGTACTTAACATTGAGTTCTACAACTTCAGATCATGAACTCTTTTTCTTTCCCCCCGCTTTACATATACATTTTTCCCCACCTATTTCTATTATTTTTAAAGTTTATTTCCATTTGTTGTTGTATCCCCACCTTTTAACCTATTTTGATCTTTTCTCCCACACCATCCCCTCCCCCCACCACTCCCCCACTAGGGCCATCTGTCACTTGCTCATCCTGCTTTCTACTCTTAATGTCACCATTAGCACCTCCTTTAGCCAGAAAAAAAGAGAGCTCATGATCTGAAGTTGTTGAACTCAATGTTAAGTACCACCAGCAACACCCCTTCGACCTTTTGTTTATGACATCTTTTGCAATCTCTCCTTTGCATCCATCTATCACTGGCCTTCTATCCAGCTTCACCTGTTCCACACCCTTTATACAGTATACATTTCACCACATTTCTAGTTCTTTTTAGTTCTGAAGAAGTCATCTGGACTCAAAACATTAACTCTTTCTCGCCACAGATGCTGTTAAACCTGCTCAGTTATAGTGGGGGTGTAGTCGGGGGAGGAGACAGTGTGGGAGAAAAGATCAAAATAGGTTAAAAGGTGGGGATAAAACAATGGAGATAAATTTTTAAAATAATAGAAATAGTGGGAAAAAAATGTATATATAAAACTTAAAAAATAAATATTTGAAAAAAGGGGATCAAAAAGAGAGTTCATGAACTGAACATGTTGAACTCAATGTTAAGTACGAAAGGTTGTAAAAAGCTTCATCGGAAAATGAGGTGCTGTTCCTCCAGTTTGTGTTGAGCTTCACTGGAACATTGCAGCAGGCCAAGGGGTATACAGAACATTCCTTGTTCCAGTCCTACTCAGGCCCCCTCCCACAACTCTTTCTCCAGTACATCAATGACTGTTTCAGTGTTGTTTCATGTTCTCCTCTGGGCCTGGAAAAATGTATTAATTTTGCTTCCAATTTCCACCCCTCCATCACTTTCACATGGTCCATCACTGACACTTCCCTTCCCTTCCTTGACCTCTCTGTCTCAATTTCTGGTGATAGACTGACCACCAATATTCATTACAAGCCCACCAACTCCCACAGCTACCTCGACTACAACTCCTCACACCCTGCTTCCTGTAAGGCCTCCATCCTATTCAATCAGTTCCTTCGCCTCCATCGCATCTGTTCCGGTGATGCCACTTTCCTAAACAGTGCTTCTGACATGTCTTCCTTAACCAAGGTTTCCCACCCATGGTGGTTGACAGGGCCCTCAACCGTGTCCGACCCATCTCCCGCGTCTCTGCACTCGCACCTTCTTCTTCCTCTCAGAACCATGATAGAGTCCCTCTTGTCCTCACTTTTCACCCCACCAGCCTCCGTATTCAAAGAATCATCCTCTGCCATTGCTGCCAACTCCAACATGATGCCACCACCAAACACATCCTCCTTTCACCCCCCAGTCAGCATTCCATAGGGACCATTCCCTCCAGGACACCTTGGTCCGCTCTTCTATCACCTCCTATACCTCAACCACCTCCCACGGCACCTTCCCATGCAATTGCAGAAGGTGCAACACCTGCCCCTTTACATCCCCCCTCCTCACTGTCCAAGGGCCCATACAAACACTCATTTCAAGTGAAGCAGCACTTCACTTGCACTTCCCTCAATTTAGTCTACTGCATTTGCTGCTCCCAATGCGGTTTCCTCTACATTGGAGACACCAAACGCAGACTGGGTGACCGCTTTGCGAAACACCTTCGGTTTGTCGGCAAACATGACCCAGACCTTCCTGTCATTTGGCATTTCAACACACCACCCTGCTCTCGTGTCCACATGTCCGTCCTTGGCCTGCTGCAATGATCCAGTGAAGCTTAAAAAATAAATATTTGAAAAAAGGGAGGGGAAAAAAAAGAGTTCATGATCTGAAGTTGTTGAACTCAATGTTAAGTACGGAAGGCTGTAAAGTTCCTAATCAGAAGATGAGGTGCTGCTCCTCCAGTTTGCGTTGAACTTCACTGGAACATTGCAGCAGGCCAAGGGGTATGCGGTACATTCCTTGTTCCAGTCCTACTCTGGCCCCCTCTGACAACTCCTTCTCTGGTACATTGATGACTATTTCAGTGTTGTTTCATGCTCTCATCTGGGCCTGGAAAAATTTATTAATTTTGCTTCCAATTTCCACCCCTCCATCACTTCCACATGGTCCATCACTGACACTTCCCTTCACTTACTTGATCTCTCTGTCTCAATTTCTGGTGATAGACTGTCCACCAATATTCATTACAAGCCCACCAACTCCCACAGCTACCTCGACTACAACTCCTCACACCCTGCTTCCTTTAAGGTCTCCATCCCATTCACTCAGTTCCTTCGCCTCCGTCACATCTGTTCCGGTGATGCTACTTTCCTAAACAGTGCTTTTGACATGTCTTCCTTAACCAAAGTTTCCCACCCACGGTGGTTGATAGGGCCCTCAACCGTGTCCGACCCATCTCTCGCGTCTCTGCCCTCGCACTTTTCTCTTCCTCTCAGAACCATGATAGAGTCCCCCTTGTCCTCACTTTTCACCCCACCAGCCTCCGTATTCAAAGAATCATCCTCTGCCATTGCTGCCAACTCCAACATGATGCCACCACCAAACACATCTTCCCTTCACCCCCCCGGCGGCATTCCATCGGGACCATTCCCTCCGGGACACCCTGGTCCGCTCTTCCATCACCTCCTAAACGTCAACCCCCTCCCACGGCACCTTCCCATACAATTGCAGAAGGTGCAACACCTGCCCCTTTACTTCCCCCCTCCTCACCGTCCAAGGGCCCAAACAAACACTCCTTTCAAGTGAAGCAGCACTTCACTTGCAGTTCCCTCAATTTAGTCTACTGCATTTGCTGCGGTTTCCCCTACATTGGAGACACCAAACACAGATTGGGTGACCGCTTTGCGAAACATCTTCGGTTTGTCCGCAAACATGACCCAGACCTTCCTGTCGTTTGCCATTTCAACACACCACCCTGCTCTCATGCACACATGATCCTGCAAAGATCCAGTGAAGCCCAACGCAAACTGGAGGAACAGCACCTCATCTTCTGATTATGCACTTTACAGCCTTCCGTACTTAACATTGAGTTCAACAACTTCAGATCATGAACTCTTTTTTTTTCCCCCCTTTTTTCAAATATTTATTTTTTAAACTTCACTGGAACATTGCAGCAGGCCAAGGACGGACATGTGGGCACAAGAGCAGGGTGGTGTGTTGAAATGGCAAACGACAGTAAGGTCTGGGTCATGTTTGCCGACAAACCAAAGGTGTTTCGCAAAGCGGTCACCCAGTCTGCGTTTGGTGTCTCCAGTGTAGAGGAAACCGCATTGGGAGCAGCAAATGCAGTAGACTAAATTGAGGGAAGTGCAAGTGAAGTGCTGCTTCTCTTGAAAGGAGTGTTTGTTTGGGCCCTTGGACAGTGAGGAGGGGGGAAGTAAAGGGGCAGGTGTTGCACCTTCTGCAATTGCATGGGAAGGTGCTGTGGGAGGTGGTTGAGGTATAGGAGGTGATGGAAGAGCGGACCAGGGTGTCCCAGAGTGAATAGTCCCTATGGAATGCTGACGGTGGGGGGTGAAGGAAAGATGTGTTTGGTGGTGGCATCATGTTGGAGTTGGCGGAAATGGCAGAGGATGATTCTTTGAATACGGAGGCTGGTGGGGTGAAAAGTGAGGACAAGGGGGACTCTATCATGGTTCTGAGAGGAAGAAGAAGGTGCGAGTGCAGAGACGCGGGAGATGGGTCGGACACGGTTGAGGGCCCTGTCAACCACTGTGGGTGGGAAACCTTGGTTAAGGAAGACATGTCAGAAGCACTGTTTAGGAAAGTGGCATCACCGGAACAGATGTGACGGAGGCGAAGGAACTGAGAGAATGGGATGGCGTCCTTACAGGAAGCAGGGTGTGAGGAGTTGTAGTCGAGGTAGCTGTGGAAGTTGGTGGGCTTGTAATGAATATTGGTGGACAGTCTATCACCAGAAATTGAGACAGAGAGGTCAAGGAAGGGAAGGGAAGTGTCAGTGATGGACCATGTGAAAGTGATGGAGGGGTGGAAATTGGAAGCAAAATTAATAAATTTTTCCAGGCCCAGAGGAGAACATGAAACAACACTGAAACAGTCATCGATGTACCGGAGAAAGAGTTGTGCGGGGGGCCTGAGTAGGACTGGAACAAGGAATGTTCCACATACCCTTGGCCTGCTGCAATGTTCCAGTGAAGCTCAACACAAACTAGAGGAACAGCACCTCATTTTCTGATCAAGCATTTTACAGCCTTCCGTACTTAATATTGAGTTCAACAACTTCAGATTATGAACTCTTTTTTTTCCCCCCCCTTTTTTCAAATATTTATTTTTTAAGTTTTATGGATACATTTTTTCCCAACTATTTCTATTATTTTTAAATTTTATTTCCTTTCATTGTGTTATCCCCACCTTTTTTGATCCCCTCTCCCACCACACCCCCACTAGGGCCATCTGTCACTTGCTCATCCTGCTTTCTACTCTTAATGTCACCATTAGCACCTCCTTTAGCCAGGAAAAAAAAGAGTTCATGATCTGAAGTTGTTGAACTCAATGTTAAGTACCACTATCAACACTCTTTCGACCTTTTGTTCATGACATCTTTTGCAATCTCTCCTTTGCCTCCATCTATCAGTGGCCTTCTATCCAGCTTCACCTGTTCCACCCCCCCTTATACAGTATATATTTCACCACATTTCTACTTCTTTTTAGTTCTGTAGAAGAGTCATCTGGACTCAAAACATTAACTCTTTCTCTCCACAGATGCTGTTAAACCTGCTGAGTTTTCCAGCAATTTTTGTTTTTGTTTAAGCTATATAGTGATGTAGCCCTGGGGTGCTCCTGCAGAGATGATTCACCAGCAAAACCAAGAACTACCTATGTATATATCGGAGCACTGATTTGTGCTTTTCCCCTCAATTTTCTCCCATCCTACCTTTAACACACCAACTGCTTGCTGAGGTACAGTTCCATAGATGCCTGTTAATCTCCATTGCCTCATGCGAGATTTAGTGACAGAGGCATTACAACCAAATCCAATTCAGTCACTCAATCCTGATGTCCCATTCAAAATTAATGTTTCCTGCAGGGGAACTGAACAGTGGGAATGGGAAGGTCAGCCTTCCCTATAACCAGGCCTGCTGAGGCCAAGTGCAGACCTCCACTGTTCCCGCAGCTGGGAACAGCTGCTTCAGATCTCCCAGCTCTGACTGACTTAGCAACCCCCTGTCTAAGGAAAGAGCTTGCATTTATGTAGTAACTTCTGTGGATTAAACTTATTCCATGTTATTTCAGAAACAATGAGTTATTTTTTGAACCATTTGGTTGTTTGGTTACTTTTGAAGTTAATAAGATTGTTATGTTTTGGGACTGTCTCTTTAATATAAGGTAAAATTGAATAGTGAAGGGGTCACTTGATTGCTCTGAGTGGCTTGGTTGCTATGGGGGCAAAGGCGGTCCCAGATTGACTTACTGGGAAGAAGGTGCTAGATATTGATAACTGTAGACAATGGCAAAAGCAGCTGTGCTGATTGTGGGTCAGAAGATGTAGAATCTTTATGGAAGTAAGAAATAACATGGGGAAGACAACACTGGTGGGTGTAGTTTATAGGCCCCCTAACAGTAGCTATACTGTAGGACAGAGAATAAATTAGGAGATAATGGAGGCGTGTAAAAAAGGCAGTACATTAATCATGGGTGACTTCAATCTTCATGTAGATTGGGAAAATCAAATTGGCAGAGGAAGATATGAGCAAGAATTCATAGAATGTATTCAGGACAGTTTAGTTTGCTAGAATAATATGTTGCGGATCCAACCAAGGATCAGGCTATTTGGATCTGGTAATGTATAATGAGACAGGTTTAATAAATGATCTCAGAGTAAAAGATCCCCTAGGAAACAGTGACCAAAACCTAGTAGAATTTAGCATTCAGTTTGAGAGCGAGAAACTTGGGTCGGAAACAACTGTGTTAAACTTAGTAAGGGTAATTACAAAGGAATGAGGGCAAATTTGGTTGGAGTGGACTGGGAAAGAGGTTTACCAAAAAAGACAGTTGTTGAACAATGGCAGATGTTTAAGAAAATAGTTCAATACTCACAACAAAGATATATCCCAGTGAGGAAGGAGGATACTAGGAAGGGAGTAAACTATCCATAGTTAACCAAGGAAGTTAAGGATAGTATCAAATTGAAAGATAAAACATGCAATGTGGCAACGTTTATTGGTAAGCCAGAAGATTGGGAAAGTTTTAAAAACCAACAAAAGATGACCAAAAAAACAAGAGGGAGAAAATAAACTTTGAGGATAAACTAGCAAGTAATATAAAATCGGATAGTAAGAGATTCTTTAAAATATAAAAAGGAAGAGGAGGCCAAAGTGAACATAGGCCATTTCGAGAAAGAGGCTGGGGAAATAATAATGGGGAACCAGGAAATGGCAGAGGAGTTAAATAAATACTTTGCATCAATCTTCACAGTAGAAGACATTAATAGCATTCCAAAAATACTAAGGCCTGAATTTTTCAGGTGGTGGGTGGGCTTGGCAGGAGTGGGTGGTCGTGGAGTTGATCGCCACCCACGATCGGCTCTACACCACCATTTTATGCGGGCGGGCCAATTAAGGCCCGCCTAGCGTAATACACGAGCCATAACACTCAGCACTACCTGTGCAGGTGGAGGAAGGAGGGAGAGTTGGGGCCAGCGCAAAAAAGCGCTTCAATCTCCCGGAGCTGTCTCAGGGAGATTGAATCGATGTTCAAAAAAGTTAAATAAAAGGTTTAAAAATGTATTTAAATATGTCCCCTCCTGTGACTGTGTCACATGAGATGGAACATGCTTTTATATTTAGGAAAAAAATTTTATTTATGGATGAGTTTTTCTAAAAAACGCAAAGGCCACTTGGCCTTTTCACCTGCCCGCCAATCTTAAGGTTGGACAGGCAGAGTTACTAATGACAACAATTACTTTCTTAATTACATATTCACGGAGGAAATGTTGTGGGACTGCGCGATGACATCGGGATGCACGCCCGACGTCATCGCACGTCGTTTAACGCTTTGGCGTGTCAGGCCCGTCCCCGCACGCCGACTGAAAAATCCTGCCCTAAATAATCAAGGGGCAAAAGGCGAGGAGGAAATAAATACAACAGCTGTCATTAGAGAAAAAGTATTAGGGAAACTGATGGGGCTAAAGGCTGATAAGTCCCTTGGACCTGATGGTTTGCATCCTAGGATATTAAAGGAAGTAGCTACAGATATAGTAGATGCATTGGTAGTAATCTTCCAAAAATCTTTAGATTCTGGAAAATTTCCAGAGGATGGGAAAACTGCCAATGTAACATCCTTATTCAGAAAAGGAGGGAGGCAAAAAAAGAGTAACTATAGGCCAGTTAGCTTAACATCCGTCACTGGGAAAATGTTAGTCTATTATAGAGGATGTAATAGCAGAGCATTTATAAATCCAATAATATAATCAAGCAGAGTCAGCATGGCTTCATGAAGGGGAAATCATGCCTGATAAATTTATTAGAATTCTTTGAGGAGGTAACAAGCAGGATAGATAAAGGGGAACCAGTAGATGTAATATGTTTGCATTCACAAAAACGTTCGATAAGGTACCGCACATAAGGCTATTTAATAAGAACCCATGGTGTTGGGGGTAGTATATTAGTATGGACAGAGGATTGGCTAACTAATTGAAGATAGAGTTGGGATAAGGAGGCATTTTCAAGATGGCAGCCTGTAACCAGTGGAATGCCACAGGGATCAATGCTGGGGCCACAACTATTTACAATATATATTAATGAAATGGATGAGGGAAGTGAATGTACTATTGCCAAGTCTGTGGATGACACAAAAATAGGTGGGAAGGCAAGTAGTGAGGATGACAGAAAGAGTCTACAGAGGGATATAGACAAGTTAAGTGAGTGGGCAAAAACTTGGCAGATGGAATATAATGTGGGAAAAGGTAAGGTTATGCACTTTGTCAGGAAGAATAGAGGAGCTGAATATTATTTAAATGGAGAAAAACTGTAGAAAGCTGTGGTACAGAGGGATTTGGGAGTCCTTGTGCATGAATCCCAAAAAGCTAGCATACAAGTTCAGCAAGTAATAGGGAAGGCAAATAGAAGGTTGGCCTTTATTTCAAAGGGAATGGAGTATAAAAATGGGAAAGTCTTGCTAAAACTACACAAGGCACTAGTTAGATCACACCGAGAATACTGTGAACAGTTTTAGTGCCCTTATTTAAAGAAAGATATAGTGGCATTGGAGGCAATTCAGAGAAGGTTCACTAGGTTGACCCTGGGTATGGAGGGATTTTATGAGGAGAGGTTGAGTAGATTGGGTCTGTACTCAATGGAGTTGAAAAGAATAAGAGGCAGCCTTATTGAAACATATAAGGTTCTTAGGGGTTTGACAGGGTCGATGCTGAGAGGCTGTTTCCTCTTCTGGGAGAGTCTAGGGCGAGAGGGCATAATCTCAAGGTAAGGGATCACCCATTTAAGACAGAGATGAGGAGGAATTTCTTCTCTGAGGGTGGTGAATCTGTGGAATTCTTTACCGCAGAGGGCTGTAGAGGCTGGGTCGTTACGTATATTTAAGGCTGAGATAGGCAGGTTTTTAATCAGTAAAGGAATCAAGGGCTATGGGGAAAAGGCAGGAAAGTGGAGTTGAGGATTATCAGATCAGCCATGATCTCATTGAATGGCAGAGCAGACTTGATGGGCCAAATGGCCTACTTCTGCTCCTACGTCTTATGGTCTAACCGTAGCTGGAGATTTTCAGTTGTGTTAATAGCTAAATGGGGAATTTGTCTGTAATTTAGAGCATAGGTTGCCTACTGAATAGTGTTTAGTGTTGTTTTTATTTTGTCATCACAGTAAAATTTATTCGAGGCAGAATTAGATAGACTTTTGATTGACAAGGGAGTCAAGGCTTATGGGGGCAGGCAGAAAAGTGGAGCTGAGACCACAACCAGATCAACCATGATCTTACTGAATGTGGAGCAGGCTTGAGGTTTGAATGGCCTACTCCTGCTTCTATGTTCCTACGTTGCTAATATTCTTAAAATTTGAAATCTTTTTTAAAGTTATCATTGACTTCAGGGATTGTATCACTTTGCATACACTTAAGACACAACAAGAGTTGAAGATAGCAGGCAATGTGCTTTAGGATAAGGAATGAGCTGGAAAGTTCTGAGCAAATTGCAGTTTATGAACATGGGTGATTGCCAAGAGAGCATGACTGTATTAGAGCATTGAGGCAATGATGGTATGGTTGAATGTTCCCACAGCAGTGGAGTGAGCCAAGTGGTTGAAGTTCTGGAGGTGGAAACGAGTATCCTTAGTGATGGTGAGGTGCAAACCTCAGCTCACAGTTCAGCATATCACAGATTCTGCCTCAGCGAAGTTGTCAAGGGAGGCAGAATCAGCATCTGGGGGGGAAAACAATTCTGTGGGGAGAGGGTGGAGGCTAATGTGCTGGCTTTGGTCCCATTGATGTTCAACAGGAAGAGGCTCAATATCGGACAGCATAACCACAGTCTTGGAATCAAGCAGAGATGTCAACCTGCAGCGCTGTACATGCAGAAGATGACATCAGACCATTGCACGTTCTCAATTCCCTGATTTAAAAAACCTCCTATTTTACTGAGGTAATGCATCCAAGGTGCATTTTTATCCATTAACAGTCACACACACATTCAGTGTTCTGTACTGCAAAGGACAACTGTATTGAGTCACATCATGGTCAGACATAACATTCGTTATTCTCCCTGTAAGAGAAAGCTAATAGCTCCTCCTCTGACACTCAGACCACTTCAGCAGTCAGCCTGCAAGTTTCTGCACATTGAAGTCAGCAGGAAGCTGGAGAGTGCAGGAGTGGATAACTAGGTCTTAATGCTCAAGTTTACACATATGGAAGAGACACCAAGATGAGGTATCAGGAGGGTGTCTGGTGTTAACTGGAACAAACCACAAGAATCAGCATCTTCAGAAAGGTGAGAAGATTGGTAAAAAAAAAATACACAGATGAATAACACAGTCTTACATTCACTTTCTCTTTCCCAAGTAACAGGAATGCAGATGGGGGCAGCAGGAGTTCCTTTGGCACTGGCTGCTCCTGCTGGCTATCCATGGTTGTCTTTGAAGAAAAGTGGGCAATGGGAAAGGAAGCCTGTAGCTGCACAGTTTGTAGATTCTTTGTCTCTTTAGCAAAACATAACGATTGACAAGAAGCACCTTCAGTGGCATCATTCTCAGAATGGTCACCTAGGCTGATGGGACCCCTTACGTCAAGGGTTCTGGTTTGTGTTGGGCTCTCCATTACTGGCAGATCAGTTGTAGTTGCTGTTGCAGAGTCCAGTCTCGATGCATTGCCGCTGAAACCAATAAAAGGCTTGATTATAAATTAATAATTGTGCGCTAATAATTCAGTATTTCATCATTAATCTGGAAATCGTATTGGCAAACAGCAACTGGAAGCTGCTGTCAATGCTGGAACCGAATCATATGATTAGTCCACACCCGCTGGAATCCTAACTCACCAAGAGTCCAAGGCTGCTGGAATTGCACTCCACAAGTCAGCAACTTCAGAAAAGAGAAGCCCTCAGCTTATGTATTAAAAGAAAACTATTGAAGGAGATTAAACTCATGGTTTCTACACTATTAAACGAGCAGTGTCAGTAAGAAAGAACTCTTAATCTTTGGGCAGTATGCTGCCTCTTTCTGTTAGCAGTGAGAAGATATCAAATTTGATTTCCACATTTTTTTTTAAAACTTATTTCCTTCCCTTCTCCTCTGAAACCTTGTTTGCCCTGCACCTCCCTTACCCCCAGAGGGTAAGTAAATTGTACCTGTTCCATCATAGCACTGCCCGGTCACTCGCAGGAGATACTTAGCATGCATCAGCTTGAAAGGCCCTTTAACTTTATTTTGTGTTTACTTCCCCCCACGTTAGTCTCTCTTTGACCTAATAAACAATGAATTGTCAGTGGGCTACTCACCATTGGGCAACTCCACCTTGTTCTCACACCTACACATTGGCATTCTCCAGGAGTCGCTAGGCAGGCACCAAGAGTGGGAATTCTGACCGACCAATTTCACCCCACACCCCCAACAACACAAGGGGTGCCTCAGAGCACTCTTGCATAGCACTAACTCAAACCAAGGATCAAACCTGTGAATTCCTGCTCCACACAGCATAGCATTTGGGAAATATAGGGAGAAGTTGCATGCCATAGATGCTGGCAGATGGTTCACTTCTTGATCAAGCAGACTGCTCAATGTCACCCCTTGTCCAGTTTACAAAATGGTAGATCTTAAAAGAAAGGGACATTTTCTGCCATATAATGGTGTTGTTTCTATCTCATTATGCACAGCTCTCATACAATACATAACAAAGCAGGACCTTCTGGACTAGCACCTAGGCAAAGACATTCTGTTGCCGTCAGCCCATTAGGTTTGATTCCCTGCATGAACCAAGTTGGCTGCTCGCAGGTAAGGAGGCGGTAAGAGTTCTACAAGAGAACCAAAATCCTCTACAAAAACAAAAATACCTGGAAAAACTCAGCAGGTCTGACAGCATCTGCGGAGAGGAACACAGTTAACGTTTCGAGTCCATATGACTCTTCAACAGAACTAAGGAAAGATAGAAAAGAGGTGAAATATAAGCTGGTTTAAGGGGGGCGGGGTGGGATAGAGGGCCAGTGATAAGTGGAGATAACGAAAAGATATCATAGACAAAAGGACAAAGAGGCGTTGAAACTGGTGATATTAAAGCGAGTTTTAGTAAACACCTTGTCAAACACCAGGAGAGAAATGGAAAGCAATGAAAGTGAACAAGGCAAAAAAGAGAGACGGAAATCCTGTCGGAGAGAAGAGCAATACTTCTTCAAGGTAGGCATTCATTGAAGAGAAGTGGCAGTCAATTAAACACGAAGATAAAATCAAAATACTGCGGATGCTGGAAATCCTTTACAAAAACAAAAATATCTGGAGAAACTCAATAGGTCTGACAGCATCTGTGGAGAGGAACACAGTTAACGTTTCGAGTCCGTATGACTCCAACATAACTAAGGAAAAATAGAAAAGATGTGAAATATAAGCTGGTTTAAGGGGGGGGGCGGTGCAGGTAGAGCTGGATAGAGGGCCAGTGATAGGTGGAGATAACCAAAGGATGTCATAGACAAAAGGGCAAAGAGGTGTTAAAGCTGGTGATATTAAAGCCAGTTGGGTTAGGTAGGAGAAAAACTGAACTCAGCCAGGATCCTCATTCCTGATTGCTGACCAGTAGAGCCTGCTGGAAAGCCTGCATTGATGATCAGAATCAGGATCAGGCTGGGTTGTGATGACCTTCAAATACAAATAGTCATCCAATACTCTAAGCTAATATTTTAAGTCTAAGTTCCCACAGAAACAATGCAATTTGTGTGAGCTACAGGAAGGCGACCAGCAATTGCAGACTCTTCACACTGGAGAGCAGGAAAGAAAACCCAGATAAAGTGAAAGATCATAATGAATAATACACTGAATTTGAACACATGGAAGTCAAAAATATTTGCAAATTAAAGCAAAGAAGAAAAGGATCAATAAAGATCAATTTTTTAGACCATCTTTCACAACATCAAGATGTCTGAAAATAATTCGCTGCTTTTGATGTGCTATAACTGTTGTAACATAGCGGAAAATAGTACTGATTTGCACAGAGTAAGATTCCACAAACAGAAATTAGATAAATGAGCTGATCATCAGTGTTGGTGATGTTGATAGAGAGATAAATATTGGGCAGGACACTGGGAGAATTCCCCCCACTCCTCTTCAAATAATGACCCTGAATTTTCTTACATCTATTTGAGAATAGTCAGCAGCAGCTTCATCAGAAAATAAATATCCCTGAAACTCATGTGATAAAAGCAGATTGGCCCTAAAAACTGTACTGATTCACACAAACTGGTAGGTCCCAGTTTGATCTCTGGACTGCCTCGAATTAGTTGAGTCATCATTTAAGTTGTTACAATTGCCCTCAGAGTCCCTGAGCTGGTGAAGGGAAATAAAATCATCTGGGATCCCGAATATGATCATTTGCCCACTGACCCTGGTGGAAAGTGCAGGTAGATATCAGGTGAGAACAAGATCTGACTTGTTGGTGATGCCCTCTGCAGTTCAATATTCTACTGCCACTTACTGTCTAGGTTCAAGCATGGAGCATTACCACATCATAAAGCTGTTATTAAGGGCTTCCATCATCATTTAATGATTCATAATAAGTATTATATACTGGAATTATATACTTTATCACCTGCAAGCCAAACAGAAGCCCAAAAATCTGATTATGGCACCAGTTCAGGTTGAATTCCCATGACTCGCTGATGTAGTCGCACTTGCTGATTACGCAGGGTGATTAGTTTGACTTATTCCATGTGGATTGGCATTGTGGGAGGATGAGGGAAATGTTATTGTCTGCAGTAAGGCATACAAGCTAGAAAATTGCTAATGGTGAATGCTTGTGGATATCAAAACAATCTCACTCTGAAAGGCTTATATGAGGAATAAGACTGGCAAATATCAGAGAACACAATTATGCAGTAACTCAGTCTCAAAACAAAGTCCATTGTAGAGAAATCAATATTTAATGACTAGTTTTAGTTTAAATCACATAATTAAAGATTACTGATCAGTTAACCTTATGGTATACTATCCTTTTAGATTGTAACTAATAGAAGACGGCAGCATTTAATATCACATGACTCTATTGAGCTTCATTTGACAGAGAAAGACACCATGGGATTTTAGACACAATGAGGTAACATACTAGTGATAAAAACAAAAAAACTGTGGATGCTGGAAATCCAAAACAAAAACAGAATTACCTGGAAAAACTCAGCAGGTCTGGCAGCATCGGCGGAGAAGAAAAGAGTTGACGTTTCGAGTCCTCATGACCCTTCGACAGAACTTGAGTTCGAATCCAAGAATGAGTTGAAATATAAGCTGGTTTAAGGTGTGTGTGTGGGGGGCGGAGAGATAGAGAGACAGAGAGGTGGAAGGGGGGGTGGTGTGGTTGTAGGGACAAACAAGCAGTGATAGAAGCAGATCATCAAAAGATGTCAACGACAATAGTACAATAGAACACATAGGTGTTAAAGTTAAAGTTGGTGATATTATCTAAACGAATGTGCTAATTAAGAATGGATGGTAGGGCACTCAAGGTATAGCTCTAGTGGGGTTTTTTTTTTATATAATGGAAATAGGTGGGAAAAGGAAAATCTTTATAATTTATTGGAAAAAAAAAAGGAAGGGGGAAACAGAAAGGGGGTGGGGATGGGGGAGGGAGCTCACGACCTAAAGTTGTTGAATTCAATATTCAGTCCGGAAGGCTGTAAAGTCCCTAGTCGGAAGATGAGGTGTTGTTCCTCCAGTTTGCGTTGGGCTTCACTGGAACAATGCAGCAAGCCAAGGACAGACATGTGGGCAAGAGAGCAGGGGGGGAGTGTTAAAATGGCAAGCGACAGGGAAGTTTGGGTCATTCTTGCGGACAGACCGCAGGTGTTCTGCAAAGCGGTCGCCCAGTTTACGTTTGGTCTCTCCAATGTAGAGGAGACCACATTGGGAGCAACGAATGCAGTAGACCAAGTTGGGGGAAATGCAAGTGAAATGCTGCTTCACTTGAAAGGAGTGTTTGGGTCCTTGGATGGTGAGGAGAGAGGAAGTGAAGGGGCAGGTGTTGCATCTTTTGCGTGGGCATGGGGTGGTGCCATAGGAGGGGGTTGAGGAGTAGGGGGTGATGGAGGAGTGGACCAGGGTGTCCCGGAGGGAGCGATCCCTACGGAATGCCGATAAGGGGGGTGAATGGAAGATGTGTTTGGTGGTGGCATCATGCTGGAGTTGGCGGAAATGGCGGAGGATGATCCTTTGAATGTGGAGGCTGGTGGGGTGATAAGTGAGGACAAGGGGGACCCTATCATGTTTCTGGGAGGGAGGAGAAGGCGTGAGGGCGGATGCGCGGGAGATGGGCCAGACACGGTTGAGGGCCCTGTCAACGACCGTGGGTGGAAAACCTCGGTTAAGGAAGAAGGAGGACATGTCAGAGGAACTGCTTTTGAATGTAGCATCATCGGAACAGATGCGACGGAGGCGAAGGAACTGAGAGAATGGGATGGAGTCCTTACAGGAAGCGGGGTGTGAGGAGCTGTAGTCGAGATAGCTGTGGGAGTCGGTGGGTTTGTAATGGATATTGGTGGACAGTCTATCACCAGAGATTGAGACAGAGAGGTCAAGGAAGGGAAGGGAAGTGTCAGAGATGGACCACTTGAAAATGATGGAGGGGTGGAGATTGGAAGCAAAATTAATAAATTTTTCCAAGTCCTGACGAGAGCATGAAGCGGCACCGAAGTAATCATCGATGTACCGGAGAAAGAGTTGTGGAAGGGGGCCGGAGTAGGACTGCAACAAGGAATGTTCCATATACCCCATAAAGAGACAGGCATAGCTGGGGCCCATGCGGGTACCCATAGCCACACCTTTTATTTGGAGGAAGTGAGAGGAGTTGAAGGAGAAATTGTTCAGCGTGAGAACAAGTTCAGCCAGACGGAGGAGAGTAGTGGTGGATGGGGATTGTTCCGGCCTCTGTTCGAGGAATAAGCTAAGGGCCCTCAGACCATCCTGGTGGGGGATGGAGGTGTAGAGGGATTGGACGTCCATGGTGAAGAGGAAGCGGTTGGGGCCAGGGAACTGGAAATTGTTGATGTGACGTAAGGTGTCAGAGGAATCATGGATGTAGGTGGGAAGGGACTGGACAAGGGGAGAGAGAAGGGAGTCAAGATAACGAGAAATGAGTTCTGTGGGGCAGGAGCAAGCTGAGACGATCGGTCTACTGGGGCAGTTCTGTTTGTGGATTTTGGGTAGGAGATAGAAGCGGGCCGTCCGAGGTTGGGCGACTATCAGGTTGGAAGCTGTGGGAGGGAGATCCCCAGAGGAGATGAGGTCAGTGACAGTCGTGGAACTCGCAGACACTTCCTCCTACCTCTCCCTGGACCATGACCCCACCACTGAACATCAAGCCATTGTTTCCAGGACTGTTATTTGAATTCTACTCTGTTTTGTTTGATGAACATTAATTGAAAATCTTTTAGTTAATGACTCTACATCATTAAATAACGCCTGCGTGTCGTTATTAATTATTGCTAAATACTTATCAGTCCAAACTTTACCCTCAGTGGGAAAGAAGAGTAGGGAGGGGAGAGGAGGAAGAGGGAAGAAGTGAGAGAGAAACTGAGGAGGAAAGGGGGTAGGAGAAATTGGAGAGTAGAGGGAACGTTGGAGATAATGTGTAAAATCTTATTCTTATAGACATATATGTTTAGGGTGAGGATTTGGTTTAATCCCACATGATTAAATTTTTTGCTTTCCTTTGTCTTATAAATAGAATACAGATTTGTGCTGCAGCTAGAAACAATGAAATGGTTGAGTTGTTAATTCCCAGGATACTTCAGAATATGGATCACATTGAGAAAGAAAGAGTTGATCAACAAGGAGAGGATCTTTTGCTTAATAAGGGCACTGAAATAGGAAGCAGTGGCATTAGAAAGTGAGACAATAGGCCCCTAGATGGTAAACAAGGTTGGCCAGCTGTGTTTTTTTGTTTTGGTCACGAACAACCTCTCATTTCTGGGAGTTTTGTTCACAAAAACTCTCAGCACACCATATTGAATCATGAAGGATAATATGCATGACCAGAGGCCTGTAAAGATCTTGAACTATGAGTTGTAGAGACAAAAGTGATAGAACTAACAATGGTTGCATCTCTACCCAGATAGTGAAATATATTTTATTCATCTGTATGACTAGTGTTTAGACATCAGTCAAACACAAACTGTTCAGCTATGATCATATTCTCTGAGAGGGAGAATTGCAGGACATAAGGCAGGGAGGAAAATGGGTTCAGGAGATGAAAAAGGGGAGAATAGAAAGGAGAGGAGAGGAAAAGGTTGGGGATGAGGATAAGGAAGGCACAGAAGGAGGACAGGAGGGAGGGATAGATGGAGAGATGGCAGAAAGTGGAAAACTTCCGAACATATGAAATAGGATCAGAAGTAGGCCGATCGAGCCTACTCCACCATTCAATAAGATTATGGTTGATCGGTTTGTGGTTCAAGTTCCACATTCCCATCTTACCCCGATAACCTTTGATTCCCTTGCCTAAAAAGAATCTAACTACCTTTGCCTTAAAAATATTCAGTGAGCCTCACCTCTGCCGCCTTCTGAGGCAGAGAGTTCCAAAGTCGCACAACCCTCAAAAAAAAATTCTCCTCATCTCTGTCCTATAGGGGAAACCCCTAATTTTAAAACAGTGGCCCCTAGTTCTGGACTCACCCGCAAGTGAAAACATGCATTTCGTGTCCACCTTGTCAAGACCATTCAGGATCTTGTATACTTCAGTCGTCACCCCTCACTCTTCTAAACTCCAGTAGAAACAAGTCCAGCATGCCCAATCTATCCTCATGAGGCAACCTGCTCATTTCAGGAATCACTCTAGTAAACCTCCTCTGAACCACCTCCAACACACTTACATTCTTCCTTAAATAAGGCCAAAACCACGCACAATATTCAAGACGCGGTCTCACCAATGCCCTGTATAACTAAAGCATAACACCCTTACTTTTATGTTCAGTTCACATAGAAAATTGGAGCAGGAGTAGGCCACTCAGCCCTTCGAGCCTGCTCCGCCATTCATTATGATCATGGCTGATCATCCAACTCAATAACCGGCTCCCGCTTTCTCCCCATATCCTTTGATCCCTTTCGCCGCAAGAGCTATATCTAACTCCTCCTTGAAAACAAACAATGTTTTGGCCTCAACTACTTTCAGTGGTAGTGAATTCCACAGGCTCATCACTCTCTGGGTGAAGAAATTTCTCCTAATCTCAGTCCTAAATGGTCTACACCGTATCCTCAGACTGTGACCCATGGTTCTGGACTCTCCCGCCATCGGGAAATCCTTCCTGCATCTACTGTGTCTAGTCCTGTTAGAATTTTATAGGTTTCTATCTCGTAATAAAGGATTGCATTCCATTAGTCTTCTTGATTACATGCTGAACCTGCATACTGTTTTGTGACTCGTACATGAGAACACCTAGATCCCTCTGCAGCTCAGAATTCTGCAGTCGTTCTCCACTTAAGTAATATTCTGCTTTTTTATTCTTCCTGCCAAAGTGAACAACTTTGCATTTTCCCACATTATACACCTTCTGCCAGATTTTTACCAACTCACTCAACTTCATTGTGATGAACGTATAATAATCATTAAAATGGTGCAGGTTTATTGTGAAGATGATTTATGGGTTAAGTATAGTTGGGTCTGTGTGTGATTTAATTACTTTTTGTAGTTAAGTAGGCTGCAAGCTTTAAATAATCAAAAGAAGCTAGCTGCTTGACATGCTCATGAGTAAACATGGATGTTGACTTAGAATGTAAGGTGTGAAGGGAATTTGCATTTTTAGATAAATGAAGGGATATTTGGATTTCAAAGGGATCTTAGTCTGTTCAACTAGTCAGATATGCAAGGCTAAGGAAGGTTTATTTTTTCCAAAGGTTACTGACAATATATAGTGGCAACTTGAAAGTTTTTATATTATGAGGAAGATACAGTTTCAAAGACATATGGAACAATATAATTTAAATATTAGAGAGAGAGAGAAACAAAGATAAATGAGAATGAAAGGCTGTGTGTCAGAAGGCCATGTGAGATCTAACAGGAGTGTGTGAAATAGCCTTAATGAAGCCTCTAGCATTTTTGCACAAGTCTGCTATCTAACGAAACCCAAGCTGGAGAAAAGCCATTTGGAATTCCACTGCCTAGGGTATTGTGTTAAATTATTGAGTTTGTTTTAAATCTAAAATCTATTGTGGATTGTTGCCTTAAAGGGAGTGTAACCGGGAGTCAGGTTAATTAGGATTTTTAGGGGTTGTTAAAGTCGTAAATGTACTCTTATGTATGTGCTTGGCATCATTCATTTTGTTAATATATATCTTAATTTAGTTT
Source organism: Carcharodon carcharias (assembly GCF_017639515.1). Taxonomy (NCBI): domain Eukaryota; kingdom Metazoa; phylum Chordata; class Chondrichthyes; order Lamniformes; family Lamnidae; genus Carcharodon; species Carcharodon carcharias. The sequence goes on from NC_054479.1 coordinate 61,095,130, forward strand.
TTTTAAATCTCTAAAGGTCTTGGTGAACTTATTACTTCTGAATTCAGTGCACACATCTCATAATAAATACAAATTGCAAAACCGTTGTGATAGCACAACCAAGTTTCCCTCGTGGAATTGGTGCACCTGGCACACATCATCTGCCACATCATAACATTATCTATATCTTGTCTGCAAACATCATATGTCTTCTTCACAACTTTCCTACCTATCTTTGTGTCATCTGCAAATTGAGCTACCATGCCTTTGCTCCCCTCCTCTAATTCATTGATGTAAATTGTAAAAAGTTGAGGCCCAGCACTGACCCTTGCGGGACTCCACTCGTCACATCCTGCCAATAAGACAAAGACCTATTTATGTATACTGTTTTCTGCCAGCCAGCCAATCTTCTATTCAGACTAATATGTTACCCCCTACACTATGTGCTTTTATTTTCCGCAATAATCTTTGAAGTGGCACCTTATCAAATGCTTTCTGGAAATGCAAGTGCAGTTCGACTACAGGCTCCTTACTCCTTCAAAGTGCTCTAATAAATTGGTTAAACATGATTTCTCTTTCATAAAACCACACTGACTCTTCCCGATTACCTTGAGCTTTTCTAAGTGACCAGCTATAACTTATTTAATGATCGACTCTAACACGTTCCCCATGACAAGACATCAAGACAACTGGTCTATAGTTTCCTGTTTTCTGCCTCCCTCCCTCCTTGAACAGAGAGGTTATATTTACTACTTTCCACTCTGATGGAAACTTTCTAGAATCTATGGAATTTTGGAAAATTATCAGCCCACCTACTACCTAATTAGCCACCTCTTTTAAGGCGCTAGGATGAAGTCTGTCTGGACCCAGTGACTTTGTCAGCCTGCAGATACATCAGCTTGCTCAGTATCACTTCCCTGGTGATTCTAATTTCATCAAGTTCCTCTTTCACCTCCACCTCCTGATGTACAGCTATTACTGGAATGTTTTTTGTATCCTCTATGGTGAAGATAGAAACAAAACATTTGTTCATTTCATCTGCCATTTCCTTATTATATACTATTAACTCCCCATTCTCACTCTCTAGAAGACCAATGCTCACTTTACCTACTCTTTTCTTGTTTAAATACTCTTGCTATCCATTTTTACATTTCTAGGTAGCTTCCTCTCATACTCTAATTTCTTTCTCCTGATTAACCTTTTAGTCATTCTCTGCCGTTCTTTATATTCTGACCAATCATCTGACCTGCCACTCACCTTTGTGCAGTTATATGCTTTTTCCTTAAGTTTGATGCTTTCCCTAACTTCTTAAGTTAACCACAAATGGTGGGTCTTCCCTTTAGATCTCTTTGAACTAGTATGAACTAATATGGAGAAGAGCAGAGGAGTTACATGTCCTGGCCATATCCTGTCCTCAATCAGCATCACTAAAACAGATTATGTGGTCTGATCACACTGATGTTTAGGGGAGATTGCTATGCACAAATTGGTTGCTGTGCTTTTTCTACATCACAACAGTAACTGCACTTCAAAAAGTAATTAATTAACTGCAAATTGCTTTGAGAAATCCTGTGGATGTGAAAGACGCTATATAAATGTGAGTCTTACTTTCTTCTTCTGGCACATGTCCCAGTTTAATTAGGGTAACCTGATAATCAATGCATTTGTGTGGAAGACTATAAATGCAAGCACTATCTGTGTATGAAATGTGGTGTGATGTTCACTACTAATATAAAATTGTGCATATTTTCTGAAATTATTTATTAAATATTACTGGATTGCATTTTTGGCCCTAAAATGTTGGTGCAGCATAGATCGAATTGATCACACTAAATTAAGTTGACATTGGGAAATGGATTTGGGTCCTCAACTTCTCCCAGATGACAATGTAATTAGAAACTTAGTCTATAGCATTGGTAAATACAGGACTCAAATAAAGAATCTAAAAAGAAAATGTATAATCTCTTGAGAATAGATGGATTTTAAATTCAAGTGATCAATCTCCACAAATTTGGCTGAACTACTTATGTAAATTTGAAAATAAATTTCTAATACTGTCTTGTCACATTGCATTCTCACTATCAATAATGCAAAATTATACATAAGTCTGTAATAACGCATCATTTTTATTCATTGTTTGAAAATGCACTTGATACATGCAGTATATGGAAATGTTTTACCGCTGGTTCATGAGAGAAGCCCACAAGGAAATCACTGCTTATGTTTATGCTTCTTGATGAATTAGTGAATGCCCTTTACCACAGAACCATCACATTGGGCTGCCTCATCCTATAGATATTCATACCTGCTGTTGATACTGTCCAGAAGATCCTTCTTTCGCAATGATTCTAACAGGAACCCTGGTCTTCTTGGCTGTAATCTTACCGGATGTACAAGGGGTCTATTAATAAAATGGAGGACTGAATTAATTTTCAAAAGGAGATGACTGCCATATTCTTTCCTCTAAATAATTTATAATTAAGTTCCTTTTTGAATCATTTCAGAATACTGTAACACAGGTTATTCACTGGACACTCTCAACCCATTACAACCCTGTGCTAATGTTGTTCCTGGTCCATTTAATGAGGAATTTGAATAATATAATTTACCACAGGGTGAGGTGTCCATACATACTTTACCACATGATGTTTGAAAATGCTGTCCCGCACACATGCTGCTAATTGCCAGTCTGTTTTAAATCTCTGATTTTTGGTGAGGGCGGAGTGCATAAGACAGTCTTTCTAAGAGTTATTGTTCTCCTCCTTCTTCTGTAGTTCTTCCCACACTATCTCTGACTGGGGGAGGGTGGCCTATTCTTAGACTCTCACTAATATCAATTGAAACCTGCCTCTGGATGAGCAGAATAAATGCACAGCATTTGCACATAGAGAACATTACAGTCCATACTCATCTGTTGCTAGAAATGTTTCTAAGGTAGTGAGAAGATGATTACAAAGGCGATGGTGACTTGTGTCCTGGACAGATGACACATAATGAGCATGATCCTCAATAACCGCACTACCCTCCTCAACCTTCTCCACTATGACATGAAAGAGCTCCACCAAGTTAGTAAAACACTATTTGCCATTGACAAAATCCTGTTGGCTTTTATTTATTAGCCCATACTTTTCCAAATACCAATTAATTTTGGCTTGGATTATTATCACCACCACCATGAGGCTAACTGGCCCACAGTTGCCCAGTTTATCCCATTTGCGATCCTCCAGTCCTCTGGCACCACTCCTATATCTAAAGAAGATTGGCAAGTAATGGTCAGTGCCTCCACAATTTCCAACCTTAGTTCCCTTACCAACTTATGATGCATTCCATCTGGAACGGATGGCTTTTCTGCTTTGAGAACTGTCAACATTGTGAATACCATCTTTTTATCCTATCCAATTGTCACCTCCTTTACTGGCAGAACTCTCTTTTGTGAAGACAGATGCAAAATACTCTTTAGTACCTCAGCCATGTTCCCTCCCTCCATAAAACTATCTCCATTTTGGTCCCTAAATTGGCCCGACTCTTCCTTTGACAGCCCAACTACTAATTACATGTTTTTAAAATTGTACAAAATTTAACTATTCTTCATTTGTCTCCTATCTCCCCTCTCAATTAATCTCAATCTTTGCTTTTATAGTTGTACCACTCACCTGCGTAGTAGTTTAAATCTTGCCCCATTATCCTGTATACCCTCCCTGCAAGGGCCTGGATCCAAATTTGGTTCAGCTGAAACATATTAGAATGTCTAATAACACAATCATCTCAAATGCTAATCTCTGTATTCCTTCATACATTATTGTTCCTATATTTGGTGATTGGAGCTAAACATAGTATTGCAGATGGGAATTTGCACAATACTCTTTACAGCCTCATTGATAACCTCTTGTACATGATGCTACTATTACCTGACCTCCTCACTTCCTAAAACAGTTTGAATTCATTTTTTTTAGATTGGCAAAGCAGAGTTAACATTACTTTTGGAAAGCTATTCTATCCGTTCATGAGAATTCTCTCTTATAACCTTTAGGTTTCTCCACACACGCTCAACCAATGGCCATTTCAGATCAGTAGCAATGTCCTATAGTACCACGAGACAATGTCACTGTGTCAACTTTAGACTCAAAGGTGTTATCAAACAGATAGAAATGTAAAACAAAAACAAAAACAGAATTACCTGGAAAAACTCAGCAGGTCTGGCAGCATCGGCGGAGAAGAAAAGAGTTGACGTTTCGAGTCCTCATGACCCTTCGACAGAACTTGAGTTCAAGTCCAAGAAAGAGTTGAAATATAAGCTGGTTTAAGGTGTGTGTGTGGGGGGCGGAGAGAGAGAGAGAAGTGGAGTGGGGGTGTGGTTGTAGGGACAAACAAGCAGTGATAGAAGCAGATCATCAAAAGATGTCAACAACAATAGAACAAAAGAACACATAGGTGTTAAAGTTAAAGTTGGTGATATTATCTAAAAGAATGTGCTAATTAAGAATGGATGGCAGGGCACTCAAGGTATAGCTCTAGTGGGAGTGGGGAGAGCATAAAAGATTTTTAAAAAATTTTTTAAAAATAATGGAAATAGGTGGGAAAAGAAAAATCTATATAATTTATTGGAAAAAAAAGGAAGGGGGAAACAGAAAGGGGGTGGGGATGGGGGAGGGAGCTCACGACCTAAAGTTGTTGAATTCAATATTCAGTCCGGAAGATGAGGTGCCAAGTCGGAAGATGAGGCGTTGTTCCTCCAGTTTGCGTTGGGCTTCACTGGAACAATGCAGCAAGCCAAGGACAGACGTGTGGGCAAGAGAGCAGGGTGGAATGTTAAAATGGCAAGCGACAGGGAAGTTTGGGTCATTCTTGCGGACAGACCGCAGTTGTTCTGCAAAGCGGTCGCCCAGTTTACGTTTGGTCTCTCCAATGTAGAGGAGACCACATTGGGAGCAACGAATGCAGTAGACTAAGTTGGGGGAAATGCAAGTGAAATGCTGCTTCACTTGAAAGGAGTGTTTGGGTCCTTGGACGGTGAGGAGAGAGGAAGTGAAGGGGCAGATGTTGCATCTTTTGCGTGGGCATAGGGTGGTGCCATAGGAGGGGGTTGAGGAGTAGGGGGTGATGGAGGAGTGGACCAGGGTGTCCCGGAGGGAGCGATCCCTACGGAATGCCGATAAGGGGGGTGAAGGGAAGATGTGTTTGGTGGTGGCATCATGCTGGAGTTGGCGGAAATGGCGGAGGATGATCCTTTGAATGCGGAGGCTGGTGGGGTGATAAGTGAGGACAAGGGGGACCCTATCATGTTTCTGGGAGGGAGGAGAAGGCGTGAGGGCGGATGCACGGGAGATGGGCCGGACATGGTTGAGGGCCCTGTCAACGACCATGGGTGGAAAACCTTGGTTAAGGAAGAAGGAGGACATGTCAGAGGAACTGTTTTTGAAGGTAGCATCATCGGAACAGATGCGGCGGAGGCGAAGGAACTGAGAGAATGGGATGGAGTCCTTACAGGAAGCGGGGTGTGAGGAGCTGTAGTTGAGATAGCTGTGGGAGTCGGTGGGTTTGTAATGGATATTGGTGGACAGTCTATCACCAGAGATTGAGACAGGGAGGTCAAGGAAGGGAAGGGAAGTGTCAGAGATGGACCACGTGAAAATGATGGAGGGGTGGAGATTGGAAGCAAAATTAATAAATTTTTCCAAGTCCCGACGAGAGCATGAAGCGGCACCGAAGTAATCATCGATGTACCGAAGAAAGAGTTGTGGAAGGGGGCCGGAGTAGGACTGCAACAAGGAATGTTCCACATACCCCATAAAGAGACAGGCATAGCTGGGGCCCATGCGGGTACCCATAGCCACACCTTTTATTTGGAAGAAGTGAGAGGAGTTGAAGGAGAAATTTTTCAGCGTGAGAACAAGTTCAGCCAGATGGAGGAGAGTAGTGGTGGATGGGGATTGTTCCGGCCTCTGTTCGAGGAAGAAGCTAAGGGCCCTCAGACCATCCTGGTGGGGGATGGAGGTGTAGAGGGATTGAACGTCCATGGTGAAGAGGAAGCGGTTGGGGCCAGGGAACTGGAAATTGTTTTTGTGACGTAAGGTGTCAGAGGAATCATGGATGTAGGTGGGAAGGGACTGGACAAGGGGAGAGAGAAGGGAGTCAAGATAACGAGAAATGAGTTCTGTGGGGCAGGCACAAGCTGAGACGATCGGTCTACCGGGGCAGTTCTGTTTGTGGATTTTGGGTAGGAGATAGAAGCGGGCCGTCTGAGGTTGGGCGACTATCAGGTTGGAAGCTGTGGGAGGGAGATCCCCAGAGGAGATGAGGTCAGTGACAGTCCTGGAAACAATGGCTTGATGTTCAGTGGTGGGGTCATGGTCCAGGGAGAGGTAGGAGGAAGTGTCTGCGAGTTGACGCTCAGCCTCCGCGAGGTAGAGGTCAGTGCGCCAGACAACAACAGCACCACCCTTGTCAGCGGGTTTGATGACAATGTCAGGGTTGGACCTGAGAGAATGGAGTGCAGTAAGTTCAGAGAGAGACAGGTTAGAATGGGTGAGAGGAGCAGAGAAATTGAGACAACTAATGTCGCGCCGAGAGTTCTCAATGAAAAGATCAAGAGAAGGTAAGAATCCAGAGGGAGGGGTCCAGGTGGAGGGAGAATATTGGAGATGGGTAAAAGGATCCGTTGAACTGGGAGAGGACTCCTGCCCAAAGAAGTGAGCCCGGAGACGAAGACGGCCGAAGAAGAGTTCAGCGTCGTGCCGAGCCCGAAATTCATTGAGGTGAGGGCGTAAGGGTATGAAACTAAGTCCTTTGCTGAGCACTGAACGTTCAGCATCGAAGAGGGGAAGGTCAGGGGGTATAGTGAATACATGGCTGGGGTTGGGATTGGAAGATGGGGTGGGGACGGAGGGACAGGCAGGGGTGGAGGGTCCTAGATGGGTGTTGGTGTCGATGAGTTGTTGGAGCTTGCGTTCCTTAGCACTTGAGAGAAAGAGAAAAAGTTTCTTGTTGAGGCGTCGGATGAGCCGAAGGATAAAATGAATGATAGAAATGTAATTAGTTAACTTACAAATTGCTGAAATCCATGTCTCCACCTGACAGCATTGGTGGTAAGCCATCATATCTAATTGGATTTGGTGCAGTCTTTGAAACCCTTTTCCTAGATTCACTCTTCAAGATTCCAGTTTTCATACTGACATCTTTCTCTTCACAAACCTCAGCAATTGGAAGCTTGAAAGCCACAGTTTTTTTGCATGTCACAGCTGTAGACTTGCGCTTCAACCTCTCCCTCTTGCAGAGTGCTCTTTGCTTCCAGATCATAGCACAGCGATAGACAACCTGATGGCGGCTGTAAGCAGTCTAGGGAGACGGATTTAAAAATTAATAAAGGCAGAATTAAGCAACACATGTTATAATTATTAGATTTCTTAATCTTCCAAGTATCCACCTTGCGCTTGGTGAGCTTTATCAACAGAACAGAATTCACTTGGTTCCGGGCAACTTAACTGGAAAGAAGATGCCAACTATTTTGGTTCACATTCGTGGCTACTTCTTTTTGGTACCTACAGTGTCATCTCTGGTCTTCTTTCAACAGTCATCTGCTTAGATTGGATGACTCCAGAAGTTCATGCTAGCTCAGGGGAATAGGCCAAATCTTGTGGAAAATTAATGCATGTTAACAAAGCACATTAATGCATTAATTGACCAGCAAATTCAGGGGTTAAAAATAAACTGTGAATTGAAAATCTCCAGAACTTGCTGGTCAACTTATGCCACTCTGCAAAAACTGCACATCGGCCTTAGCCCCCACAATATTTTTAAGAACCTGCTGTATTTGTACATTAATTGTCCATCAAATCACAGAATTGTTACGGTACAGGAGGAGGCCTTTCGGCCCATCATGTCTGCACCGGCTCACGAATGAGCATTATGACTTAGTGCCATTTTCTTATCTTTTCCCATAAGCCAGCACACTGTTCTATTCAAATAATCATCTAATGCCCTCTTGAATGCCTCGATTGAACCTGCCTCTACCACATTTCCAGGCAATACATTCCAGACACATTGGGAAAGAGGAAGGGGATAGTTTGTCTTTGTCACAATTACACAGGATGTCATTTATGACTTTAAGAACCATTTCTATACTTCAGTATCCTTTTCAGCATCATATCAATTATTAGTGCAATACCAATCAACCTTTCTGGTCAAGAAAGGGAACAACTTAAACAGTTCAATCTCATTACTGCATGTAGCAAATGCTTCTTAGAGATTTGAAAAATTTCAAATTTGTGAATTTTTTTTTTTCCTTCTCTTAATTCAATCTTTCTTATCCTCTCTATTTATCCACAGACAAATGTTTGTCTGGCCATGAGTACAACTCAAAAGTGCATCTCTTAATCCCCTGAATTTGCTGACAAATTTGTGCATTAATAGCACCATGCCTCATTAGGTTACCATTACTTTTCTAGCAAAATTCAGCCCATTCTTCCCATTCTACAGATTTGAGTGCAAAAACCTAGGCTAATATTCTAGTGCAGGATATAGAAATACATAGTATATAACACAAAAACGAAGGAAGGGCTGCACTGTTGGAGGAGCTGTCTTTCGGATTAGACATTAAACTGAGGCCTCAGCTTCCCTCTCAGGTGGACCTAAAAGGTCCCATGTCACTACTTGAAGAAGAATAGGGGAGTTATCGGACCGGTGTTCATTTCAATATCTATTCCTCAACCAACACCATGGAAAACAAATAATCTTATCACTATTATATTGTTGTTTGTGAGAACTTTCTGTGCTTCTGACATCATAACAGTGACTACACTTCAAAAAGTACTTCAGTGGCTATAAAGCACTCCTGGGATCTCCATACGTCATGGAAAGGCTCTATATAAATGGAAGCTTCCCTTTCTGAGTCATTTCCACTTAATTTCCAATCCTTAAACCTCACTGGTTAAGGGGATACACGAACTAAAGGGGGACAGTTGGGGGGGGTGGGGACAAAGAGGAGAGGGAGAGTGGGGAGGTGGGGGGGTGAGAAAAGAGGCGGGGAAAGAGGGGGGAAGAGGAGAGGGAGAGTGGGGGGGATGGGGGGAGGGGGAGAAGAAGTGAGAAGGGGGGAGAAGAAGTGGGGGGAAGGGGAGGGGGAGAAGAAGGGGGGAGGGGGAGAAGTAGGGGGAGGGGGAGAAGGCACAGCAGGAGGCGGGGGGGAAGAGCGGGACTTGGGGGGAGAGGGTTCTGCTTCAGGCACACTTACCTTCATCTGATGCTCAGCTGCAATTTGGCTGCGAAACTGCATCATGTCAGAGGTGTAATGAAGAACTGCAGCCACCCCTGTTCTTAGCAGGTGACTGCGATAACTTTCCACTGCTTTTGCAATGCGTACCTTTTTCCTGTGCCGCTCCTGTACATACATAAGCCAGGCATCAAACACCTGGAAAGGAAACATGCTGGTGAAAATAGAGGCCTTAATTACAAGAAGAGCACTACTTGAGCTTCTTCACTTCAGAGACGAAACAGGCTCTGGGGGAAGATATGATCAGGAGCTTAACACATTGCAATATTTAGTAACAAAGATAAAAGTTCTGCAAAGGCAATACTTGATTATTAGTATTAGAGGTTGCTAGCAGCTAACAGGAATGCTGTCAATGTGAAGTGGCATGAATTACTATTGCACGAGTATTCCAATCTTTCACTTGAGAGCTTTCATGTCTCAATCAGACAAGGTCGCTCATTTAGATTTTTATTTTCTCAATACTAAGTGGCTTCCTTATTTTTCTTACCAAAGTTTCTTATCTCAAAATATAATACATTGAAATTCATTTGCCAGTTACATACCCATGCTGCAAGGTCATTAATATCTTCTTGTAATTTGTTGCACTCCTCTGCAGTGTTGACTATCTATCACAAATTGATGTCATTCTCAACTTTAGAAAATTGTGTTTCTGATTCCAAAATCTAAACCATTAGTGCAAATTGTGAACGACATTTGCTACAGCATGATCCATATGGAAACTCACTTGTCACCTGCTGCTACTCTGAATAGGTCCCTTCATTCATACTCTCTGCTTTCTGTCTTTCAGCTTGCTAACTATCCATTCTACCAATTGTGCCCTGACTCTGCATGGTATGACGTTATTCCTTAGACTATTTATTATACAGTACCTACTCAAAGGACTTATAGAAATATAGATATATTACAGCTACTGCATCACCCTTGTCTACTCTTTCTGTTTCCACTTCAAATTCAATGAGGTCAATGAAGCAGGACTTTCCCTTTTGAAATCCATGTTGACTGTTTATTATAAAACTAGCTTTTTTTCTGATTTAGTGAGATTTTCTTTTCCCTGCAACTATTAAGCTGAGGTGTATATAATTCCCAGGGCATATCATGTCAATCAATAGACAAATTACTTGCAGCAACTGAGGAGCACAATTTCCTCTTTTTTATATATAAACGAAGGTTAATTTGTCCTACTTTCACTGGGTTTCAGCAGATGTATTTCATAATGGTGGGTCTACCAGATTTATTGGTGAATTTGTACAATACAAATCAATTAGGAGTGAAAGAAAATGACTAATTACAATGTCCTTGCAATATCAGTCTTTTCACATTTCACAAGCTGCTGTATTACCACTTAACTGGTAAATGAATGTTACATAGTTACAGCACAGAAACAGGTCTTTTAGACCAATAGTTCAATGCCACTGTTTACATTCTACAGGAGCCTCCTCCCACCTTTCATCTAACCCCATCCACCTTTCCTTTTGTTCTTTTCTCCTTCATGTCTTTATCTAGCATCTACTTCAATACATCTTTGCGACTCAGCTCAATTACTCCTTGAGGTAGCAAGCACCACATTCCAACCACTCTCTGGATTTTCCCAGCATTGAAGTGTGTAAAACTTTCCCAAGTCAGTAAAAGGTAAAAATTCAGATCTGACCAAAACCCCGGGACCATGACTGACATTTGAAACATACAATGAATTTCCTGGGCTGGGCTGGAGGAGGAGCAGGGGTGGGTTTGTGATAGACAATAACTTCATGGTCCTATATCACAGGTTGACCACTGCATACACCTTAGAGGATGTGCGAAAGTGTTTCAAATCAGAAAGGAGTAAAGCAAAAGTAACAACGTCTTAATATTGAGATGGAAATATACAAGGTGCCAGCAGTCAAACCATGACACCGTGAAGCAATAGTGAATTTTACTTTGGGTGGCCGTAGTATCATTTGATGTTTACTTTAGACGTGGGGTCAAAGTGTCGAGGAAGTCGCTTGCTGCCATTATAGAAATGACTGTTGCAAAGTATTCAGATGGTTTCGGCAGTAATTTAAACTAGTAAGCAAATTAGCAAGTAGGGGCCAGGAATTGGCAGAGAATTTATGATTTGAGTCAGCAGCTGAAGTTACACAATAAGGAATGGATACCATAAGCCTTTTGCGCTAGCTGGGGAAGGCTCTTCGGCTGCACTCATTTTCTTCTACACACAGGCACTAGCAGGCACCTTTTAAAATATTTTCATACAAAAAAATACTTAATTTACTAAGAAGCTAGCCTGTGCATACCAATGAAAATCATAACGACTCAATATAGATTTTTTTTAAAGCCAGCATTTGCCACCATTACTGAAATGCTTTTTTTTTTAAGGTAAATTCATTTTCAGCTGTGGTAATAAAACTACACCAGGTTACTATCTTAAACACATCAAGAAATACCTTCTAATAGAAAGAAAAAGTGTTCTATTGTGCTTCCCAATTGCTAAAGTTCAAGGACGATGTTATCTGTGAACATACAAATGACGTTTTGGCAGAAACCTGAACTGTGACACAACCACCACAATTCTAAACACATGTTGGGTACGATTTCCCAATTGTGCCAGAAGTGAAAGCTCTACACTAGGAAATTTATCTATAAAAATCCTAAACTTGGCTTGCACTAGTCACATCACATTTTTCAAATGATGTTGCATCTCACAGCCTTTCTACCTACCATTATCACAGTTGATGTCACATACTTGGATTTTCAAACAGCCTTTAGCAACTACCAAACAATAGACTCCTCTATAAGAAACAGTCCTGTGGGTTTGGCAGGCAGGTCTCAGGTTAGCTTAAGAACTGGTTGTATTCTCAAAGTGAGATGGTTTTTATTAATGGTAGTGGTTCTCTACAGAGACCAGTTACTAGGAGAGTCTTACAGGGATCAGCGTTAGGCTGGAAACTCTTCACAGTCTATGTTAACAATCTATATAAAGATACTGGAAGGACTATCTGCAGGTTCACAAACAATAAAAAGATCTGCGAATGTTAGGACCTTGGATGAGAAAAATGCCTAGTCATATCAAGATGCATTGAGGGAAGGGCCTGGGCCTAGCAACTGTCATTTAATATGGATAAGTGCTATGGTAGAGTTATGTAAGTGCAGAGGACCAATATTACCTAAAGTACACTATACAGGGGTCCAAATTAAAGACCGTTGAGCAGAAAAGCGACAGAGTTTTATATTACATGAATCTAATGAGGCTCACAACCAGTGCTATGAAGCTATAGCAAAGGACAATCCAATAGAAAACAAAAATCACTATGGTGTCCTTGTCTAAAACCAAAAATACTGCGGGTTCGATTGCTCTTCATCAGTATTGCAAATCAGGTTCATAGCAAATCAGCATAACATTTGAAAGGAGAGATGTGACAAGTGCAAGCCATGTGCAGAACTGCTATAGATAAATTTCCTAGCTTATCTGCAAATCATGTCGTTTAGGGCTAACAGGAAGCATTGTATTGATTCAGAGGTAACTTGCAGCAGTAGGAAGAGATGCTGTTGATGGCTAAATTTGGATAGTGTCAAGTTGGACTACAGAATGGGACAAAAGAGAGACAATGCTGCAGGATAGTGCAGTCAACTTTTTCAACTCCTTGGAAGAGGTTAAGGACCAGACAGAACAGAAAGAATTTGAGTTGCTCTACCTTGAAAAGAGACTAAAAGGGAAACTCACTAACAGGAGGGAGGAGGCAGCAGCTGAAAGCATGGTCCCCAACATCCCAACTGCTCAATAATATGGTGCCCCCACGACATGAAATCAGCAATCTAGAAGGTGAGAAATGTTTAGGGTAGAGTGTTGAACAGTTTCAATGCTTTTTTCCCCCAGAACTTCAAACTTATAGATCATCTACTGTACCAAGAAGTGCTCTTAAAACCAATGCACTTTTGATACAGCAAGTGGTAGCTTTTGCATGGGCGCTGTTGCTGTCTTTGTTCTTCATCCAGAGTTCCGCCTGGCACCTCCAGTTTTTATAACATTCATTATTGTAAACGGAGTGTTCACATCTTGCCTGAAGGTTATCAGTAGCAATCAGTTTTGTTCCAGTTTAACTTGTTCCATGATCCAGCTGATCAGCATTTACTGTCAGTGGGTCAGAGTCCTGCAATAATCCCACTGGAGCATTACTGAAGATTACCCATGGTGGTAAACAAGTGCTGTCACTTGCCATATATACTCACCTTCTAATTATAACCCGTGTTTCGAATGCGATGGAGAAAATTAGACTCATGTTTGTGAAAGTTTAGATGGGAATTAAAAGTTTAGTTCTTGTTGTCTCTTACCTTCTCCTGAAGTGAGAGAGACCAATGCCATAAAGCTATTGCAGTCTGCTTGTCCTCGCAATGTTTTGCCAACAGCTGCAGGCAAAATGAAGTAAATCAAATGAGATTTTGTATGAACTGCAGAGGTGTGCTGTGAGAGAAAAGCTAGTAATATACATATAAATTCAATGCAGTCTTCATTCTACTGTGTTCTGACTACTTTCCCTATCGTTTATCTCTGAGTGAAGAGAAGGAAAGGGCAAGATGTTTATCAGCAAGGCAAGTTTTGCTTGTCTGAGGAAAGTGACTCACCAGGTATATCACCCAAATAGAAATTTTTCTTCCTGTGCATGCCTTGGCAAGTGTTGGCAAGCTATTCCACCAAGCAGGCAGAAAGAACATTGCACCAAGTCCAATTTTTTCCTTTCCTGTACACCTAAGCCCAGGTTAGAGGATCAGGGGTGGAAACCATGGCTGATTATTTCCTTTTGTTCATGCTTCACTGTTTCTCCAGACTCAATGTAGACAGAATCAGAAAGGGATGGATACTTCCTTAAAAATTAGTGGCAGCACCGAGTTGTACCCATGAACTAATCCTTTCAACAGAATCGACTGTAACTGAAGAATCAGTGGCCAAGAGGCTCCAAACAATAGCAGTCAAATGTAGACAGAATGGAAATAGGGAGGGAGCAAAAAGGCAAATTGCAGGATTATCTGAACTTTTGGAGCAGATTGGTGTGTTACTATGTTGCTTAAATTAAACTCAGATAAACGTAAGGGATGAATGAAATCCATGCATATGAAGTATCCTATTTACTTCTTACTTTTACTTTCCAGTTTGTGAAGTAGCATCTACAAAGTCGCTGTGCTTGAAACCAATCTCCTTGTCTCTGTAACAACTGGAAAACAACCAAGAACAAAAAATTTGCATCTGTCTCTTTTACAATACAGGCAAGCACAATGAAAATCATTACCATAAGATATCATAGGTCAAAAACATGGGAAAGCTTTCTCCCTTTCCTTCTTAGTGGCAAACAGTTTCACAGATGCATGCAACTGTCAAGTGGCTATTCTTCATGTATAAACCCACATAATGCCACCAAACTATTCAGCAATGAAGGATATTGCAGGCATTCCCAATCCCACTTGGATCAAATCCACATCCCATGACACTATTTGTGGAAGAGTAGCGCAATTTCTGCCGGCGTCCTGGCCAACATTTATCCCTCATTCAACAGAAGAACTGGCTCTTTATCACAATGCTATTTTGGAATTTCCATACATGCAAACTAGCTGCTGCATGAGCCTTCATTTCAAGGTCAATTCATTGGCTATGAAGTGCTTTGCGACATGAAAGATGCCAGATAATTAGAAGTTTTTTCTCCTTTCCATAAATGGCACATTTCTGGATAGTGATCAAACACATGATTATTTTTCCCCATTTCTTAGCTTAGGGGCTGGAGGGTTGATAGTTACATGGAACCGTGAAAATGTCAGGAGCAGAGGTTAAAACTCTTCGACAAGAAACTTTGATGATTAATTACTGTGCTGCTGTGAATAAGGTGGCATAGTTACAACATTATTTTGACTCTTCTGAGCATGCACAGACTGCACTGGTTAAGACTACAAGGAGGCTGTTACTATTATTAGCTACAATATGCCAATGAGTAATTTCATTTTTCACAACTCTGCTTACAATTCAGCACCCTGCAGCTGGCCAGTTTGATAATCCAATCCACAAGCTCATCATGGATATCATTTGTGCAACTCTGTAGCTGATCTGCAACACTTGGGGTTAAGTGACCCAGCAGAAACATAATGCATCAGGCAGGCAGAAACAAAATCTGGCCTGCCTGTCCCTGGCCTTTGGAGAGCTTAAGCCAACGAGCCCAGTATGGACATCAACTGAGCAGAGCCTGGGGCTTAAGTTATGAAGATGCCTCTCCTCAATACTGCTAAATACATAACACAGGCTCACGGTTGGAGATGGTGACTGCCAATGTCTGTTAAATCATACCCCAGGATGGCTAATCCTCTTCAGAGAGAAAACTGGAAACAAAAAAAGAAAGCATGCTAAAAGCATTCCATGAAATTTCTGAAGAGCTTTGTAGCTTATGCTACAAATGAAAAATACGCTATGCCTTCAGTTAGATGAGCTGCTGGTAGTCTACAGCCAACAGGCCATCAGTGAGGAAGTAACAGGTCAGCTGGTCAAAGAAGAAATAATTTAGAAATTAACTCAGAAAACATTCCCAATGGGAAAAGGGAAGTTGAATTTTTAATCCCAAATTATGACCATGTTATTTAGTATTGTTTCCAGGTTCCCTTTAATTTGGCCTGTACCTGTTGTTCCAAGCACAGTTTTATTGTACTCACCACTGCCCTCAAACAATGGGCATGATGCTGCTTCCAGGACAACAGGCATTTCATCATCATCTTCTGTCCACAATGTTGGGCAGCAGCCTCCATTTTGCCTTGTTGAGTTACTGAACTTTGACTGAGCTGCTTCCAGTGGGAAAACACATGCTGCAGCCGAACTAGGGCAGGTGAAAATAAATAAATCATCATCTCTGCTCAATAGGAAAAAAGAATAAAATCAGCCTTGAAGATGGGATGGTCCTAAAGCACCAACTGTTCTGAAGATTTTACACAACTCTGTAATGTAGGGCATGATACAAATCAGTCAACATCATAGCTTGTCACTCCAACACCACATCCAGGAGCTGCTGTAATTTATCTTGACTAGTTTCTTGGGTATGAACTGGGGCATCAGGAAGTCGTCAATTGTTTGTCTAGACTTTGAAGTCATTTTTTGGTTCTGCTTTTTACCAGTCTCAGTCACCCTGTGCCTCCCACCCCCGGCCGCCGCCCAACCCCTACCGCCCAGATTTCCCTTTGGGTCTTTCAGCTAAACAAAATAAGTGACAGCCATTCTTTGACTCATTCCTCAGGGCAATGCCTTGACCAATCAGGGTCAAGCTGCCTGGATTAAATTTCAAATGATGTTTGGCAGTTAACTGCTAGTCACCATCACTAGTACATTCTCCATGGCAACGCCACTTGCCAAGCAATCAGCACTCTCTTCACATACAGTATAAACTTTTTCCCCTTATATTGGTATTCTTGCTAGATGTCCTGATGAGTGCAAGACCAAAAACTTAGACATGTCACTTTTTTCAGCAATATTTATCCAATTGAGCAACTTTACCTTCGATATATTCTGGTCTCTTTCCATAATTACTTTAAACTAAATTATGTTGTGGTCACTGTTTGCTAGATTGTTTTCTACTGTAACACATAAAATTTGCCCTACTTCATTTCCCAGAACGAGGTTCAGCACTGCCTCTTTCTTTGTTACACTGGAGACATGTTGATTACGAAAGCTCCCCTGAATGCGTATGAGACATTTCTCTTAAACAAAAGCAGAATTACAGGGAAAAACTCAGCAGGTCTGGCAGCATCGGAGAAGAAAAGAGTCGACGTTTCGAGTCCTCATGACCCTTCGACAGAACTTGAGTTCGAGTCCAAGAGAGAGTTGAAATATAAGCTGGTTTAAGGTGTGTGGTGAGAGAGAGAGAGAGAGAGAGAGAGAGAGAGAGAACTAGTTGTGTTGAAGGGTCATGAGGACTCGAAATGTCAACTCTTTTCTTCTCCGCCGATGCTGCCAGACCTGCTGAGTTTTTCCAGGTAATTCTGTTTTTGTTTTGGATTTCCAGCATCCGCAGTTTTTTGTTTTTATCTCTGTAATCATTCTAGTTAGAACAGAAATACCTGGAAAAACTCAGCAGGTCTGGCAGCATCGGCACAGAAGAGCAAAGTTGACGTTTCGAGTCCTCATGACCCTTCAACAGAACTTTGCTCTTCTCCACTGATACTGCCAGACTGCTGAGTTTTTCCAGGTTTTTCTGTTTTTGTTTTGGATTTCCAGCATCCGCAGTTTTTTGTTTTTATCATTCTAGTTAATCTATGCTGCACTTACTCCGAAGTCAATACATCCTTGCTATCGTGTAGTGCTTATTCACTTAATCTATCAATATTTCTCTGTAATTTTATGCTTTCATCTATATGCCTATCCTGGCATTAACAGAAAATTTGGATATATGGCTTTCTATCCCATCTTTTAATTTGTTATTGAATATCATGTGTAGTAACCTTATGTGGCATCTTATCAAATCCTTTTTGGAAATCCAAATACACTACATCCAATGGTTTCCTTTATCAATCCTGCTTGTTACATTCTCAAAGAACTGTAATAAATTTGTCAAACACTATTACACTTTCATAAAACCATGTTGACTATATTGATTATGGCTTCCTAAATGTTCCGCTACTAGAATCACAGAATCACACAGTGCAGAAGAGGCCCTTCGGCCCATCGAGTCTGCACCAACACATGAGAAACACCTGGCCTACCTAATCCCATTTAACAGCACTTGGCCCATAACCTTGAATGTTATGACATGCCAAGTGCTCATCCAGGTACTTATTAAAGGACATGAGGCAACCCGCCTCCACCACCCTCCCAGGCAGTGCAGTCCAGCCCGTCACCACCCTCTGGGTAAAAATGTTTTTGCTCACATCCCCCCGAAACCTCCTGCCCCTCACCTTGAACTTGTGTCCCCTCATGACTGACCCTTCAACTAAGGGGAACAGCTGCTCCCTATCCACCCTGTCCATGCCCCTCATAATCTTGTACACCTTGATCAGGTCGCCCCTCAGTCTTCTCTGCTCCAATGAAAACAACCCAAGTCTATCCAACCTCTCTTCATAACTTAAATGTTTCATCCCAGGCAACATCCTGGTGAATCTCCTCTGCACCCCCTCCAGTGCAATCACATCTTTCCTATAATGTGTCGAACAGAACTGCACGCAGTACTTCAGCTGTGGCCTCACCAAGGTTCTATACAAACTCCAACATGACCTCCCTACTTTTGTAATCTATGCCTCGATTGATAAAGGCAAGTGTCCCATATCCTCTTTTCACCTCCCCATTAACGTGCCACTCCGTCTTCAGAGATCTATGGACACACACGCCAAAGTCCCTTTCTTCCTCAGAACTTCCTTGTGTCATGCCGTTCATTAAATACTTCCTTGTCAAATTACTCCTTCCAAAGTGTATCACCTCACTTTTCAGGGTTAAGTTCCAACTGCCACTTATCTGCCCATTTGACCATCCCGTCTATATCCTTCCTGTAGCCCAAGACACTCAACCTCACTGTTAACCACCCGGCCAATCTTTGTGTCATCCACAAACTTACTAATCCTACCCCCCACATACTCATCTATGTCGTTTATATAAATGACGAATAATATCGAATATCGAAAAATGACAGATCCCTGTGGTACACCACTGAACATTGGCTTCCAGTCACTAAAACAGCCTTTTGTCATCACCCTCTGTCTCCTACAACTAAGCCAATTTTGAATCCCATGTGTATTTGCCTTCTTTATAAGTCTCCCATGTGGGACCTTGTCAAAGGCTTTGTTGAAATCCATATAAACTACATCAACTGCACTATCCTCATCTACACACCTGCTCACCTCCTCAAAAAATTCAATCAAATTTGTTAGGCATGATGTCCCTCTGACAAAGCCATGCTGACTATCTCTGATCAAATCTTGCCTCTCCAAGTAGAGATAGATTCTCTCCTTCAGAATTTTCTCCAATAGTTTCCCTGCCACTGACGTGAGACTCACTGGTCTGTAGTTCCCTGGCTTATGTCTACAACTCTTCTTAAATAGCGGAACCACGTTAGCTGTTCTCCAGTCCTCTGATATCTCCCCCGTGGCCAGAGAGGAATTAAAAATTTGCGTCAGAGCTCCTGCGATGTCCTCCCTTGCCTCCCTCAGCAGTCTGGGACACAAATCATCCAGACCTGGAGATTTGTCCACTTTTAAGCCTGCCAACACCTCCAATACCTTGTCACTCCCCATATCAATTTGCTCAAGAACCTCACAGTCTCTCTCCCCGAGTTCAATGCCTTCATCCTCATTTCTCTTGGGTGAAGACGGATGTGAAGTATTCGTTCAACACTCTACCGATGTCCTCTGGCTCCATCCAAAGATTGTCCCCTTGGTCCCTAATGGGCCCTACTCTTTCCCTAGTTATCCTCTTCCCATTGATATACTTATAGAATATCTTGGGATTTTCCCTACTTTTACCAGCCAGAGCTTTCTCATATCCCCTCTTTGCTCTCCTACTTGCTTTCTTAAACTACACCCTGCACTGTCTGTACTCCACTAATGCCTCTGCTAATTTGCTCCCCTTGTACTTGCCAAAAGCCTCTTCTCCTTCTCATCGTATCCTGAATATCTCTGGTCATCCATGGTTCTCTGGGCTTGTTACTCTTTCCTATCACCCTAGAGGGAACATGGTGAGCCTGTACCCTCCCCATTTCCTTTTTGAATACCCCACACTGCTCTTCTGTAGATTTCCCCACAAGTAGCTGTTCCCAATCTACCTTGGCCAGATCCTGCCTTATTTTACTAAAATCAGCTCTCCCCCAATCCAAAACATTTTTTTGCAATTTGTCTATTTCTTTGTCCATAACAAGCTTAAATTGTACCATGTTGTGGTCGCTATCACTAAAATGATCCGCCACCACCACCTCAGCCACCTGTCCAGCTTCATTGTGCAGAATTAGGTCCAGCACTGCACCGTCCCTTGTTGGGCCCTCTACATATTGACCTAAAAAGTTCTCCTGTACACATTTCAAGAAATCCACTCCATTCAAGCCCTTAACACTATGTCTGTCCCAAGTAATATTGGGAAAGTTGAAATCACCGAATATGATTACCCTATTGTTATTGTTTTTACACACCTCCGCAAATTGTGCACATATTTGCTCCTCAATTTCCTGCTGACTATCTGGGGGTCTGTAACAAACACTTAACAATGTGGCAGCGCCTTTTTTATTCCTAAGCTCTACCCACAAAGCTTCATTCGATGCCCCTTCCAAGAAATCATCTCTCCTTACTGCAGTAACTGACTCCTTAACTAATAATGCAATGCCTCCTCCTCTTTTACCCCCTCCCCTGAAGATTCTATATCCCGGAATGTTGAGCTGCCAATCCTGCCCTTCCCTCAACCACATCTCTGTGATGGCTACTATAGCACAATTCCATGTGTCAATCCTCACCTTTAACTCACCCATTTTACTTGTAATGCTCCTGGCGTTAAAGTAGAGGCCATCCAGCCTTGCCTTACTCCCTTGAAACTTAATGCAGCTGTACTCCCTTCTGACTTGAATGTTTTACTGTATTATGATGTGTTCCTAATCTGCTAACATTCTGTGTCCCCTCCCCCTGAATTAGTTTAAACTCCTCCCAACAGCACTAGCAAACCCGCCTGCAAGGATGTTAGTCCCGCTCTGGTTCAGATGTAGACCGTCCCGTTTGTACAGGTCCCACCTTCCCCAGAAACGGTCCCAGTGATCCAGGAATCTAAAACCCTCCCTCCTGCACCAACTCTTAAGCCATATATTCATCTGCGCTATACTCCTATTTCAGTGCTCACTAGCACGTGGCATTGGGAGTAATCCAGAGATTACAACCCGAGAGGTCCTGCTTGTTAGCCTACTGCCTAACTCCCTGAATTCTTGATGCAAGACCTCACCCCTCTTTCTACCTATGTCATTGATATCAACGTGTACCATGACCTCTGCCTTATCACCCTCCCCCTTCAGGATGCCCTGCAGCCATTCAATGACATCCCGGACCCTGGCACCAGGCAGGCAACACATCATCCTGGAGTCATATGGACTGCCACAGTAGCACCTATCTGTTCCCGTGCCTAAAGAATCCCCTATTACTATTGCTCTTCCTCTCCTCCTGTACAGACAGGCTGCTTGTGGTGCCAGAAGCTTGGCTCTGTCTCCACTCCCTGGAGGAACCAGCCTCCAAAATGGAATACCGATTTGCGAGTGGGACCCCAGGGGACTGCTGAACTACCCGCCTGTTTCTCTTGGACTGCCAGATGGTCATCCATTCCCTTCCTTCAAGTCCCTTCAGCTGCAGTGTGACCACTTCTCTAAATGTGCTATCCATGATGCTCTCAGACTCACGGATACTCCAGTGTCCCCAGCTGCCGTTCCAGCTCTGAAACGCGAGCTTCCAGGAGCTGCTGCTGGACACACTTCCTGCACTTGCTTAACAATGAATTCCAGCATGTTCCTAATGACAGATGCAAGGCTAACTGGCCTATCGTATCCTGTTTTCTACCTCCTTCCTTTCTTGAATAGAGGTGTTACATCTGTGGTTTTTCAATCCACTGGGACCTTACCAGATTCTAGGAATCCAGTATCTCTACAGCCACCTCTTTTAAGACCCCAAGGAGATAGTAAAGCAGATGACCAAATGTTTGGTCAAAGAGATAGGGTTTAGGAAGCTTCTTAAAGAAGATAAGAGAGCTTAAGGCCTTGGCAGCTGAGGCATGCCCACCAACAGTGGAGCAATTAAGATCAGGGATGTTCAAAGAGGCCAGAATTAAAGGGATACAGCAATCTTGGATGATTGTTGGGCTGCAGAGATTGGGAGAAGCAAGGCCATGAATGGATTTAAAAACAAGGATGCCAAATTTGAAATTGAGTCATTGCTTAATGGGGGCAAATGAAAGTCATCAAACACAGGGGTGAAAGGGACTTGGTGCAAGTAAGATGATGACAGAGTTTTTGGACGGCCTCAAGTTTACAGAAAATGGAACGAGAGAGGCTGGCCAGGAGTATGTTGGAATAGTCAAGTCTAGAGATAATATAGGCTTGGATGAGCGTGACAGCAGCAAATGAGCAAAGACAGGGATGCAGTTGGATGATGTTATAGCAATGGAAATAGGTAGTCTTAGTGATCACACGAATATGTGATTGGAAGCTCATCTCAGGGCCAAATGACAGTTTCAAACTGTTTGGTTCAGCCTCAGACAGTTGCCAGAGAGAGAGAGATGGAGTCAGTGGGTCGAGAATGGAGTGTGTCGCAAGCACTAAAGACAATGACAGCAGTCTCCTCAATATATAACAAAAAAAGTTCTGCTCATTCAATACCTGATGTCAGAGGCGTGAAGAAATCATGAAGGAGTTGGTGTTGTCATTGTCAATGTGAAAACTAGTTCTAGTCTCCCCCAAAAAAGCCCATAGATTTTGCTACATCCAGCTCTTTGCTGATAGTATATGAAGTAAATTGAATTGGCTGAAGACAGGCTTCTATGATGGTGGACACCTCAGGAGAACCATAAGATGGATCATCACTTTTGTGTGAAGATGGTTGCAAACACTTCACTTGTACCTTTTGCAACTCAGTCAGAAGTGGTGCTACAGAGCCACATCTGGTGATGGACATTGAAGTCTCCCACCCAAGGTACATTCTCTGCCCTTGCTACTCTCAGTGCTTCTTCTAAGTGGTGTTCATAAGCTGAAGAAGCACAGTAGTGGTAATCAGCAGGCAGTTTCCTTGTTCATGTTTGACCTGATACCATGAGACTTCATGGAATCCATGCAGAAGACTCCCAGGGCAATTCCCTCCTGACTGTAATGATGGGGTTGCCATCTCGATCTTGTCCTGTCACCTTCAAAAATTTGTGTAACTGCACCCCAAGGGCTCTCTGTTCCTGAAGTCCCTTTAACATTGTGCCAGTTGGGTTATATTGCTTTTCCTCATTCTTCTTCCCAAAATTAATTCACTAAACTGTCCCTTGCTGGAGTCTATTATCCTCCTCATTGTTATTATCTTTCCAAGTTTCATATCATCCGCAAACTTTGAAATTATGCCCTGTACATGCAAGTCCAAGCTATTAATATATATCAGAACAATGGTCCCAACACAGATTCATGCCACTGTTTATTACCCTCAAGTCTAAAAAAACAACTGCTTACCATACTCTTTGCTTTAAGTCCCTTAGCAAATGTTGTATCCATGCAGCCACCATCCCTTTAATTCCATGGGCTTCAATTTTGCTAACGTGGAATTATGTATTACATGGAATTTTTTCAAATGCCTTTTGAAAGTCTATACACACATTTACAGAACAAACTAAATATGTTCTGTTTGCTTTAGTTTTGCACAAATGATGGTTTTATTGCTGCATATAAAGTTAAAAGACCATGTGCAAGAAACATGGGGTGAAATTCAGTCAATGCTCTGTAATAACTGGCCCTTCAATTTGTAAACCATAAGGATTTTTCAATTCCATATTAATGTGTAATCTTTATTCCCTTAAATTGATACTTTACAAAGAATTAACATTTAATTAGAATGCTTGTGAGTTGCAGCAGAAATATTTCAGAGACCAAGACATTTTTTAAGCCTTCAAAATCACTCATTTTACACAAATACCAAAATTTAATAGACTCGTTACACTTGACTGTTAGTCATCGCCTATAATGGTTTCAATGTCTTTTTATAGAAATTCTTTTACTTATTCACTATTCTTTAATTATCATTCATTATCATACATAACCAATATGATCTGGCCTAGGTTCCACCAGAGCAAGTTCATGGATCAGCTACTATCTGGACAAAATTTCAATTGCTAGCTAAAACTCAAGACTGATCCATATAAATCTATAGTAGATCTACTAGTGCTTCAACTGAATAAGTGTCAGTGGTCTCTGTTTCTCTGAATCCTAATCAACCGTTTTCCTTTTATACTCTCAGTAATTCTGCATAAAAACATAATATATTCCACAGGGAGAAAACAAAATTAGCTTCTGTCAGGTCTCCACCCAGGTCTCAACACAGGCTACTGATAAAAGTGATGCCTTTTAATTAAATATTTTATTTTGCAAATTGAGGGCTATTGGTAAGAAAATGACAGAGAAAACTGGGAGAGGCCCAAGGCTGTTGGAGCGAAACCTCAGAGTCAATTAACAAATAGTCTGATTGATGCAGGTAGACATGGGCAACCAGAAACCTGCTTGACATGCACGGGTCAGGCTTTGCAGAAGCCTGGAACTCAATTTATGAGGCATTCTCAATAGAGAGAGAAACAAATTGAAAGGATTAATGACAGACAGCACAGGAGTTGTACTAGGAAATAAATTAGTGTTGTATGGATCATAACCATTGGTTTGTGTGCAATGATAATCTGATGTCACAATTTTGCCTCCAAGAAAACAAGTGCTCAGCTACTGGGTTACTTCAGCAAAAGCTTTGATTTTTTTTTAAACACTTTGCCCGCAATGCTCCTATTTTTTCCCCTTCCCACATGAAAATCCTATCTCTCACTGGATTATAGTTCCATGAGTGCCAGTTGACTCTGCTACCTCACCCATATGCTCATTCTTCATACATGCACACCAGTGAATGACGGCAAGCTACCCGACCAAGCAGGGTACCACAGCTAACACCAATCCAGTTCTTTCTGTTCCACAAAACAAATGATGAAGCAAGTTAGTGCTTGATAACAATCAGGACCAGCAATCCCCAATTGACTCTTCCCCTCTTAGGTAACTCAGCACAGACTAGAGAATGGCAATATCTCGTTTTAGTGGCTCTTTCCAGAATTTACCCATTGGCCTGGAGGGAGTAATGATAAGCTATTAGCTAATTTTATGAATAGATCTAAATTATAAAGTCTGATCCTGTGTTCATGAGGTATACTTTCCCTATGACTGTTGCTGCAATAAGCATTTTACATGACATCTCATTATTTCTTCAAGTGCGCATGGGTGTGTAAAATTATGCAAATACTACATCAGGGTCACCTTTAGTCTCCATGCTACCACTAGGAATTTCAAACATGTGTGCAACTTATTGACTTCACAGCTCAATGATCATGACTCCTCCGAGATTGAAGTAGCCAGAGCCTGCATGCAGCAAGGCTTGGATTACATTCAGACTTGGGCTAGTAAATAACAAGTAACATTGGTACAAATGCCAGGTGATGACAATCTCCAACAAGAGAGAATCTAACCACCTCCCCTTGATGTTCAGTGATATTACCATTGCTGAAACCCCACCATCAACATCCTGGGAATCACCATTGACTAGAAACTTGACTGTATTAGCCATATAAATACTGTGGCTAGGAGCAGGTAAGAGGCTGGGAATTCTGCAGTGAGTACCTCACCTAACTCCCCAAAGCCTGTCCACCAAGGAAGGGATGGAGCAAAGACATCAGAGTGGATGGCCTCAATCTTGAAGGCAAAAAAGTCCATGAGTTCCTTACATTTGCTGTTGGAGGCAAGGGTGGAGGAATCAGGGATCAGCATTTTAACGAGATGGTACGTGTTGTAGAAAAATACAAAAGTTGTCTTTGCTCTGAGTCCTTGGCTGTTTCGTCAGAAGACAGCAAGGACCATTAATGTTTAATGTAGTCCAGCCAGATTTGACAAGAGATGGCTAAATCAGTTTACACCAAAGAAGCTCAATTCTGCACCCTCAGACTCGAAGGCCCATTGCAGGGTCACAGAAGGAAACAGTAAGGGTTCATACAGTCTACCTGGTTCGTCACCGCCTCAAAGGAATAAAGGAGGTTTGTCAGGCAGGATGTGTGCCATCTAAGACCAATGGGCTACGGTTTGATAGGTTGTTACTGGTGTACAGATATTCTTCAACTTTCTTCATGATAATTGATTTATTTTATTATTTCACACAGAATTGAAGACTCATAGGTCTTTCACTGCCTGTATCTTGGAACATTAGCATTCTTCTGATCTACTGGTACTTCTCAAATAGCCAATGACTCTCTCCTGAATGTCCGTGTCTCAGATATCTCCTTGCGCTCTCAGCACTCTGGGATAAACAGCATCTAATACTAAGCATTTATTTGTTTAAAGCTTCGTTAAACATCTTTGAAGGAGGGCTGTTTGACCTTCACATTTTTGCACAAGAACAACTCAAATATGCAGCACAGATCTGTTAATATAGTATAAAGATGTTCTGCAGGGATCTCCTCACCCATTCTCACTGAAGACAGGTGAAACCGGTGTAAAACTTATTGATTGGTCACATTGTCATGCCAAAATTTAAAAAAGTAGGGTAAGTAGCTGCACTGAACATTTCCTAGTACAGCTTATTGACACAGGAATTGTATTTTGCTACTTACAAAAACCAATATGTTGTCTTGCTTCTAGCACAAGTTCCTCCTCCTGTTGTCGTTGATACACTTGAAGTGAAACTACATCTCTCCAGTGCTCAAGAACCTTTATAAAGAGAAAGTCACAGAACCATTAACAAGCTCAGGAAAACAGCCCTGCCAACCCCCAAAATCAGCAAACTTAATATAAAAAAACAAAGTGAGATATGTACAGGGGAAGACAGTAGTATAGTGGTAATGTCACCGGACTAGTAATTCAGAGGCCCAGGCTACTACTCAGCAGTGTGGGGGGGGGGGGGTGGTTTGCGGGGCCTGGGTTCAAATCCCACTACTGCAGATAGTGGAATTTAAATTCAATTAATAAAAATCTAGAATTGAAAGCTCTTCTCAGCAATGGTGACCATGAAACTATCAGTGACCGTTGTAAAAAAAAAAACTATGTGGTTCACGAATATCTTTTAGAAAAGGAAATATGCTGTCCTTACCTGATCTGGCCTACATGTGGCTCCAGACCCACAGCAATGTAATTGACTCTTAACTGCCCTCTGAAATGGCCAAGCCACTCAGTTTAAGGGCAATTAGGGATGGGTAACAAATGCTGGCCTTGCCAGTGATGCCCACATTCCATTAAAGAATTTTTTAAAATCTAATTTTAGCTTCAGAGCTCAGCTTAGCTCAATGATATTTCACAGAATGTCAGGAAAACCTCACTGAATTTGGCCAGGTCATGCTTACAGATGCCAAGCAGAAGTAAGCCACTTTCCAATGAAGAGTAAACCATTACTATTCATGCCCACACCTTTCCCTCTCTTAATGGTGCCGATTCTTGATGGGAGAGGAATCCAATGGTACTGTCAATCTTCACCCAAATAATTATTCAGCAGGCAATTGGATCTTTGGGGTATAATTGCTCACCCCAAGCGCTTAACAAAGCTGGAACACCTAGCTGAATTTTATCCTTTTGTGGTCTCCTTAAACCCCTCAACACTGTTGAGGGATGCTCAGGTCAACTGTGGCACCCAACCACTTCCCCAGCTGATAACAGTTGACAGCATTAAAGAATCAAACTCAGGACCTTTCCTGGCATTAATCAGTTCTCCACTGAGCAATGCAGCCACCCTCCCTGCTAAGCAGAAGCCCATGTTAATGAAATATGTGGGTGGAAGTGACAGGAGAAAGTTAGTGACCTTAAGTTATTCTTTAGCCCTTCCCAACACCCTGGCAATGGAATGGCATTGACAGAGGCTACTGTGAGGAACTTAACCTCTTGGGTATTACCCATTCACAGGAAAGAAGGGGGAAAAGAAACAAACCCACAAAATTAAAATGTAAACAAGAATTGCAAGTTAAAATTTGATGGCAAGCAATGATGTCAGGGAAAAAGAAAATGAAAAGCTGGAGTAGGTTTGTAAAAATGCCTCTCTCTCAAGTATACTTAGCATAAAAAATTTCTTGCATCTTTCTTTCATCAATAAAACTGAGCTGTACCTTGGATAAAAGCACATGGTGATAATGATGATATGCTCTGGCAGTCTTGTGAGCTTCATCAGCCAGTAGGTGCACATTTTCTTTCCAGGTACAGAAAGAAAATCTAGATGAGAAAGAAAAAAAGGGCTTAAAACAGTAAATAACCCACCCTCCATGTGCTGGTTCTGAGCAAAGCAGAAGATAAAATCTCGAGAGATGTTCCATTGTTGTTAAGGGCTTCATATAAATGACAAATAATACTGACAAACCAGTGACTGAAGAGGCACTCAGAAATTAAAGACTGAATTGGACGAAATACATAAATTGTAAGAATACTATGCATTTGAATGGAAACGAAAAACTGAAGTACTGTGTGGATGGTTTTGTAATAGCTAAGAATGAAGTCAAAAGAGCCGAGGATGAAGTAGGCTCAACACTCAGCATATCCAATCAATGCACAGCTATATTCAACCAAACCAATGGAACATTGAATGAAATAGACAGAACAATAAAATATTAGCGAGAGGAGTTTGTGATCAAACAGTTTAATGCTCCAAGCACACCACATTTGGAGCACCGGATCCCTGGGACACTAAGATTAGGCAGACTGGAGGCAATGTAGGAATGAGCAACAAGACTGGTTCATGGTCTTGAAGGTCTCAGTTACATGGAAAAATTGGAGAAACTTGAGCTTTCAGCTTTGAAAGGAGACATCCGTGAGGTGAACTTAAAGGGGGATGCAAAATTGCAAACAATCTGAAAATTACTTTTGATTATGAGAATACAGCATGGAGATACAGGCTCAAACTTGTAAAAGGCAAATTCAAGTTTTTGTCATTTGCCCTTTCTGAGAGGTTCTTGTTCATAAGAGTGATCAACACATCAAATAGACTTCCTGTGAAAGCAGTAGAAGTAAAACCCTGGAATCATTTGAAAACCAATTGGATATCACAAGGGAAACTAGGTCAAGGCTGGGGGATGAGTTGCGATGGGCTGGATAGCCCATAATAAACTTCTGACCAAATTACATCCTCCCAGTCTGCATGTGGGTTAGAAAAATATCCTACTTTGTTCTGCAGTAATAGGTGTCACAGAAGCAAGATTTTATCTTGCAGGTTTCAATCATGAATTAAAATGGGAGCTATAGATAGAATGATATGAAGTGATGTGGTTCTACCTTATGAACTTCAATCCACACAGTACATTTGGCACATTATTTGTCACATCATCGAGAATGCAAAAACAGTATTGCAACAGTTCATTACCTCAACAAATCGCTTCTCCATTTCTCCTCCTTCTTATCCACCTTATGCAGGATCTGCTGTGTGTTCTGATGATAAACCTAGATAACAGGCAAGATTTGTGTCGTGCAGCTTTCGGGATCACAGTAAGGCTTTAATTTTGGAATTACTGGACAAATTTAATGAACATTGAACAAGTAAAAGAAATACAAACTTTTACTAATCTCAAAATGTCAAAAGCAATAAAGATGACACTCCTGCACTAATCATCAAATGTAAACTTGCTCATCAAACTTGCTTTAGTTCTTGCGTGACTAAGCACTGCTACAGACTAGTCTGACCAAGCTTGTATCCCTGAGAAGTTCAGATTGACTTGTCAGGTGAAGACACAGACAAAGATAAACCTACAAACTGCAGCTCTTGAGTTAGAGCTTTCAGTCAAACGATCTGCAAAGAACCATGGCCTTGCTCCACTCAGAAACCTCGCTCCTGTCTTCAACATAGTTAAAATCTGTTACTTTAAAAGATGTCCAAGGGGACAGAATGTTTAAATTGAAAGAAGCTGCTTGATCCACTTAGAGTTCCAAGCATTGAACAATCTAGGAGACTGGTTCCAATGTCAATAGAGGACATTAACTGGTCTGTGTTAAGGTTTTGTTCCCAGGTATGTCTATTAGTCAGTATGGGGTGGGTATTATCTGCATCCTGCAGAAAAATCCAGCAATAACAAATTTCAAACTTTTGTCTGCTGTGGCCAGCAAGAAAGAATCCAACAAAAAATCCCACAGATTAAAATGCTCCATTTCTTCATCTGGCTGCAGTGGAACTTGAGCACAATTTTATTTTTTTGCCCCTTGGATCTTACTGTAACTCTAATGGAAGTTGTGCCATTGTATAATTTCTTAAAAACAACCAGCTACTTCTGGCTTGAAGCCTCAGTGGGCAAATCACATGCACCTGCCAGCATGGGTGCAGGAATCCCAGATTGATCTTTTACACCCTCAAAGGCACTAAGCCCAATTGTGGAAGCTCTATTATTGACCCGGCTCAGAGTGAAAATCTCAGCGTGGATCAGAAATGGAACAAAGGTCCTTCTGGGATGTAAGGCACAGTGCTACAAAGATGCTGTAAAGTTTTGTATTACGTAAAAATATCATTTCAAACAAAAAGACTTGGAAAAAAACATATTTGACTTAATAAAAATGCTGTCTATATTTCAGATAACAACAGGAGACTTAGACAGAGAAATGGGCATTGATTACAATATGTATTTAATGCATGGATCCACATTCCACCACATTCACAAGCAACAATCCTAAATTTCCCTGCCTGAATAAATACCAATGTAACTGGCAACCTATGCTGACATTCAATATTCTAAATCCTGGTCTGTGTACTTGACATTGCATGGGTTCAAATCCAGCCTAAACTGATAGGAAGAGGGGCATCTTTGTTTCTATAAGAGTATAGAGTACAATGTATCTTCATTCAGCACTTAATATAAAAACACTACTTGCTCCTGACTAAAACTAGGGGCAACCATCAGTCCCACATTACACTGTCACTCACCTTCCATTCACGCAAGGCTTTGGACAGCACTACTTGCTGATAATGTATATCTGCACACATGAGTTTCTTCCACTTCTCACGCTTTTTCTGCACAAACTGCAAAGTATAAAAAATAATCTTTACACACTGGTGTTAAATTCATCAGTTCCACCACTATAAATTTATGCTGGAGAATGAGCACTTTAAGTCTTCTGCTCTCTGCTTCATTTAAATTAATCAATAATATATCATCCCTTTATTTCTTATTTATCCTTCCCTGAGGGTACCAACTCTTGTTTAGCTATCATGCCACAGGCATTGGAGTCTTCCTGTTGCCCATCATTTGCGAGCCCAAGTGTCAACAGCTTGTTTGACTGCAACAGCAATGTAAATTGAGATTGATACAGTCCTGACTCAATGGCCAGAATCTTACTTCCTTAACTTTTTTTCAGACTTTGGGTCAATTTTTAGATCGCAAACCCGATTGCTGGAAGAGTGGACCTTCCAGTTGCTTTTTATCAAAGCAAAGCAATTAATGGCCTGTTTCCAGACTCCCCAGCCAATTACAGAAGGCTGTCAGGATGGTGCAGCTATTTTATTAAGAGGAAGGATTTCTGTTCATAAAGGACCATGGCAGCTTTCAGCAAAGCTCAG